>NW_020884893.1:9071169-9168655 GCF_003945725.1 Corapipo altera | reverse complement strand
GTGGCGGTGCAGGGCCTGCCACCTTCCACCCCCCCCCCCCCCGGACTCGGAGCAGGGGGGGAAAACCCCAAACAAAAGGCCTTGGGAAGGTGAATTCCTAATGAAAGTCATCTGTGTGTGTGTGGGAGCTGTGATTCACCCTGGCTCGCTCCAGCAGCCGCGGTGATTTTCCCTTTCCCCTTCCTTACATTGTTCTGCCTAATTTTCGGCGAAATAATTTGCGGCCGCTCGGGTGATGAGGTGCTTAATGAATGACGTGCCAGCGGCGGGGAAGCAAATCCAGCCTTTATGACGAGAAACTCGCGAAGGCAGCATATTCGTGCCGTGTCTCCTGGCTCTCACATTAAGAATTCCGGTCAGGTAATTCTGGAGGTGGGGAATGCAACTGGACAGAACGGAGAAGGCAGAATTCCCTGATAGCGCCTCGCTCCTGCTTTCGTGCTGTATCAATACCTGGCTGTTACACACCGGTGACATCAAAGCCTTGAGTTTATTGCTGGAGCGGAGGCACCGATGGAGCCGGCGCTCCCTGGGGAGCGAGGTGAAGGCCACCCCGTCTGACACAGGAGGGAAAGCCAAATGCTTTTATCTTTTCTAGTTTTTTTTTTTTTTTATGGGGTTACTAATTTTCACGCACGGTGAGATGTTGCTGTTGAGCTGTCTGTGCTGCGATAAAGCTTAAAAAAAAAAAAAAAAAAAAAAGCTATAAATTTGGTACATCGTCTCAGAGCAGTGTGAAATAATCTAATTCTCCCTGGTGGTGTTTGCCTCATGCCAGCTTATCGTCAGGAAAGAGAAACGATGTGTGTGTGTGTGTGTGTGTGTGTTTAGATACTGTCTTAGTTTGCTGCTATTGAAGCAAAAACTTGCAGGCCGCATTCACCCAGTGGCTGAGCCGTGGTGGTTCACCCATTTCTCTGGGTAAATTAAGCTCTCCAAAGTATGCAGAGCCGCGAGGATTTCCTTTGGAAATGCGTCAGGATTGGACCTATTTAAATTCCCGAATTGTAGCAGCCACCTTGAAGTGGAATTTATTCTCTTGACTGCGATTTCTGTAGAGGCCCTTTCGGGTTCTCGGGCATCTGTTGGTTTCAGGCTGCTCAGGATCAGTGTGTGCGTTTTTGTTTGCTTTTGATGGAAAATTATAGAATCATCTGACTAAGGGATCCTGGGAAATAGATGCCAAATTCATTTGCTTTAATGAATTAGCTCTAATAAATCAAGTGTGCTGTGCTCTGGGAGGGAGGAAAGATGGGAAGCAGAAGCTGGAGTGGAAGAGAAATTGACTTTAATATATAGAGTGTAGGATGAAAAGAGGTTTATTTTTATTGGGCAGCTTCCTGTGGTTTTCTTGCCATGCTCTAAGGGCTTTGGAGAAATTTGTCGTGATGCTGGCGGTGCAGAATCTGCTTTGTGGAGAACCCTGGGTTGGGAGATGGGATTTTCAGCCAAACAGCTTTCTATAAGCGTAAATAAATACTTCTTCCCCTCCTTTATTTCAGCTTGGGCATCGTCTGCAGCATTTAAATGAAAGGAGAGTTGCTGCAACGTGGTCGTTTTCCTCCTAAATTTTGGATGTGTTGTACTGATAAATAGCAGGCTGGAGGTTCGAAGCACTGGTGGAAGATTCCCCCACTTCGCAGGGTGTCCCTGTGCTATATTTAACCATCTTTTATCAGTGAGTGTCTGAAAAAAGTAACATTTTGGAGTGTATTTCGTCTCCCAGTGTAGACCGTAATCCATGTTGATTATTCCCAGGAAGTATAACCACTCTATCAGTCTTTCCTGAGCGTCCACTGATCCTCCTCCTGCTCTGTCGTAGCGTGTCCCGGTTTTCAGTGGATCGCGGGCGGTTGATGTGGTTTGTGGCTGGGGTGGCCCTGTCACGGACCTGGCTGCACTGGGAAGTTTCCCAGGATGGTTGGAGCCTGCCAGAGGCTTGCTTTGCAGAGGATGATCAAAGCAGGGGCTGGAATACAGCTGTGGCACGGACAAGCTTTTCGTGTCATTCTCGCCATGCCGGGGGAAGGCATCCGTGGAATCAGCAGGAGCGTCTGGATTGTCGTACTTTGGAAAACATGGAGCGGTCCCAAAGCATGACTTAAGGACATTCATGCTGGAGTGAGTCCAGAGGAGGCCATGGAGATGCTCCGAGGGCTGGAGCCCCTCTGCTCTGGAGGCAGGCTGGGAGAGCTGGGGCTGTTCAGCTTGGAGAAGAGGAGGCTCTGAGGAGACCTTAGAGCCCTTTCCAGTGCCCAAAGGGCCTCCAGGAGAGCTGGAGAGGGACTTTGGACAAGGGCCTGGAGTGACAGAACGAGAGGAAATGACTTCACGCTGATAGAGGCCAGGGTTAGATTGGATATTGGGAAGAAATCCTTCCCTGTGAGGGTGGGGAGGCCCTGGCAGAGGTTGCCCGGAGAACCTGTGGCCGCCTTATCTCTGAAGTGTTCAAGGCCAGGTTGGATGTGTCTTGAAGCAACCTGGTCTAGTGGAAGGTGTCCCTGCCCAGGGACATTAGATGAGCTTTAAGGTCCCTTCCAACCCAAACCTGACAGAATTGTCAGGTTCATGGAACCTGTCAGGTTCAGGAATGCTGATGCTGAGAGCCTTGGCCTCGCTCAGGCTGTGCATTAGGTTGGTGGTTGTCAGCAATGATGCCATTAGGTGTTGCATTTCTTCTCTTGGTGAGCTTCAAGAAGGATTTTTGTCTGTGTTTAAGGAGCGTGATACTGAACGTTAATGGAAGCCTAACCAGATTACTTAAGAAATCATGTTTTAGGTTAAATACAAAGTTGCTGATCTGACCCTTTTTTTTTTTTTTTTTTTGAATTTATGAACTCAGTTGTGAGAATATCCTTTCTGGAAAAGTAGGCACAACTGAGGGCTGGAAGGGGCTTCAGCAAATCCTGTCTGTCCATTAAATGACTTGACTTACAATAACTGCTGTAACTGGCCTCTGGTATTTGCTGTATTTGTCTCTTTTGATCAGTTTGCCAGTTTTTCATCTTTTTAAAGTCTCATTGATGTTGATAACCAGATCAAAGTATTTTTTCGGTATGTTTGGGATGGGGTTGGCAGAAATTTTCTGCAGAGCTCATACCTGGACTGAGCAGTCCAGTACCCTCCCCAGGGTGTGCAAACTGGCATCTGGTGGTGTCTTCACTGCTCTCCTGTCAAACCACAAACAGGGGGATTAATTTAAGATAGTTTTAATAAAGTAACTGATTTCCTTCAGTTTGCTCTCGAGCTGTGCAAGTGCTCTTTCTTTGGCTTTGCCTCTGCCTGGGAAGATGTGGCTCTTCTGTTGCTCTCCACTGGCCTGAGGAAAAGACATTTTCCAGGAGCAGGAGTGTGGTTTGGCAGCCACTGGGTTTCTGTGAGGTGACCCCCACCTTGGCAGCAGATGGCACAGAGTCCTGCAGTGAGCCCATCCCCTGCCTCAGGTGTGGCCACCTGGGCCATGGCACAGATGGGTCCTGGCAGAATCCAGAGGGAGGGATGAGGAACATCAGTAACCC
Source organism: Corapipo altera (assembly GCF_003945725.1). NCBI lineage: Eukaryota > Metazoa > Chordata > Aves > Passeriformes > Pipridae > Corapipo > Corapipo altera. Next base: position 9,165,137 of record NW_020884893.1, on the reverse strand, counting down.
CCAGGACCCAAGTGAAGCTTTGTGCTGTTTCTTTTAACCTGAAAAGGTTGTTCTCCAGGTGCTCCAGTAAGTGAAGTAATTTGAAGTGAGCAATATTGGTTTAGAAGTGTCCATGTAAATATTTTTTGCATATTTAACTCTCTAGCTACTTGCCCTGGCTATCAAAGCTCTTCCACACATCCAGGATGATTTAATGACTGATGGACATTTGCAAAAGAAAAGATTGGAGGATAAAAAGGAAATTGAGGAGTGACCTGGGTGTACCTGGCCAGTGTGTGCTGTCAGCAGGTGGCCAATGCTTATAATCCTTTAAAAAATGTGAATTCCTACCATTGTTTTAATGTGTTATTTATTCTTGTAGTTTTATTACTATATCAACTACTCCATGTTGATGCTGGTTAATTAACCAGTGGCTGCCTTTAGTCTTGAAAGAAAGAAGTTTGAATGGTGCTGTATCTTAGGATTTTCTTTAGAAGCTCAGTGAAAATGTTTTCTTAATCAATAAAAACAAAGCACAGTTATTGGAAAGTGCATGTTTTACCTTCAAAGGCACTTTGCTTCCTAGCTGAGGCCATGTAAACTGATAGGAAGAGCTGTGTTCAAAATGAAAGTGCCTCAAAAGATTGCGTGCATGTTTTTGTGAAGTGATAGTAGCCATCAAAAAGGGTTACCATTTTTTGTGCATAGAATAGTTAATAATAATTATTGGCATTGATTTTAGGGTTTTAATGCGTTGGTGATGCATCATTTTTTATTGGGAGAACATGAATAAAATTATTTTAGCATATGTTCAAATTTCTTATATCTTGGCAATTCTTCCTAACTGCACTTACCATATATCTGCATTGCACTGAAATGTGCCTTTCAAAGTCCTTTTCTGCCTCTTTCAGTAATACTGAAGTGCTTTCAGTGCCAGTGTGTTGTAGGGCCAAATTCAGTAAAATTTGAGTACATTTTTCTTCTGGGTGCAAGTTTCTCATCTTCTTGTGCAAGTGTTGGAAGGAGGAAGTCGAAGGTTTGTGGTGCACAGAGGTGCAAACAGAATGGTCCTCTAGGCCAAAATTAACTTAAATTGCCAGCTGCCATCTCCTCTTTCATAATGTGCTCAAGGGTTTTGTAATGAGAATAGAGTTTCTCAATGAAAGATTGGGGCTCTTTTTTTTTTATTATTATTTTTAATATACTTCAGTACCGTGATCTAAACTTTGTTGGGTGAATGGTTGTGCAAAGAAAAAACCCAGTGGCATTTGGTTACTTCTTACCAAAGCACCACTAATGAACCTTTTTTTTGGGGTTTTTTGAGTTTTGTGACATAAGTCTGTGTTCATTAACTGGTATTTTTGTGGCTTCTGACCAATGAGTGGTGCAAGTGAATAGTTCTGTGGATCTCTTTGCAACGACAGGCAGTGATAGGAGAGCACAAACCAGAGACCCACCAGCACCCCATGCTTCCCCCTCCTGCCTTCTGGGCTTCCTCTTCCCTCTGAGAATATATTTTTATATATCTGCCAGGAACTGGTTTTAACTGCTTTTATGCAGTTAAAGTGCTCTACACAGTTAAGTGCTCTAGGAGCACTTACTCCATCCTGCTTTGGTCCCAGGGAGCTTCACGGTCCTTCTTTGGCTTCATCTGAGTCTTACTGAAGTTGTGTTTGGTGTCGGGGATTCTGGAACCTTTGCAACTTTTAAGGAACAATCTGCAGAAAAAAGTGAATATACAAAACCTCTGGGTTGCTAATGTTTTACAGTGGAGGTGGGAGAAGCCCAAAGTTTACTGATGTCATTGCAGTGACCTATTACAGTTCCAAAAATCAGAAACTCACAGAGGTTTTCTCCTTGCATTTCCCCTTCTATGTCTTCAATTTTTTTCTGTGCTTCAGATGAAAACATTCTTTTTCTCTTCCATCTGTCATTACATGTTTTATATCTTCCCAGGATTTTCTGTTGCTCTGATGGTAATATTGTAGCAGTTTAATTTATGTTGGCCTTTGCCTGGGTCGGTCGTTGGAGAATTTTCCTTACGAATCTGCTTCTCATGGCATAAGGATTTAAGGACACTTACTGGAAAAACATAATTAGGTTTCAAGCTGCTCATAGAGAGGAGGGACTTGGAAGCCAAACTCCAGATGTTGTTGTGGGCAGTTACAAGTGAAAATATCTGCAATAATCTTGAATATGCCAAATGCAGGTAATTTGTTCTACCAAGGCTAAGCCTCATCAGGTGGGATATTTATAATTTCAGGTTGCTTCCAGCATTTCCTGAGGGATTGTTGTTAAAAATATGTTAAGGAATATCTTAATTTTTCTCTACTTCTCTGTAGTTCTGAGGTCAGCATGGAAGATGGTGCTCCTGCTTCTGGTATTTTGACATACAAGAAGGGGGATGAGTGGACAAAATGGGATGTTCAAGATCCTGTTCAGAGTCTTAGGGAGACATGTGATGTTGTGATAAAAGTGGGTAGAAGGGGAATAAACTTAATGAGTGTTCATGTGCTTTCACAGGGGGCACATGGGATCCTCATGAAGTCATCTGGTATCTGCACAGGGAATTGAAGCACTGCTGGTTGGTTTTTTTTTTTTTTAAGATCTGCTCTAGTTCAGGTCCACCAGGGACTGATGACAGCTTTGATCTGAAAAACTGGACCCATCCAATACACCTCACACGACTCAATGTACGTGGTGTTTTGGACAGGGGACCTTGGTGGGTACTGTGAGCTCTGGAAGAGGTTTGGAGTGACTGTTGGGATCCTGCTTGGAGGTCCTGGATGCTGTGTTCTTCCCAGCACCCCCCAAAATCTCCTCGCCTGCTGCTCCTTGAGGAGGAGGGATGGGACCACAAAACTGTCCCTCCACTGAAATCTGAGGTGACCCATTTCTTGGAAGCTATAGCCAGAGACATTCCTGTTCTGAGTTTAAAAGCTGGATTCAGTTACTGCTTAGAGCAGTGAATGGACTAATTCCAGGTTCTGAGTTGCTGTTCTTTGAGAATTTTAGGAATATTTTCCATCTGATAACTAATGAGCTCTGTCATACAGGGTCCCTGCTTTCCACACGTGTATGATTCTTATGTGTGTCTTGGAGCTGTCCTGGTCTGAGTGGTGAAAGAAAAATAGGGTCTGAAACTTGTCTTTTCTTCAGAAAACTTGTTTTATCTTTTTTGAGGTTTGGTTTGACAAATCACTGGTCAGTCAGTCCTTCTTCTGAAGGCCCTAAAGGTAATGCTGGGAAATAATATTCTGGCTTGGAGCAGACCATTTTTGTCACAGAGCGAAATAAATACCTGTTCAACAGAAATATTTTTGTCTGGACAGTAATTAGTGAAAATATTTACCTTCCTTAATAGGTGTCTCACTCTTTCTTTTCCTAAAAAGTTCCTGATTTCCACACTCGCTGATTTCATTCTTGTTGCCCTTTTAAATTTTGCTTTGGCACAGCATTTGCTATTCACAACTACCTCAGGAAAACCAGGCAATCAGAGTTAATCAGAAGGTATTTGGAAGGTGCAAAGTATAATTTCCCAGGCCCACCTCACTGTTTCACTGAGTGGTTTGGATAACGGGGACAGCAGCCAACATGACTTTACTCTGGGGCCTGGACTGGAATATATTTTGGATGAAACATCCTGGATGATGAAAACCCAGCATTTTCTTCAGTTGTTTTGTAATGCACAACTCATTACCCTGGTTTCTTAAAACCACATTTCTTCCCATGACTTGTCCTGTTTGACGTCTCTCTTATAAAGCCCAGGGACTCCCTCCTGCATGTTAAAAATGATCTATTATGACTTTCACTCTTCCTTGCTATTTTGAGACTGTTTAAACGTGTGGATGTATAAAATACTATTTTAAAATAACCCTAAATGAAGAAAGGTGTTATTTTACAACTAATTTTGTTCCTGTTAAGGGTTTCCAGGGGGACACCCTCGTGCTTTGGGGAACATGTTTAGGAATGACACTGGTTTAACACTGGACTGATGGCATCACGTCAGGGGTACAGGCAGAGGGAAGAGACAGTCACACTGGTGTTAGTGAAGATCACAGGGAGGAATAAAAGTGTCACAGTCACAAAAACTATGGGGTTTGTGACATTATTCTCACTTATTTTGGTAGAAAAAGACATAAATGTGATAATTCTATACTTTGTGCTGGAACTGAAAGGCCTTGGGAATGGCAGTGATTAAATTATGCCCCAGTGTAATAGTGGCCTTTTTGTTCTAAGCTGCCTGAAATGTGATTCCTGTCTGAAAACTAAGGGTATAAAATTTATATGTCTTCTATTTCTCACCCAATTATGTTAGAAAACTCGGTTACAATTAAAGTCTAGAACATGGGTTTTTCCTGAAGTGTCAGGTTTGCAAACTAAGTCTATGGTCTGAAATTCAAGCCGTGTCTTTCCTTGTTAAATCACAAAGTGAGTTAGTGGGAAAATCAGTAGGACAAATACATTCTTAGTTGCCTTATTATTTCTAAATTATAGACTGCCTTTTTTTTTTTTTTTTCTTTTTTAAGCAGCCATGAAATACTGTTGCCAGACTGAATGGAGGAGCTGAGGACATACTTCATCAGGCAGTCTGCAGATTAAATGTATGCAGAGTGAGAGAACAGGGTAAATAAACGTCGTTATGGTTTGTGGAGGAGTAGTATAAAATAAATCTTTTTGTTGGTGAAACCACACTGTATACTTAGAAAATACCAAAGAGTTTTGTCTCCTGTAAGAAAATGCCAGTTTAAATTAAAACCACTTTTAATCCAGCCCTGGGATTTGTTTGGGTATTTGTAGGCAGAAGAGCTGACTCCCAACATATGGGATGTGTACTGGGTAATGCTTTCTGGGGACATTGTAAGATTATTGTGACATTAGCAGTGCATTCATAGTGGCTTTCCTCAAAACTTTGGGATCACTAGGGAGTAAATGTGTTCTCTGTCCCAAGGTGCCCCCTGGACATGGGCTCTGGTTTAATTCACCTGCGAAGAAACAGAAATATTTGCAGTGAAGGCATCACTGCCAGCATTACCCAGCCTTCAAAAGGATCTTGGTGGTATTTTCCTGCCAAAACAAGCAAAAGCTGAGCTGGTCAGTTGAGATTTTATGGTGGAATTCTGAAGTCTTAACTCCTTTCATGCTTCTGAATGCCCAGGGGCCAGGGCTTTGAATGGGGCAGGTTTGGAACTCATCTCCTTGTGGCTTTTAAACCATTTCCTGTAACACCTGACACCATCCAGTGAGAAGGAATCTGTGGCATGAAAAGTGTCTTCCATGTCCAAAATACATATATATTTGTTTGCATCAGTTGGTTTAGTAAATCTGTTGGTGACTTGCCATTTCACTTGCAGTTTTTAGGCCTGTTCTGCTGCTCCAGGTGCAGGGATAGTTGTGATTTGCAGGATTGTGGGGTAAGTGGTGAGGTTTGGTGGTTGCTGGGGGAGTGTTGTCCTTGATTCAGGCCGTGGAAAAAGCAATTCCTGCTTTCTGTGTCAGCTGAGTTCTGGGCAGGTGTTCACCTGGAGCCTGGAGATGGTCTCTGGGGGCACTTGGTGTGTTTGGGTTTGTGCTCCCCCCTCGCAGTGGTTTTGTCTGTGCCCCCTTTGTAATCAGGGCACCTCTTACTCCTGGTGGCCTTTCGTTGGGTTTGTTTTGATTTGGGGTCTTTGGCTGTTTTTCTCAAGCCTAAAATATCTTTTACAACACCAATTACGTGTCCTGATGTATTTTTCTCAGCTGCAGGAGTGGTGTCCTGCTGTGTTTGTGGTGTTTGACCAACAGGCAATGGTGACAATCAGTGCTTTGGCACCAAGGACCTGCAGGAGGGACTGTGCCAGTGGGAACCTCTTGGATAGAGCAGGTTGTGATTAAAACTCCTGGTTATTGGTGCAGGGATGTCCTTACTAGGCATGACCACTGGCACAGTGGTTGGTCACCAGTACAGCTCTCCTGCAGCTCTTTATGATGTAATAAAGGAGGTATGTTAGAAGCCCATGTTTTCTGGTTTGTTTTTTGTTTTGTTTTGGTTTTTTTGTTTGCTTTGTTTTTTTGTTTTTGGTTTTTTTTTTTGACAGAAGGAAACGAAAATGTTCTTTTTTTCTGTCAGTTTCTGTGAGGAAGTGAAATAATGAAATAGCGAAGTCTCCTCCCCACCCTCCATAAAAACTGGGGAAATACAGTTGAGCCATTAGGAGAAGAGAGGATCTTTAGTTACGCTTAATTTTTTAACTTCGCAAAAGAAATAATCTCTGGAACTAAAAGCCTTTGGAATTAAAGTGAGAAGATACAAGTGTTGCTTGAATAATTATCCATCATCTTAGGCTGGGAGGACCTGATTGGATACATAAGGTAAAAGTGAATCAGGGGAAAAAGTCTACTTTCTGCCTGTATTAATAAATAAATAAGCTTAATTTTTAGAGTAAAATGAATATTTTAGATTACTAAAACTTAATTACCCTGTGAAATGGAAAAGCTCTGACGTTACAGAGGCAGTGACATGGGGTTCCTGGTAGTGTTTTAACTTCTCTGTTCCTGAGCTGGGTGGGTGGTTGTTTCTGGAAAATACAAATTCTTTATAAGTCCTGCTTATTTTGCCTTTTTATTCATAACTTTTTAAGCAAAAGATTTGTGTGCTTGGTGGAGCAAGAGACCAACCATTAAATAACTGAATGACAGAGACTGGTAACTTGAAAACAGGTGAAGTTTCTCAGAAGGGAAACACCAGAGTGGATCATTGGAGATCAGGGTGGAGCTCTGTGCATTGACTTCTGCTGTTGGTACAACCTGCTCTTCCCTTTTGCTTTTTTACCCTTTAAAATAAACTCTTCATTTCAAAGTCTTTGCCAAAACCTGTTCATGACTGAAACTGCCAAGAGTGTTTATTTGACAGCACAGCAGTTCCAACACCAAATAGGTATAAAATAATTTTAGTCTATGTTTTGCAGTTTGTAAATCCATAGCGTTACATTATTTAAATTTTGAGGAGGGGAAAACCCTCATTTACCTTTTCATTTGCCTCACAACTGATAGGAAAAGAAAAACAGGACTGAATTTCTTCCCCTTCCATCTCCTCCTGCTGTTGATGAGCACAGGGGGGAACCACCTTCCCCTGCCCTTCTGAGTTAATTTCGGATAAATCATCTTGCCCTTTGCCAACCAACTTGTAATTTGAAAGATGTGTTCCTGCCTGTTCCTTTTGCCTCTCAGACTGCTTGCCTGGCTTTTTTCAGTTGTACTCTGTAACCTCACCTTTATTCTTTTTTTTTCTGCCAGGCAGGAGCTGCCTGTGCTGTAAAAAGGGGCTGCTTGGACCAGCGTTGGCTCTCAAACTCTCTGTTTGTGACAAGCTGCCAAGAATTTCTCATTTTGACAATTGATCCAGTTTTCTCAACCTTCTGTCACACGAAGAGAGTAGACATTTTTTTCTTTTATTTCTGTCTAAAAGCCTTTAGTTGTCTTACCTACTGGTGTGACATAATAGCCTAAATCCCATTTTTATGTGAGCAAACCCAAATGCTTGTTCCAAGACCTTTTCTGTATTTTAAAGGTTAGACTGTATCAGTATAACCATTATCAATATGATTTTTTAAAAATTGATACAGTTTATTAAACACACCTGGCACAAATGGAGCTTTATGTCTGCACTGGTGCTTTTGAAGAAGTTTAAAATATTTCTTCTCCAGAAGAATTGGCATCAGCATTACTTTACCCACAGCAGGGAATGTTGTGGGTTTGCTGATTTATTCTAGTGAACTTGCTGTGAGTAGTTACAGTGATTCAAACACAATTTATAGAGAGGAAAAATTAAGAGTAATAACGAGCCAAGGAAACAGAACTGCTGATTTTTTTCTAAATTTTTAAATACCTGAGTAAGCAGACACAAGTTTTTTATAGCCATGTGCAGTTTGTGACAGTGCAGTTGCACTTACTGTAATGCCATAAACAATAATTTAAATTGCTGAAGGATTAAATAGGAGCAATGAAATCCTAAGTAGGGAATCCACTAACCCCCCCAGGTTTTTAGTGTAATTATTTTAGTTGACAAGAGAGGATAGAAAATGCAAATCTAATACTTCACGTTTTTCACCCCTAATATGGAAAACTTCCTTTAGCAGGTTTGAGTCTTACTCTTGTATAGGGTACAAGGTCACAAGTCTTTGTAACAGGCTGGTCAATCAGACTTAAATGGCCACATTTTAATCTGCTAAGCTCATTAGAGAAACAACACCGTGTCACTGTAGTTAAGTTTGTCACAAATTTCAGTGTAACCTCTCTCACACTTATCAGTGGTGGAGGTTACATCAATTTAGGCTTGAATTTATCAGAAAAATGGTATTGTTCCAGATTTCATTTATTTAAAAGCTCTGTGTTTCTGTTTTTTAAAAACCCCTCATGCTTATGAGAATTTAATGAAGTTTTTAGTGTTGCAGTCTTTCACTGTTGGAAACCTGTCCTCTGTTCCCAAGGCAGATGGATTTGGACATAGTGAAGTTCTTTTTTATTTCTGAGAGAAAGATCTATGCACTTAATTTAATTCCCTGGATACTCAGTTAGCTTTTCATCAGAGCTTAGATGTTAAAACAGAATGTTTTTATGGATATGAAATTTCTCACGTGACCTTTAGCAAAAAGGCCACAAACTGAATAGCAAAATGTAGCTGAAAGGCTTTTGTGCTGTGATATAGAAATATAAGCAACACCAAAACACACTCTTGGATGCTTTAACAAAATAGTAAATGTTAATAAGTTAAAAATCACTATTTCAAGACAGATACAGGGAGAAGAAAGGTGCTTTGAAGCAGTAGTGATTTCCTGCAAGCATTTTGTTAGCCAGGTTGCTTTGCCTTCAGCTTTGTCCTGTTGTTTTTCCAATGCTGATTCATTTTGCAAGTGATGTGAGCAGGTAAGGATGTGAAAATAAACACTTGGGAGTTCCTGCTTTGTATATTGATTTATTTTATTTGCCTCAATTGCAGCAGCATTTGTTTAAATATTTGCTAACTGTGATACAGCTCCTGTACACGGCAGAGATGGATTATGAGGGAAAGTATCCTGAAGGTGCTTCTCTCTGTCTGTTAACAGCATATGGAGCAGGATGAGGACAGTTCTGTCACTGGAATTATTCAATAAAAATGGTTCTCCAGCATCTGTCAGGCTTGGGGAGACAAGAAACACACTTTTGGTCAAATAGGTCTGAGAACATGTCTGATTTCTGGAAGGAAAAGGGAGAATCTGTCTCTTGCTTATGGGAGGGAAAGGTGCTGAGCACTATTTATGGTTCCAGTGTGTGGGGAAAATACAGTATTAGATAAATTGGATTCAAATTTGCAGAAGAAATAAGGCTGGAAGAGCTGGTTTTGGTCTGAGCAAAATGGTTGCAAGAACACGCAGCCTTCCTAAGCGAATTTCTTCGTTGGTGTTTCAAAACTTACCACAGTTTTAATGTGTGGCTGAATTTAATTTGCATTTGTGTAGCTTTGCTAGTGTTTCTTATCTTCATCATTCCTTAATCTTTTTCTTCTCATTTTCGTGCTTACATCTGCGTTTTCTGCTTCTTAAACAATCCTGTGTTCCCTCTCCCAGACTTTTTTCCTCTGTGTGTGTGTTGTTGAACTTGATGTTGATTTTGAACACTTCCCTTTCTTTTCCGTCATCTGCCCTTTCATTTTCTCTGCTTTTATTTGGGTTGTGAATATCATGTAATAAGGAGGGGGGATATTTACAAGTAATTACGAGCAGGGTATTATGTAGAGCTCTGGGTCAGTGGATCTGGCCTCCTGAATAATGAGATTGGATGGGGAGATCAAAACATTCCTGAGTCACTAAATTGGAATTGCCAGTTGCAACAGAAAGCAAGGGAGTGAACCCTGGGGATGAAGTGCTGGGCTGGCTCAGAGCTGGCAGGGAGGATGTGCTGGGGAAGGCAGGATGTGGAGTAGCTGGCATGGGTTTCTCGTATACTTTGATTTTATAAGAAGTAGTTTCCTTTGGAGTTTATTTTTGTCTTGTTTGATTATTTTCAGCTGTAAATCAGGCTGCTTGCTCTTAGTGAAATGTATTGGCATAGCTGAAAGACTGAAGAAGTATGGCTGCTTGCATCCAGATTAAGATAATACTTTGCTATATATATATTGAGTTCTGTATATGGATGGTTATTATATATGTATATGTGCTGTAAAAAATGATCTTTTCTGCTGATGGAGTTTTGATGAGGCCTGGGCCAGAATCTTGTGTTTGAACCTTCTGTTCACAGATCATTGTATGTTATTTATGCTATTACATACCAAATTCTGACTTTAGTAGGATAGCTCATTTTGTCAATTTGTCTCCTAAGTACATTTGAACTTTGCTTTTTTTCTTCTGTTCCACTCCTATATTTCTATCTGTGTACATCCATAAATTGAACATAATTTAGCTGGCTCTCAGTTTGGCTGTCAAACATCTAAGGTTGCTGTTTGAAACAGAATCAGTGGTACAATTAAAGATGTTCTTCATCTAGGTATGAAGCCATAATTCTGGTTGCCAACCCCATTAACCATCTGCAGCTTTCTGTAGATGCTTAAAAAAATATTCCTTTTGTGGATTGTTTTGCAGTGAAGGAAGCAGCGGGCAGGAAACATGGGAGCTTTTATAGCTTCACAAAACAGGTTGTTTTTCCTTGGAGAGGTGGTCCACCCTCTGCTATTGCACACACTCTGAGTGGGGAATTTTAACTCTCTGCCTTTCGTTTTTCAGGAAAAGTCCTTTGCCAGTACCTATAAAGGAACTAAACAGATCCATTTAACAGTAAGCTGATTATTGAGTTGTTGGTTGGTTCATTCATACCCACTTAGTGATGTGCTGCTGGATCAAGCAGCTTCTTACAGATGGCACCAAACAACTGCTGTGGGCAGCAATGCCAGCAGCTCACTGGGTGTATTCCCAACATCTCTGTTCACCACACTGAAACCTTCCAGTGTGTGAAAGGCCTAATTATTAATTCAATGGGGAGTTTATTTCTCGAGTGCATTCAGAACTTGTTGTTTGGAAGCTGTTGAAAGGGTTTAGATGATGATGAAGTGATGACTCGCCAGGAAAAAGCTGCTCTGAGGTTCCACTCATGAGGTTTATTGTTCAGCCATCCAATGCACAAATGACTTCAGGATTGATGATGAGGGTGTGTCCTGTACCTGCTTAATAGGAAAGATATTTTAATCTGTTGCAGTGATTTTTCCTTATTTTTTTTCCACAGCATGATATAGCATTTCCTAGGCTCCTCTTCCCCACTTACTCTCTTATTTCCATGTGATCACTGATCTGGAGTGATCTGTCTGACTTTGCTTTGACCGCTGAAAGACTGAGCACGTCTTGTTGGGTCATCTCAGGTTCTCTCCCTCCTTGTACATTGAAATGAGACTCGTTTCTGCCTTGAGTGATCTGCTTCAGGATGGGGGAATGTGAATGGAATGAAACCTCTGTTTTCTTGATGGAAATTTGTCCTGGCAGAAGGAGCTGGTGCTGCTCCTCGGAGCAGGGTCTGTGCCGGCTGCTCCGGTGCCGGAGCTTGGGGTCTGCTGTGTGAGCTAAGCTGCTTTAGCAGTCCCTCTCTAACAACATGACATACCTCTCTTGTTCCCAGCACAGGTATTTCACAAAGGCCTAAGCTGAAAAAGCCCAAAGTCTTAAACCGATAATGTTTATTAGATTTTCTGTGCACCTGGGTAACTGTGTTTCTTTCAAGTGGTGAAAAATTGGAGAAAAGAGACCAAAGCTACAGATGAAAGCATAGAGCCCTCTAATCTATGCTTTTAAATATTTGTCACTTACTTTGACAGTTAGTCAGTTCTAAAGACAAGTATTTACATTGTGGGGACTTACTGTGTATAAATATTGATGAAACACTTGTGTATTTTTACTGTCCAGTAATGTGATGATAATTTTTCAATGAACCCTCAGCCTAAGTGGTGGTGAACAATTTTATTTTGCTTTTGTTTTGTCTTTAGGAGTTTCAGTTTTAGAAGTGTGTGAAGGCTGTTACCACTTACCTTAGAATATTTGAACTAGACACCAGGTAAGTTCTGAATTTCTTTATTTCTTGTAGCTTCTCATTTAAATGCAAAATATCGCTGAGGAAACAAAGTTCAAAGTTTCCTATAGAAATCTCTTAGTACCTCAGGAAGCCAAACCTAAAACACCTCATATTTTTAGTGGTAACACAATCTTGGATATGCTTCTCTCCTCTCCCCTTTACAAATGTTTTTTTTTTCACCCTGGAAAAATACCAGATTGTGAGAACGACTCTAAATGACTCTGAGACAGATGGACAGGATGTGGAGGCCAGTGGTGCTTTTGCCTTTTTTGTGATAAATCAATATTTACCGAAGTGTTTTCTGGCTCAGTGTTTTTATTTAGAATTTTACTAATGAATACTGGTTGAGATGGAATAATTCAGTTAAAGATTAATGCCTGGAGTTAATTTTCTGCACTGCGAATCTTTGGAAAGCGGGAATCACAACTTTAACTGACATTATATTTTACCACACAGTCAGTTAGCAGCAAGGCTTTGTGGAATACAAATCTTTCCTAAAATACTCCAGTGCTTCCTAAAGTTCTATAATAAAGCATCAACTAGACATAATTTTTGTAAGAGCTGGCAAAACATCGTTTCCAAGCTGGACTCTTTAATCATCTGCTGATATGCTCTTAAAGCTGTAATTGCAGAGGCTTTGACAGCATTACTGGTAGTTTGTGTTGCAGACACGTGCAGGGCTGAAAAGCCACCTCCTCCTGCCCAGCACTCCCAGCATGGTTTGGGTCTGTGTCATTTCTCCTGCTTCTTATATGTCCCTTTTGGGGATTTCTTTATTCTCTGTGTTACTGGTGATTTTTTGGAAGACTGGGAGGCTGTTTTGTTCTGGGTTCAACCAAGCTCCTTTGCAAAGGAGAATATCCATTAATGTTAATGACCTCCCCTTATCCTGTGTCCAGTGGGTGAGTATCACTTACCTTGTCAGGAGGAGGTGGATTTTCTCCTTTACAGTGGGATTTCACTTTCTGGAACAGCTGTTGACAGCCAGATTCCCCACACTGAGGATAGTTCACTGCAGTGCTGTGAACAGCACATGTGTACAGGTCTGTGCATTGGCACAGACAGTCATGGTGTGATTTCATTTTGGTTTTTAGGAATTTAAACTGATGAATATACAGACATTAAAAAAATTAGAATTCTGGTGAAGAGTGTGCACCAATGTCCTGCTCTAGTAGTATTTTTAAAGTTAGCATTGTTTGGTTTCCTCTGCCCCTTCTGATTTTGATCAGTGGAGCTGAGCAGCCACAACTCCTTCCTGAAGCAGTCATTCCTCCAGAGAGGAAATTCAAGGGAGCAGCTGTGCCTGTGTGACTGACATGGGTGGAGGTGGGAAAAGTGGTATTTCAGGCAATGTGGTACTTCACAGTTTCCAGAGGTTCATTGCTCAGTGCTTCAGCCTTGGAGTGAAATGAGAAGTACTGCTGTTAGTCTGCTTCCAGAGGCTAATGGCACTGAAATATTGTGGATGTTGTTCATGGAATTAGCCCTCCATCCCTTTATTTCAGGGTAGTTCTTCCTAGCAGAGATTTAACAGTGACTGTTCAGTGTTGTTTCAAGCAAATTCTCCCTGAGTGACCAGTGCTGGTACCTCCACCCACAGCCCTGTTGCACAGCTCCACATGTTTTCTTGGAAAAATTGATATCCCCCTTGCTGCCCCCTTCCAGTGAAATTCTTTGCAGCATCTTGTAGCAGGTCAGGTGGAGTTTTAGTCCTCCCTCTCTTCTTCTGGCCACTGGATCTGTTGTCACCCTTTTCAGTGCAGGCATTCTTTGGGATGCTCTGTGAGTATTTAATTCCCTAAACTGGCAGAGAACTGTTCATTTTTTTTTCTTGGCTGTAATAACACTTTGCCATTTTAATGAGTTAAATACAACTTCCAAAAGAGTCAGCAGTCTTGGCAGAAACTAAAGTATTACCAGTTTCATGAACCTTGATGGGATCCTTTTGGGAAGCTGAAAAGAAAATTAATCTTTGTAAAATTGAACTGACATGAATGTATTTAGAATGTATTTAGGCTGGCTTCCATAAAAACCTCTCAGGTTTAACCTGAGTCTTCTCAGCGAGGTAGTACCAGTTATATTTACCTGGTCCTGCTGGAAGCAGCTGCCTGTTGTGGTAAAGCTGACTAAGGCAGGATATTTTGGTACACAGATAGTTAAACATTCTGCTGGTTAATCCAGGAGATTACCTTTCTCCAGAGCCTTCCCAGAGAAGCCTCTTCAGGGCATCCAGCTTGGTTAGAATACAGAACAGGGAGCAGATGGCTTCTTGCTGCTGAACACAACTGTTTTTAAAAACACAGGGCAGCTTTCAGGATTGTGAATTAGAGCCACGTGTGAAAACAGCAGGACAGATGATACCCTGGTTTATGAAGCACTCGGAACTTAAATAACTTGCACCTTTATTGTCTGTTTCATATTCAAAAAAGCCAAAGGTTGCATTCCTAGTAATAATACTCCTCTGTTCCCTTAAATAACAAGCTTCCCAGATGAATTCCCATCACCACCTTGTCCTCCACTCTTCTGCCAAGCTCGAGGTGTGCATTTCACACCACTTTGGAGAAATAAGTGCTAACACCCCGTTACCAAGCTGTGGATCCCCTGGACTGTTCAGATGGAAGCAATTAAGGATGCAGCAGTGTGGAATTGTATTCCTGTGCCTGCAGACTGATAGATACCACCTGGGTCAAAGTGAATTCATTTTTATTAAACAAATTTGCCCTAATTTAGCAGTGGAGATTTTGTTAATCAGAACAGGGTGTATGGCTGTGATCTGCAGCTTCTGTCACCAAGGGCGTGTTGGATTGATGTTACAGGAAGCTTGTTGTGCTTAAACAGAGCTGCAGACTTTAAACAGCACAAATGCTGTAGTGCCCTGGAAGCTCCCATTTGAAGCAATATCTTCTTTGGGAGAGCTAACTAACATGTAAGATTTCAATCAGGATGCTTTTTTCCCTTCCTTCCTACTTCAGAGGTCCCTGTCCAAGAGCAGTAGTGACAGACACTCCTTGGCTGGGGGCTGCTGGTGGGGGACTGGTGTGATGGAGCTGAGGGGAGGTTCCCAGGAGGGTGTGAAGTGATGGTCACGGAGCAGCAGGAGCTGTGCAGGGAGCCAGGACAGCAGTGGGAGCAGGCTGGTGTGATTAGATAGATTACCAGAGAGATGTCAGGATCATCGGTCTTTGACCTCAGCTCTGGGATGGAGGGGGCTGGGAGGCTCCCAGTGGGAAAAGGCTGGCCTGGAGGGTTGTGCCTGCTGTGTGCCTGGGTGTGGGGTTTCGTTCCTGAAATATGTTTTTCCTTTCACTGAATCAGATTATGCCTGAATAAGTGAGTTGTTTGTATTGTGTCTTGCAGCACTCAGTGATTTTCCTCCCATACAGAGAGCTTTTGGTACTGAACAGTGTCCTTGAAAAGAAAAGATTTTCTCTCCCTACCCACACATTCACCTTCCAGATTTGGGGTGCAGTTTGAATTCTTAGCCAGAGCATTAGAGTTTAGACCTTTTATTATCAATAATAATAATTTATATCTTCCTATTAGGCTGTTTTATATTAAACTTGGTAGAATTGCCCAAGACTTCTTGAAGGAGATTAAGATGAGAGTTTGGTTTAGGTGGTGTATTCCAGTTAAAACAACTGGACGTGGAGCAGAGTGTTAAATGAATGTAGAGTCAGAGAGGCCAAATGTGGGAGAGAATGGGCAGCAGGGTCTGAGCTGAACAAGACAGTGGTAACATGTCTGTCCACATCCTTGTCACCTGGTCACCCTTGTGTGGGTGGGACAATTCCCATGTGTTGGGAGAAGCAGAGCTGTGGTTCTGTGAGGTGTGAGGTCACAGCTCCACCCAGGCAGCACAGGGGGGGATGTCTGAGAGCGTTGCTTTCAGCCAGCCTTGGGAAAGCTGGAGTTATTAAGTTTGTTATATAAGACATAGGGTTAATTTAGAAAAGTCTGGTGCTTTAAATATCTTTTTCAAAGGCTGCATAATCTGGTGTAGGCTAATTGTAATGACATAATCCAAAAATAGCCAATAGTCTTTTCTTGGATGCTCATCCTGGCTGCAGTTCTGCAGCTAAAGAACAGCAAAGCTGATCTCCTCAGGATGGGAGGGGACATAACCAGATCTGCCCCTGCCATGGCACAGGGGACACCTCTGGGGTCTGCCGTGTTTGGATGTGGAGCAGGAGGTTAATCCATGTTCAAGTAGCATGGGTTTAACTAGAAAGCATGTTAAATATTGGATCCTCAACTTTAAATTACTAGAGGGGAGATCTCCATCTCTCGAAGTGGGCATTCCCTCTTTCCTCGTGGGATGCACAGGCCTGGGCACACTGGACTTGTCCTGAGGATTCTTTTTGACCTGGTGTCGGTGATAAAATGTGGGACTGGAGTTTGGGAGGTGTGGGGAGGTTTGGGTTTTTTTGTTAAAGTGTAATTAATTATTTTTATAGATATTACCACAAATAATCTTCTTTCTTAATCTGAATATTAAGAAGTATCTTTAGGGATGTGTTGTGCAGTACATAGCTATAGCTGTACCTCAGCTGTTGATTTGGGAGTTGAGTATACACAGTGTTGATTCAGGATGCCTGGTGTTGTGCTGAAAATGTATTAGTTCTTTTCACTGATAATTCACTGAGTTTTGTAACTTTTTACCTTCCACATGTGTGAAGAGCCATTCAGAGCACATTTAAACCTTATAAAAGCTGAATTTTCACGTGCAAACCCTGACTTTAAGGATGATTTGATTCATGAGATCTGTTTTATTCTTTGTTTAAGCATTTGTTAATCTTTTTGTTTTGGCAGGGGCCGGTTCTCTCCTCAGGTTAGCTCAGGATGGCAGACCAGAGGCAACGCTCGCTCTCTACCTCTGGGGAATCCCTATACCACGTGCTGGGGCTGGACAAAAATGCCACTTCAGATGATATCAAAAAGTCTTACAGGTAAAAGTTTGAGTTTTACACCTGTCCCAGTAGCACAAATGACTTTAATTCAGTATTCAACAGATGGTCTTATTTACACAGGGACCTGAGCTAGTATATTTGGACCTTTTGCAAGAAAAATATGTAAAAAAAACAGGTGAAAACTTAGTTGCTTCTTGCAAAACTTGGCGTGAAAATGTGCTTAGGCTTTTTAAATTTTTCCATCTAAATTCTCAATTTCCATCTAAATTTCCAAGCTAAATTCTCAGATGCGCAGTGTCATTCTGAAAGGTCTTTGTTTAAAGTTGAATAGAATTTTAAGACAGTGTGATCAGAGTTAAACTCTTCCTGTTAGGCAGCCTTGTGTCTGGTTTAAAGGGAGCACAGATGGGCAAAACTGTCTTTTTGTCCATCATTTCCACTCGAGTGAGGTATAGATTAAAGATGCAAATAAGGATGTAAACCGAGTAGCAACACTTACTTTTTCCTTAAATTCCTTTCAAAATTTCCTATCTTTGTGGAGTTACTAGTTTAAAAGAGGATTTTTTTTCCTTATTTCTTTTCATAAAGAATTGGACTCATGAAATGGCTTCATATTGATCAGCTAATAACAGAAAAAGTGTTCTACAACATCCTCCCTTTCCATATTCCCTGACCAAATAAAAACAACAAAAAAAGATTTCTGTAACATCCTCCCATTCCACATTCCCAAAAAATCTGCTTAAATGCAATTCTGCTCTGTGACAAGTGGCAATGTGTATGGAATTACACTAGGGGTCAGCATCACCTTTCCATGAGGATACTCTTTGGCAAAATTGTTTTCTTTTAGTCTTCAACTTTTACCAAAACTTCTTCCCTTTCAAAGTTACATTTGTAATACCAATGGCAACGACACAGTGAAGTCTGGGAATAAACTGGGTCCCCAGATTCTCAAAAATTAGCTGTATCTTCCTAAAATTTTCAAGTGGAAGTTTGAATCAAGCAACTGGAAAATAATCTTACCTTCTTGGGGGAAAGACTGCAGATTTTTCCTTTGGAGGAACAGCCACACGAGGTCCTGGGGTGAACTGTAGCTGCTTCATACTTACCTGAACCTTCATCTCATCTCATTTCCTCTGCTGCTCCTTTACCATGTTCAGTCTGAACATCCTTTGCTGGCCTGGGGGCTCTGGGGTTTGTATATGTGTAGGAAATGGGAAATGAAAATTATTTATCTATTGCAGCCTGATTAAACCCTTTCCAGGTTTATAGAAGTTCCCTGTAATTATAAAAACTGTGATTATTTCAGCCCTCCCTGAGGCTGGGGCACAAGTGGCAGCCATGGACATCATTCCCCTGAGCAGCATCATGTGCAGTGGGAGTGTTCCAAGGGCCATTCAGTTTTTCTCATGCTGTGAGATACTTGCAGGCACATCCAAGGGCTTGCACACATCTTTATTTCATGTTCTGTCTAAACGTTGCCCCACTGTGAAGCTGATGTGGAATCCTCTGCAGGCTCCTCTTGTGTTTCTCAAAGGTGTGGCTGTGTGGTCATTTTCTGTACAAGAACCTTTTGTGGTGGAGAAGAGGCAGCCCAGAGTTCCGTGTCATTTTTGTACTGGGGAGCACGTATTTTCTGTTTCTAGGGAGGTGCTTGCCCGGTAATTTCTGCTGGTTTCTGTAAATAGTCTGGGCCATGTGAGAACTAGCACATTTATCAATGCTTAATCTGATTTTTTTGTTAGTTGTAAGAGATCTGGCCTGATTAGGGGAGGTGTACGTTGTGATTTCCTGATATCTCGAAACTCCGAAGCGTTTTCTATTCTAGCAAACCTTGAACTGAAAAGTACTTTGTTCCTGCACAGGAATTGGTGAATTAACCACAAGTGATCGTCTGTTCTATTTTTGTGTTCAGACACTGCAGAAGCAGCAGTTCAGACACTGTTCAAGCAACTTCTATTTACTCTTTGGTGCTATACCTTAGATTTGTGGTGTGGTTTTTTTGCTGTAGCAGGAGCAAAACTTACTGGTGGAAATTGCTGGAGCTGAGGGTAAAAAAAAAAAGCACAGCTACTTTTCTTCAGTGTCTTTTTCTTTTTCTGTTGGATTTCTGAGGGTCAAATCCAACAGTCTGAAGTCAGTCCTGTGAGCTAAGCTAGACACTGCTGTAGCCCTTTGTTATCATCTAAGGAAGAATCATCAGGGAAGTTGAATCACAGATGAAGGAAACATGAAAGTCTCCCTTGCGTGGCAGGCTACGGAATTAAAAAAAAACTAAATCAAACAAAAAACCCAGGAACCCAAATCTCAGTTTTTAATCTATAACGATCTCTCTCTTTTTTTTTTTTTTTTTTTTTTCCTTTCTGCAGGAAACTGGCATTGAAATATCATCCTGATAAAAACCCTGATAACCCAGAGGCGGCAGAAAAATTTAAAGAGATCAATAATGCCCACGCAATATTGACCGATGCCACAAAGAGGAACATTTACGATAAGTATGGGTCTCTGGGGCTCTATGTAGCAGAGCAGTTTGGTGAAGAAAATGTGAACACATACTTCGTGCTGTCCAGCTGGTGGGCAAAGGTAAATAAAAGGGCAGGGAAGTTATTCTGGGTTGGCATCGAAAGCTCTGTAGGAGCTCCATTTGATAACTGTGGGTTTGTTTTTTGGACATTTGCTGCGTTTCTGACACCTGGTAATTAACCCTCTTCCTGCATTGTGATCTCTGGTTCAGAAGTGTTTTTCTATGATCTTTTGGTGATGCAGGCCTAGTACAAAGACTTATGTTACTAATTGAAGCTTCCATTCTAGTGGAATTAAAAGTGATGAGGATCTGGGGGGGTATTCTCTGGTAGTATCTGCTAAATAGTTTTGCAAAATGAGTCCTAACTGTGAACTCGAGCTCACACAGGAGAAGTCTGCTTACATTTCATTGCATGGGTGCATTTTTCTACCCTTCACCAGCATTGCCTCCCTCTCTTGATTCCCCTAAGTAAGGGAATAATTATATCACTCTGCTGGTTTGATATCTGTAAAATCATTTTTTTTCAAACAATTGTACAGTGACCTACAGGGAGACTTTAATTTAGCCCCATTGTCACTGTGATAAGCACCTGGCAGACCTGGCTCTCTTGGAGCTGCCTTGCTCACACTGGGAGCATCAAACCTCAGTGCCCTGAGCTCCCAGCCATGTCCACAGCCTTGGGCTGATCCAAGTCCCTGCCAAAGGTACATCATGACCTGTGCATCAGCCAGCACAGGTCAGTCTGTGTCAGGGATATTAATGCAAGCTACAGTCTGTTCTGAACTGTTGTGCCTCTGGATTTTAATACAGATACAGTCTTAGACCTGTATGTTCTTCCAGATGCAGCAGAATAAATAGTCCACTTAATCTAAATTGTAGGAATTCTTCAAGCAAGCCAGGTTGTCAGTATTCACCTCCATGTAAAATGGGGAGAGCCATAGTTTTGCACATAGTTTTAAATCTTTCTTGTTGATGAGGTAATAAAGCTGTAGCTGGTGAGTTCTGTCTTTGCTCTGCTGTGTTTTTGCTCTCTGGTTCTATATCCGAGTCTCACAGACTCCATGGTCAGAGTGCAGTAGGCACAGGTTATGACTGTTTCTGTGTTTTCTATCCCTTGCAGGCCTTGTTTGTGTTCTGTGGGCTCATCACAGCCTGCTACTGCTGCTGCTGTCTGTGCTGCTGCTGTAATTGTTGCTGTGGGAAGTGTAAACCGAAACCTCCCGAAGGCGAAGAGCAGGAATACTATGTCTCTCCAGAGGACTTGGAGGCACAGTTGCAGTCAGATGAAAGGGGTAGGTGAAAACTGCTGCTGGATGTCTGAGATAAGCATCAGTCCCTGCCAGTCCCATCAGTGAGCTGGTGGAGGGATCAGCACAGGTCTTGGGGTGTGGGTGATGAGCAGGGAGTGTTTGTGGCACTATGTGGGTGACGCTGACACCGGATATAGAGTCGCTGAAAACTCCCAGAGGGTCTTCACTGAACTTGATGGGATCAGCTTCAGAGCAATCAGTGACCATCATTCGTCTTCCTTCCACATCTCTGGGGGTAACATATGGGCCAGACATGTGTGATTGCAGAAAGGGGCTCTTGTACCCCAAAGGTTGGGGGTGTCAAGGGAGCTTGAACTGCGTCAGCTGTAAAGGAGCTGGCACTGCTGCCCCAGTAGCTCTGTCTGATACTGTTCATGAAGGTATAAAGCTCTTTCTGTAGAATTGAACCAATAGTTAAAAAAAAAATTGTAGAGCCTTGTGTAAGCTCTGATGACATTTTTAATGGGCACTGCTGAAGGTGGGTGAGGGTCAGCTGCTCTTACAGGGAGAAGGAAATATGATAAATATTTCAGTGTGTGCACTGAAAATCAGGGAATTAACATCATCCTCTCAGAGGAACGTGAAGCTGTGTTATCACAGCGTTGCAGGGAGATGTGACTTGTGCTTACCAAAACATACAGTGCTGTGTTTGCTCCTTGGTGTCCTAAGCCTTTTGTCTTCCCTTTTCAGAGGCCTCAGACGCACCTATTGTGATACAGCCAGCATCAGCCACAGAGACAACCCAGCTCACAGCTGACTCTCACCCCAGCTACCACACTGATGGATTTAATTAAGTTAAGGAAACACTGTCATTAGAATGGATAAAAAAAAAAAAAAAATAAATACATGGCCAACTCAACACTAGAATCATGAACATTAGAAGTAGAGAATGGGGAGGGGGAATAATTCTGCCACAGTAAGAAGGCAGCTTTCCAACCTGCCGAAAATATTTTGTAATCCCTTCAGCCTTTTGTCACCTTTCAGTGTCGTATCTCGATGATACGTGAAGTGCTGTAGCATGCAGTATTTAAAGCAGTTTAGCTACGGTCTTATTTGTTTTCCTTTCTTTTGGTTTTTATTTTCCCTGTTTTGTTTGTTTTTTTTTTTTTTTATAGCATGTATGGAGTTATGTTCAATGTCTGTGGTGTAAAGTATTGAGTTGTCACAATATCAGTGCGATGGAGACATTCTGCATTTTAAGCAGCAGTACTGGCCTAAAAATTATGTTCAAAAACTGTCACAGAAGCCACTGTTCTTCTGTACAGCTGAGCTCTCAAAGACCTTTAAAAATTGAGGATTTTCATTTCAGTGCAACAAACCGAGTCTTTCATTCCTCCTATTCCTGCGTTTTTATCTAAGCAAGTTTACAAAGCCAAGAACCAAAAAATGCCAGTCCTGCAGAGCTGGAGTCCTCTCTAATGCTGGTTTTCAGCTTAAATAAATCTACCTTGAAACATAAAAAGGGAGAGATGCCAATCTTTGAACAGTAAATTGAACAGCTCGTTGTGTGTGAGGCGATCTCCAGTGACAATGGAACCAAAACCAACTGGGAATGGGCTCCTGTGGTGGTGGCAGTGAGATTTTAACTCCAAGCACAATTCTGTTTTGGTTTGAGTTCAGTTGTTTTCCTGAAATGCTAAAGACCAAATAGTGCAGCTTTGTTTCTGAATGCATGAGAATCTTAAAGTGAAACTGGTTAATTGGCTCTCACTGAGGAAGTGAGTAAAATGCAGGCAACAGCAGAAGTGTTTCAAAAAATTGGTTTGTAAGAATTTGTTCTGATAATTTGAGATTTTAGTAGACAAATGGGGTATTACCTGTCTTTTTTAAAAGCTTTTATAATACACTAACCCTTTAATTTTCTCATGAACACCTTTGTGTAGTACTTAAATGGATTTTTAAGAACAAGCCACCTTTCTTTGTGTTTATATTGTATAATTTGCACATTGTCTTGCATTTAGATTTGTTTACACCAGTGTTTTTCTTTTCCTCAGAACAACTATGTGGAAACCCCTGAAAGGTTTTCCTGTTCTATTTTGAAACCAAATCAAGTCCAAATTCTGCTCTAATAAACCATGGTTTATTGAATTTAACTGTTAAAAAGGTATTTTAGGCAGCTGCTGAGTTGCTGGTGTATTTTGTTGTCAGTGATCCTGCTTTAGAGGATACAGAATCAGGGTCTAGAACAGCTGCAGAGAACCCACACTTGGCACTTTGAGCGGGTAATTACGGCCTCGTTAGTTTTGATCGTTCTGCTTTTTATCACTCTGCTGTCCTTTGCACCCCCATTTCCCTGTTTTGTTTTCCCCCCTCTTTCTGTGGGGGGGATGTTGGCACCTTCCCACTGTATCTGCTGCTCCAGGGGTTACCTGGGAGCATCGTAAAGCTCTGCTGGTCTGTAGGAAAACCACCAGGATAGGACGGGGACTCTCCTGCCACAGAACCATTTGGAATATGTTTTCCCTCTGTCTTTGCATGAGCAGCAGTGATGGAACACGTAAAATCCACCATGAAACCCTGTTAAACAAGCTGGATAGGAGAAAATGTTCTTAACACGGTCTCAGTGCTCAGTGAGGGATGTTTGCGCACCCAGACTTTGCTGCAGCTGCTGGTAGAAGCACGTTTGCCTGCATGGGAGCTTGGTGCAGATCAACATGCTTTTGGTACCACATCAGGCCCCCAAAATTCCAAAAAACCCCCATGACTTTTAACTAATGGCTTGATTTCAGTAGCACACTCCTTAAGTCATTTCTTCCTTGCCCACAGTCCTTTTAGACCTGAAATGCAGTAGTTTACTGCAGGATACTTTTAACTTTTTCTGACTTAGGTGGCCTTGAGGACATTTGAGTATGATTTGGCTTGAGGTCCTTATTTAATAATGTCTTTGTTTGACCCCGTGGAAGGAAAAGCAGTTTTTAGGCTTACACCCAACTTTTGACTGTCCTTGTAGATTTTGCCTGAAGCCCAGTCTTGATGTAGAATTGCAGGCTGGAATATGCTCGGATATCTATAGGCTTTGTCCCTAAACACTGGCTGGTTAAAATCGCCCTTGACCTTGCAAATTGTGTAATGGGTAAAAAAAACTAAGGTGTTGGGGATTTTTGGCTTTGTAAATGAGCATGGCTGATTGGAGAGAGCTGGTGAATGGGGAAGGGAGCTGTTCCCTGGGAGCTGTTACAGTCCCTGTCCCCACGTTCATCTTGGTGGTAACACAAAGCTGGTTGTTGTGGAGCAGCTTTACCCCATGTGCTGGGGGCTGGTTGTTGCTGTTGATTTCAAATAATCCTCTTATTTCTTAACCCCTCTGGGCTGTTTCCATGGAAGCAGGGAGGCTGGTGGGAAGTTGTGGCTCCGAGGAGGTGTGGGACACACCTGGAGTCGCTCTGCAGGCTCCCGATGAACCAAAATCTGGGCAGCACGTGAGGACCAGAGGCAGCACCATTATCCATGGGGAAAGATGACATCCAAGATAAATCTACAGTTTTAGTTCTTTGCTTAGCAAGGGATGAGTTTGGAGAGAGACTGCTTTCCTGTCACTTGTCTGTGGGTGGTGTGTGAACAGGAAATTAGTCTGTTAAGTGCCAGAGTGACGTTAGATGCTCCAAGGGAAACCACTCTGAGATCCCGGTTACAGAGAATGATGGAAAAACATAATTCTACATGAATATTCATGGGTTTTGAAGCTGTTTAAAGTTTGCCCATGTTACTGTCTAATCTCTTGACTTTAGGATTGTTGTGTATTAATGAAGTTCTTGAACTATGTAAGGAAGTGATTTAAACATTCCTCCTTTAAAGCCAAAACCATGTAATTGGAAGACAAGTAGATTAATGCCCACTTTTCCCCTCTTGGAGGGAAGGTACAGGAGTACCCTGGGCTCTTAACACAAGTTACACTTAAAAATGACCAAGTGGAATCCTAGTAAATGCAAAGTTATATTTGGAATCATGTTTTAAAATCTGGTGGAGCAGCTCAGACAAGAGGTCTGAGCTTGGGCAGGTGGAGCTGCAGTGTCCCAACACTGCATCCCTGACCTGGCTTAGTGCAGAATGTTTCCCTCCAAAATCAAACCTGAGCACTGTCCATCTCTGTCCAACATCTTGCCAGAATCAAAACTTGAGCTTGGATTTTATTTATTTATTTGTTTATTTAAAGTTGTATCATTTGTACAAGTTGCCTGAGCCCTCCGTTTTCAGTCGTTCAGCCAGCTCCATCCAGCTCCTCCAACCTCTCCAGCACTGATTTCCTTAGCACTTGTAGCTCCATCAGGGTGAATCCTATCTGGAGAGCTGGTTTTCAGGACCACTGACTTTATCCCTGAGCTGTGTTGCATGGAGAGTCATTCCTAGCTTAGGCTGAGGAGGGAAAGCTGCTGCCGAGAGCGCTCGGGTGCTGTCTGTCCCTCCCGGTGTGTGGAGCTGCTGGAGAAGGAGGTGCTGGATCTGCCCTGCCCATCCTCCCTGGGGATGGGGGCATCCCCAATGCACTGTACTGGAGGGGCATTGCAGCCCTTAAATGCCAGTCTCATTTTGTTAGTGATTTTTGTAGGAAATTCTTAAATATTTATCTGTATATAAATTTATGTAAGCCTCGGTGGCGTCCCGTAGGGTGTCGGTTTCTGCTGGTCCCATGCAGTGACGTTTTAGAGAAATGTTCCCTTTTTAGTCTTCTTTTTAGATTTGTAAGCTTTTTAAACTGCTTTAGATATTAGCACTCCTAGTGTTCTTACAGTGGGATGCTCTTGGAGGTTTGGAGGAGCAGAACTGAGGAGTGCTTGGGCACAGAAACACCCAGTCCTGCAGCAGGGCTGCGGTCAGGGCAGTGCAACTCTCCCACCCCTTTCCTGTCAGCCTGGAAACACCCTCACACGGGTGTAACCAGGGCAGGAGCCTGATGGAAAAGCTATTCCTGTCCCATCCACGAGGCGGTTGTGTGGTGTGGCGGGACACCAGTGCACTTTGGGGGGCTGTACCAGGGCGTTCGTACCACACACACTCCGTGAGAGAGGCACCTGCTTCTCTCACCTACTTTGTGCCCTTCATCTGTCCCTGCGCCCTTCAGTCTTTTGCCATTTCTGGATAATTTAGGAGATTTGTGCTGCAGGTTTTTTGTACCCAGTGTACCTGTATCTTGGCATCATGTTTAACAGGTGACCCTGGCAGGGTGGTCAGGGCGGTGTTTGCAGCCCCCACCTCGTGTTAATAATTCTGGATGGTGTTTAAATGCGCGTTAATCTCGGAGCACTGAGCTGTAACCCCCCAGTACTCGTGTTTGTAGTGTCAGGTTGGTATAAACTTCACATGCTTCATCATCTGGTGCCGCTTCTCTGTGTTCTAGTGGAAATCATCTAGTTTGTAGTGTCTCATTGCACCAACAGCTGCTTAAAATCTCTCGAAAGAATCATAACCGGTAGCTCACCAGGTGGCAGGAAATTTGTCAGTGTTCAGCTCCCACAAGATCCGTTGTCTGCTCCATGAACTACCTTGGGAGACTTACTGGGACTATCTGGGACTCGGCAAGACTGCAATTCCCGTGTCCTTCTAAGAAGACGCTTTCTTTACGAGGAGAAGCCGCGGGAGGGAACCTGGCTGTCCTTGATGTTTGCACAAGCCAAATGCCAGAAATCTGGAAGACAAACTTTCATTATGCCAATGTTACATGCACAGTTGATTTTGGTATTAAAAGGATAGATGCTGGAAATTTCTGGTGGTTATATATATATATATATGTATATGTATAGAGGAAGCTCTTATATAAACTGGCTGTTCATTCCCGAGTGCCATTGTCTTCTCTGCTCCCTCTCCCCACAGCCAGCCCTGTGGGTGTGCTCTTGCAGTCTGTGAGCGGTTGCTTGTCAAACCATTCCAAAAATTTAACAGTCTACTTGAATTCCATGAGCTGCCCCTTGTCCTGGCCCCCTCTGCCTGCTCCAGCTTTCCTTTGGAGGAGAGAAGGGAGACCCGGCAGAGGGCACAGGGGCAGCTCTGGAGTGACTTGGACTCGTGCAGCTGGTCCGTGGGGTGTTCAGATGTGGTCGATGTGCTCATCACTGGAGCTGTGATAGAACACATTGATTTGGGGTTTTTCCCTAGTTTTCACCACGTTGGACTCCCCGGAGTGGGGCTGGGTGAGCTCACAGAGCAAGGTCCACCCTGTGCTGAGGGCTGTGGGCTGCAGCATCACGCGTGTGTATGTATGTATATATGCACATATGTATATATTTATACAACAGGTGTGCACCTAGGACTTGCTGCTGGTTTTAATTTGGTGATAAAAACGTGAAATTTGGCTCAAAGTACTGCTCTGAACTCAGCCAGACAAGTGGAAGGTGTGTTCCTCTTTTGTGCTTCTTTCCTCTCAGCTGCAGGAAAACCCAAACCAGACCCATAGGGTCAAGGGACTGCTGAGGACACGGAGCCTGTTGTATAAATAAATGGGTCACACAAGTGGGGGAAGCACCTTCTGCTCCCCACGCTCTGCTCGGGTGAGTTCCCACGTGAGCAGTGTGGTGTTTGCACGGCCGGGCGCAGTCCCTCTGCTTGCACATTGGTTCTGTAAGGACTTGGAGTTACTGAAATTCCTAAACCTGAAGCTGGCAGTGATCCATGTGAAGGCACAACAGTTGTGGCCAATGTACGTGTGAGTCCCACCACGTCCCCTCTACACATGCTGGGTGGAGCTGCTGCCGCCCTCCTCCTCAGGCCGATCCTTCCAGGGGCTGTTCCTGACATGCAGCACACCGGGGGTTCCTGCTTCACAGCAGAAATGGGGGAATACTGGGGAGATTTTTACTGCTGGCACCTCTGAAGTTCTGTTTGTGTCCATCATGGTTGATGAACTCCGAGTTTGCCAATTCCAAACGCGCTGTTTCCTTGCTGGATGCTGAGCCAGTCGCTGTCATTCCTTCCTCCCTCTCATCCCACTGTCGCCCGCCAGGCTGGGGCGGGGTGTGGATGGGTTGGTTGGTGTCACTGCTGACATCCCAGGCGGTTTATGTTCATTTTGCATGTGAGCAAGGCCCTGAACTGTGTAATTCCTCATGGGGTTTGGTTGTCCCGGCCTCCTTACGGAGCTGGCGGGAGCTGAGGGCGCCGGGAGAGGCGCGTTTGCGTTTGCACTGCACTTCAACTCGGGTGGGGGGTGGGGGTAGGGGGGAGCCCATCTTTAAAAAAGGAAAAAATAGTAAAAAAAAAAAAATAAAAAAATAAAAAAAACCCCAAACCCACCACAATCGAAGTATAAATGCATCTGAGAAGCAATTATAATATAGACATATATCTATTTTGTTATGTTACTAAAGGACCATACTTTGAGTTGTCTGTAAGTAGACGTGGCTGTCTGAACTTTGTGGATTGTAACACTCGATACTACTGAGCTCCTGTACATACCCGCAGCGACGGCAGAAGGAATTATTTTCTGTTTTAGCATGGTAATTTGTGTCTTGTATGTCCGAATATAAACTAAAATAAAGATTGCTAAGTTATCGGAAACCACTGTTGTAAAATAAATGTTTTCAATGCAGAAATGCCCACCGGCTTTTTCTTTCCAGATCTGCACCCTGGAAGTTGGTGCGAGAGACTGTGGGACACGGAGGGGCTGGGGGGAGATGGGAGAGGTCACCTGTCCCTGGGACGGGCACATTGTGTGGGGTTGGATGCAGGGTCCCCCAGGCAGGGAGTGCAGTTGCTCCCCTCTGCCCCTCCTGCACCTGCCATAGGGTCCCAGCTGGTTCTGAGCCTTAAAGGCCAAAGATCTTCCTGTGGTGCCAGAGTCTGGCAGGTATTTGGCGTGTAAGTGCAGGTTAGAGTTGTCAGGTGGGGTGGGAAATTGTTTCAGGGCTGGGGAAGGGGGCAGGAGATGTCTGACTGACTGCAGTAAAAATACCCTTTTTTGGAGAAGCTCAGGTTATTGGACAGTGGTTTTGCTCCTGGTGTCGCCAGCAGAGAGACTGAAGCAAAGATGAGCGGAAGATGTGCTGAGGGTGCTACAAGACTGATGGAAGCCAAGGTGGGAGCCAGGGCAGCACAGACCCATCCAGCCACCCAGGCCTGGGGGAATGCAGGGCTGCTCCTGCTGGGGGTGGCACCAGCATCTGTTCTGACCTGCACAGCTTCCCTACAATTGTTCATTTTGGAAAGATGAGTTCCGTGTTTGATGGAGGTGAGCAAAAAATCGTCCTGTTTAGGTTTGAGGTTGTCTGGTCAGATGGGTCTAGTGGAGGGTTCCATGGCAGGGTGATGGAATGAAATGAGCTTTAAGGTTCTTTCCAACCCAAACCATTCTGGGATTCTGTGACATTGTGCTCTTGGGGATCATGGGAGCAAAATGTCACCTGGAGGTGCTAAGGAAGTGCATGATGCAGTGGGTGGAGGATGCTGGAGCGGTCCAGCCAGCGTTTGGCTCATTGGCTGTGAGCTGCTGTGGCCTCATTTGGAAAAGGTGCTGGGGCAGAGCAGCCCCTCTGGAGAGGCAGGTGTGGGGTGCAGGATCACACCAGGTTGGTGTCACAAAGCCAAGCCCAAGCTGCTCAACTTAGGCACGTGCTCCTTCCCGCTTCCCTGTGCTCCCATCTTGGCATGGTCTGATCCTTGTCATGATTTCTGTCCTAACCCCACAAGTCTCCACTCCCTCACTGTCCCCTCTCCAATACCCCGAGGGTGGCAGAGGTCCTGTGCATCCCTGTGCCCACCCCAGTAAGTCAGCCAGGGCTGGGGTGGCCGAGCTGGCCGTGGTGAGGGGATGTCGAGCTACCCCCAGTTTGCAGAGGGCCCCAGGACACTTTCCCTCCTTCCACAGTGACGGTCAGTGCCTGGGAGCCCTCCCAGACCCCCTTCAGCCCCGTCGTGCCCAGCAGCAGACCCTGCACAGGCTGGGGTGGGAGCAGCAACTCTGAGCACGGGGCTGTGATTGCAGGAGGGGGATTGAGCTGCGGGGGGGGGGGGATTCCGTGCCCCAGAGAGGACACAGAGTGGGGAGGGAGGGGACAAGGACCCCTTGGGGGGCCTGCAATGCTCTTGCTGCCGATTCTTTTACATGGATACTCATCTTCCTCTGAGCGCTGCCAACCTCAGACCTTGTCCCAAATTCCCAGCTGCGACACAGCAAGGTGCAGACTTGCTGCGAAGCCGGGAAGCGGCGGCTCTCTGAGCCGTTCACAGGTATACTGGAGGAGGAGAAGCCCTGGCTGGGTCCCGGGGTGCAGCTCCCAGCCGAGGAGGCACAGGCTGCACCGCTCAGAGCTCTTTATGCTGTTGCTTTTCACCCAGGGATAACATCTGGGATTGCTCCGGTGTTTGGGGGGAGACCTGGTTTGGTGATAGGTTCATGACGGGGGGAGGATGCATAAAAGTACAACAGCAGGGCAGGTACGAGGGTGACTTTAATGCACAACAGTGACACGCGGGACGCAGTGACAGGGACCCTGCCAGGCAAGGTGGGGGCTCCCTGGGCACGGCTGCAGCCCCCGGCATTCCCCCCGTTCTCTGCTGTGCCGTGGCGTCTCGCTGTGGGGTCGATCTCCTTCATTTCCCCCTTCAGCGACCGTCCCTCATTTTCCTATACTCTGCAGCAAGAGCTTATTGCTGAGTGCCTTCTGGGCCAGTCTCTCCTCCCGGGACATCTCCAGGAACTCGCGCAGGAGGTGGAAGGTGAGATCCAACGAATTGGGTTTGCCGTCTCGCCTCTTGCCGGTTTGCAGCGCCCGCGGGGCTCGGGGGGCCGGGGTGGGCTCTGCCCCGTGGAGCTGGCACAGTCTTTGAGGCAGGGGATGGGCGGCAGGGACCGAGGGTCGCGGGGCGCCCATCCAGGGCTCCCAGGTGGCTTGGGGGGCCAGGGTCAGCCTGCGGGATGGACCCCGGGGCCACTGCAGGGGTGAGCAGGTCTCCGAGGGCAGGAAGAGCAGGACGAGGACGGAGGCAGCCGAAATCATCCTGACCCGCATCGCAGCCACTCCGGGGCCAGGTGCCTGTAAGGGCAGCCCCCCCACACCCCGGACCCCCACATCCCCCTGCTGCGGTTAGGGGTCACTCCAGGGGCTTCACCCCATGGGGGACCCCCGCCCCAGGGATGAGATCCCCTGGGGATGGAGCCCCCCGGGACGGGACCCCCACCCCCCGCGACGGGAACTCCACCCCCCGTCGCTGGGACAGGACCCTTCTGGGGACAGGACCCCCACGCAGGCTGGAGCCCACCCACCCGGGGACGGGACACCCTTTCTCCCCAGATGGGACACCCCTCCGGGCATAAGACACGCGCGGCAGCTGGGACGGGACCCCCAGGACCTGCGAACCCCCTGTAACGGGACACCCTCTCCCACCCCGGGATGGGACCGTCCTCTCCCCGGGACCGGACATTCCCGGGGTCGGGACCCTCCTCCTCGGGCCGGGGCTCTCGGGGCGGTGGCTGTCCCGGTTCCCGGTGCGTGTCTCACCGCTCTCCTCCGCTCCGCTCCTCCCGCAGGACGCGCCGCTCTGCGCCGCCCGCACCCGCGCTATATAGGGGCGGTGGGAGCCACGTGATGGGAGCGGGGCCGGGATCTGTCCGCGGTGCTGAACGGGGGGACAGTCGGGGGGACACGGGGGGACAGTCGGGGATACGGGGGGGTGGAGGGGCGGAGAGTCTGGGGGAGCAGTTGGGGGTACACAGGAGTGCGTGGGGGTGAGAGTCTGGGGGGACACGGGGATATGTGGGATGAAGAGAAGGAGAGTCTGGGAGGGGGACTCAGGCGTTCATGGGGGTGTGAGTCTGGGGGTGTGTGGGGTGAGTGTTTTGGGGGCCGTGCGGGTGTGTGGGGTGTGCAGGGGTGTGCATGCAAGAGGGCACAAATGGTCTGAGGGGTGTTGCTGTGTGTGTTGGTGGTAGGGGGGGGTTTGGGAGGTGGGAGGGGAGCCCGGGGGCGTGGGAGAGGTGGGGGGTTATGTGTGTGAGTACATGTGTGTGCGTGACAGACCCTCTGTGTGTGACAGGGGTGACTGGGGGTGCAGCAGGACCAGCTGGCTGAGCCCCACGCTCCCACATCGCACCAGGATGTGTTTCCTGGCACTTGGGCCCTGGACACCCCCATGGAGACCCCCGGTCCCCTCAGGGCCACGTGTACCCAGGGCAGAGGGGCACGCTGGGGCACAGCCGTGTGTGTGGACTCGGCCTTGAGCTCTACAGCCTTTCATGTCGCAGGGAAAGTTTTCCTGATGGCTCCTCTGGCAGTTGTTTGGGAAAGGCAGCTCTGACTCCTTCCTGACTCCTCCCAGTGATCCTTCTCCAGCTCTCACAGGGATGAAAACTTCACTGCAGAAGTGAAATGCACTTCTGGAGCACAATTGCCCCTCTTTGGCACAGCACAAAGGCATGTTCTTCCCCTAGCCTGATCCCGTCACAGACACACACTTTGGGATGCCTCCCAGAATCCAAGGGAACTACACAAGGGATTCATTTGCCTTTCCCTCCCTCCCTGACGGCACCTCCATCACCTGGCCCTCGGATCTCAGAAATCATTTCACTTTGCAGAAGCGCTGCTGTCTCTAAAATTAAAATCCCCTTATGAGGAACAAACATTTCAAGAGAAGGGGAAAAAAACCAAACCAACCCACATTAAGTAGAACTTGAATGAATGGTAAGAACACCCCCATCCTTCTCCATGGCAGGAGCCACCCAAAAAAACAAGGGTTCTACTGCGTTCTGAGGGTCACTGGGAAGGACTCAGGAGCTCTGTGGATGTGACAAGTGGGGGGGTCTCCTGTGCCCCCCCAATTGCAGAATAACTCCCAGCAGCAGCAGAGTGAGCGCTGGGAGGGAAGGGGGTGGGGGAGCAGCTGCCTCCCGCTGGCTTTGTGAGCTTTGTGAGCTTTGTCAGTCCTTTTCTTCACTGAATCATTGAGATCCGCTGCCATTTCCAGTGTTCCACCTGAGCCCGCTTCTCCCCCCTGCCCCTCACACCTGACCCCGTGCTGCCCCCCACCCTGACACTGGTGCTGAGCCTGGCCCTGCTCTCCTGCCAGGGGCCCTGCCTGCAGCTCCCAGGGCATCCCCCAGACTGCTGGGGGCTGAGGGCAAAGGAGACCCCCAAAATCCCAGAAGGAGAAGGAACTCCAGGAGAAGGCTCCGCCAGTGGCTGGATCCTAGTGCAGGGGAATGGAACTGCCTTCCCTGTGCTACCCAGCTGCTCATGGGGGCTCCTGGAATGGTTTTGAATCGCCTTGAAGTCAGGTCAGGACTTGGTGGGTGCTGGTGCTCCTCTGCCTGGAATCACCTGTGGGGCTTTGGGGGCCACCGTGGTTTGAAAGGAGTGAGCCAGTGGCTCTAGGCAGGGATTGCTGCTCCTGCACTGGCATCTACATGGCCAGGAGCAGACACAGAGGGAGGCAGCTCAGTTCATCCCTTACCCCATGGCCTGCACTGGGGCTGGTAACTCTTTAGACCGTTTATCTTCAGGATTAGTCATTTCATTGCAGGAAAGACTGATTGCGACAAGTGTGTCTTGTACTCGTGTTTTATTTAGGAAGCTCAACTTGGAAAATTAAAAAAAAAAAGCTATATTTTTGTGCTCCCTTCATAAATTACTGACACATCCAGCGCTGACAGGCCCTGCGTGCTGCCTGGGGATTCATTATCGTCACTTTTGGGGCTGTAACTGTCTCTTCCTCTAGTCAGGAGTGAGAGGGGCGACGTGTTAATGATGCTTTCAGGGATGCCAAACTCACCCCTGGGCTGTGCTCACTGGCGCACAGAGGCACAGATCGGGGTGGGAATCAGAGAGGTTCCTAATTAGGTATTTTTAATACTCGGAGCCTTCTCTCTCATGAACAGCAACACGCATGTGGCAGCTGCTGTGTCGCTGACTGTGACAGCTTTGGCACTAACATGTGGCCGAGCTTCCAGCAGTTTTTCCTGAGGAACAGGTGGGATTTGCTGGCCACTTTCCTCCCTTTTCTCCCTGGGGAGCTGACACGCGCCCCGGTCCTTCCCCATCCTCACAAACAGCTGTGCCAGGGTGCAGACGAAGCTCTGGTGCCTCCCTGCTCCCCGCTGCGCTTCCACATGTGCTTCCCCATGAGCAGCCACGGGGCCGGTGGGGGCCGGCGCTGCCCGTCCCGCTCTGGAGAAGGCATCTCATGGGCTGACGAACCTGAGATTGACCCTGATGTTTCACCATTCTCAGGTTAGACAGTCCTCGAGGTGCCCCTCACCGAGGCAGCCGCCAAACCCCCAGCTGTGTGCCTTGTACCCCGCACTGTGTACTTGCGCCCAGACCTCCCAATCTCTGAGGGATTTGGAGGAGACAGCAGAGAAGCAGCCCCTTGACTCTGGTTTTATGGTGGGGTTATCTCCAATCCTCCTCATATTGCCCTGCATGCTCCCATGGAATCATGGAATCACAGAACCCTTTGGGTTGGAAAAGCCCTTTAAGATCACTGAGTTCAACCATTCCCCCAGCACCGCCAAGCCCACCACTAAATCATGTCCTAAAGTGCCACATCCACACTTTTAAATCCCTCTAGGGATGGTGACCCCACCACTGCCCTGGGCAGGTCCAGCCCTCTTCCAGTGTTGGACAACTGTTTTGGTGAAGAAATGTCTGTAATATCCAAGCTAAACCTTGGCAGGTGGGATTTGAGGCTGTTTCTTCTTGTCCTGTCACTTTTTTCCCTGGAGAAGACACCGACCCCCACCTGGCTACAACCTCCTTTCAGGCAGTTGTATGGAAAAATGAGTGTTAAAAGCTCATCAATCAAAATGAGTGCACTAAGTAGAAAATCAAAAGGAAAGGTTTTCCCAGTTCGTCACTGACAAGCCACATGCAAGGAGTGAGCCAGCCTGGAAAGCTGTCAGCAAAAGATACAGAGGAAGGAAAACTGTGATCAATTTTCAGTCCCTTTCCGGATTTCTTGCTTCATTTGGGTCCTAACACCCACGTGTGTGGTGTGCACTGAGCCAGATGCAGCTCTGGGTAACCCCCACAGTGCCATGACTATTCAGTGGAGTGACTCTGGATTTTCCTGGGAGCAAAGGGAAGAAAAATATTTCTGGCAGGAGTGTGAGTTTTGTGTGACTACAGCCCAGCTTTACCTTCTCCAATACCTCCACTGGAAATCTGAGTGGCTTTGGGGAGTTTTAAGCTTTGTATTATGGGCTTGCAAAGATGAAAAAGAAGAGGAAAACCCCAAATAGAATTAGTTTCTCAGAGTAAGGTGAAATTTTAGTAAGTTTGGGACAGAGAATAAGGTAGTGGTAGAATCCTCCCAACTGGCCCCAAGCAAACAGTAGAAAGTACTCCCCAGAATAATCAGGAATCATTTACAGAAGGGAGAAAAAGAAGGTGCAGGGCAGTGCCTGCCTTACCTGCGAACCCAGAACCAGCTCCCCTGCTCTGCTGCCAACCTTGGCCCCTCTGGCTCACTCTCCATCCTGCTGCCACCCCCCTGCTGGTTTTTATGGCCTTCCTTGTCACCCTGCTGAGCTGAGCTGGGCCACAGCGAGCTGCCACGCTCTCTGCTGGCTTCCTGTTTGCTCATCAAGCGACTGTGGTAAAATTTCCATTACACGCTGGACAGGCAGGGCGGCAGAGAGAAGTGAGGCAAAGAAAGAAACCCCAACACTACTCTGTGTTTTAGTGGTTCTCTTGACTCGTTTGAAAATGAGAAAGTGCTGTTAGATGGAGAGGGAGGTGAGGAGGGATGCCCTGGGTGTGGGAGCTGCAGACCATCCTCCAGGGCCCAGTCCAGCTGCTCTGGCTTCCCTCTCCCTGTCCCTGAGGGATGGAGAGGTCCTGCTCCTCAGTTCAACAAGAAGACCCTCCTTCCCACCCACCCATCAAAAAAGTGTTTTCTAAATGCTGCTTCTCTGAACGGAGTTACAAGGCAAAGCTCCATCCTGTCCTGAAAAGGAGCTGTGGAGTTGTCTGCATCCAATTCCACCCTAAAGCCACTCCAGCTCAGACAGCAGATCCTCCAGTGTGGCCAAGCCCAGACAGGAGAGCAGCTCCCTGTCTCATGGTTTCAAGAGAGCAGATCTGGAGGGGAGCCATTTATTTTTATCTTTCGTTATCCTTGGTGTGTGCAGAAGAGTTATTCTGGCTGTAGAACAGAGGAGAGCAAAGAAAAAGGTGGAAAACTGCCTGCTGTGAAAATACAGGTGCTTTCAAAGGATCCAGGTCCAGCTGAAGTGATGTCTCTTGGTCTGGAGGGGCACAGCCCCATGGCAGAGGGTTGGAATTAGATGAGCTTAAAGGTCCCTTCCAACCCAAACCATTTTCAGATTCTGTGATTCAACAAATGTTAACTGGAAATTTATTGTCATGGGGAGGGGTACCTTCTACTATCCCAGGTTGCCCTGAGCCCTGTCCAACCTGGTCTTGAACACTTCCAGGGATGGGACAGCCACAGCTTCTCTGGGCAGTCTGTGCCAGGGCCTCACCACCTGCACAGGGAAGAATGTCTTCCCAATATCCCACCTAACTCTACCCTCTGTCAGTTTGGAGCTGTTCTCACTTGTCCTGTCACTCCAGGCCCTTGTCCAAAGGCACTGAGGTCCAATAAAGTCTTTTAAATGTCTTGGGTGTTTATAAATGCCTCTTTGGTGAGTGAGCTTGGCCAAGGATCTCTCTAAGTAGCAGACAGTACGAAGGTGCTGCTGAAAAATTTTCCAGTAGCACCAGGTAAACACGTTTGTGTGTAGCGTGTTGGATATATCAGCTTGCATGATCACTGTGCATGACACTCCTCATACAACAGCTTCAAAATACCCTGTTTTCCATCCCTGTTTCAATACTGACTTCTGAAAATCTGCCTCTGTGAGCAGAGCAGGGTGTTTGATGCCAACAGCCACTCTTCGCAAAAAGTCTTCTTGTTTATAATATATGGAAATTCAGCATTATTTTAACAATTGGCTAAGATTGTTTCCTACAGAGCTGTGGGCTGGAGATGCCAGGTCCAGAGAGCTGCAGCATGTTGCTCACACAAACTCAGGTCAAGGAGGTGGCCTTGACAGCACAGTCCACTCCTGCAATGAATTGCCGAGTTCTCGGATGAGTATTGGGGTGAGCACCCAGGTTTCAGCCCACAAGTTTTACCTCTTTCTGCCCCTTGTTTCTCTTACCCTTGAGAAACAAGCAGGTAACAAGTTCAAAAGGAAAATGAGTCGTTTCTTCTGCCCCATTGATCCTTGGGCTTCTTTCCAGCCCCACCAAGCCCACAAGTGGAGCAGCTGCCAGCACTGAAGCTCCTTGTACAGTTACCTTGGGCAAGGAGAGATTTCATCTGTTTCAGAGAAAACTCAGCCCATCTGCTGCAGAAAGAGAAAACAGAACCCGAAAGTCCTCTTCTCAGATGTTCCTACCTCGAAATGACTGTGGTTGCTCTTTGATGGTCAAGCAGACATTGTTCGCCCTTTTTGTCTGTTGTTTTTTTGTTAGTTTTTTTTTTTTTTTTTTTTTTAACTGCTCAGATCTATTTTTGGTGATGAGGGGATGGTGCTCAAGAGGCTCTGTCATGGGTCAGACCAGTCAGGGTTTGGGTCACTCTGCATGCCAGGTAGGAAATCAAGCACAGGCAGTCCTGATGCTGTCGAGAGTGGGGGTCCTGCTGGGGGATGCGGGACCCCAATGATGGCAGGGGGCTGCTGAGAGTGGGGGTCCTAGGGTGGGACCCTAATGATGGTTGGGAGCTGTAGGTGTTGCTGAGAGCAGGGGTCCTGCCATGGGAGGTGGGACCCCAGCGATGGCAGGGGGATGCATCTGAGCCCATGGGATCCCTGTGATAGCAATAAATCAAATACTTTTGGGATATTTTTTTGGGGGGGACTGCTTTAATTTGACAGATGGAAGTGTGGTTTGCAATGAGAAAAAAGGGATTTTTCTCTTTTTTTTAGCCCCTTTCCCCAGTGTCCCCACGTTATGAAGGAGGCAGTGGGGAGGGTGACCATGGTGTCCCTGTATGGTGTCCCTGTGTGCCACATGCTCCTGGTTGGGCTGGTCAGCAGCAGGTGGGATCTGGAGCAGTATGTGTCTGTCCTGGTCAGGGTCTGCGGAGCGCTGGGCTTGGCTGGGCTCAAAACCCACCACTTTTTCCCTTTTTTCCACTTAAATCATAGCGTGACCCTTGCGAGGCGGTTTGGGCTGATGAGGAGCTGCATCCCCCACCCCGTTGTGGCACAGCCTCATGGCCTGTACTTCTCAGAACATCTTAGATCAATATCTTGGAAAAAAAAAAAAAGAGCGTTTTTTGTTCTATTTCACCGCCCCAGCCCATGGCCGGCATGCCTGGGGGTGGAACGCTGCCTCCAGCTGAGGGGGCAGCGAGGCACAGGTGGAGGGAGGGAGGGAG
Organism: Corapipo altera; assembly: GCF_003945725.1. Taxonomy (NCBI): domain Eukaryota; kingdom Metazoa; phylum Chordata; class Aves; order Passeriformes; family Pipridae; genus Corapipo; species Corapipo altera. The sequence continues at coordinate 9,127,038 of NW_020884893.1, read as the reverse complement.
GGAGGGAGGGAGCCGCCCACCACCCACACACTGTTTCCGACGTGGCGTTTGCTACCAGCAGTTTGTTGCAAACAAAATAAATTCAGTCTGTTAGCGCTGGTAATGGCGGGGTGAGGGAGAGGAACATGGCGGGCTGACAGGGAGGGTGATGGATCCAAGATGGCGCCATGGCGTGAGGGCAAGGGTGGCAGCGAGGCGGCCGCCCGAGGTGGAAGCCACCAGCCACAGCATTTGCTGATGAATCAGCCATGGCTCCTTCGAGCAGGGCAGGAAGGGAGGGATGGCTCCATGTTTTCCAGTGGCAGGAGCAGCCCACGGGGCGGGAGGGGAGGGAAGGTGCCATGTTTGCCAGTGGTGGGAGCAGCCACCCTGGGGGAGGCATTGGCATGGGCATGGAGTTGGTTTGCTGAGGTAAAATAATGAGGTAAAATAATCATAGAATACACTGAGTTGGAAGGGGCTTATCAGGAACAGAGTCCAACCCCTGGCCATGCACAGGACACCCCAAGAAGCCCACCATGTGCCTGAGAGCCTTGTCCAAACCCATCTTGAGCTCAGGCTGAGTGGTGGCAAACCTGGGTTTGAGGGGTGAAATGGGGATGTGCTGAGGGAAAATGGGGTTTGAGGGGTGAAATGGGGATGTGCTGAGGGAAAATGGGGATCTGCTGGGGGGAAAGTGTAGATCTGAGGAAAAATGTCAACCTACTGAGGGAAAGGGAAAGTGCAGATCTTCTGAGGCAAAATAGGGACCTACTAAGGAAAAATGCACATTTGATGAGGAGGAAGTGCAGATCTGAGGAAAAATGTGTCTCTCTTGGGGGAAAGTGTTCATCTGAGGCAAAACAGGGATCTGCTAAGGAAAAATAGTGACTCCACCACTTCCCTGGACAGCCTGTTCCAATGCCTGAGCATCCTCTAGGTGAAGAAATTTTCCTTGATGTCCAACCTAAACCTTCCCTGGTGCAATTGCTTTCTCTTGTCCTGTTGTTTGTTATCTGGGGGAAGAGACTCACCACGCTGGGGGACGAGAGGGGCAATCCCCCCCACCAGTAAGTGACATGTGGCTCCCTCATTCCTGGAAGTGTTCAAGGCCAGGTTGGATGTGGCTTGGAGCAGCCTGGTCTAGTGGAAGGTGTCCCTTTCCACGGCAGGGGGTTGGAATGAGATGAGCTTTAAGGTCCCTTCCAACTCAAACTATTTTGGGATTCCACGATCTACACCCCAAGAGTGGACTTTGGGGACAAACCAAGCTCTACATCCACACATGCTCCTGTCTTCCTGAAGGACACCCACAGTTCTGCTCAAACAAGGTCTACTGTAGCTTTATGTACAAAGGATGACAGTGGCATTCGTTCATGGCATTGAGCATGGTCTAGAAAGATGCCACCAGGCTCCTCCAGCACCGAGCTCCTGCACTGGCAGCTGCAGCCCAAAGGACTCTGGGTTCAGATATGTTCCTCCATGGACATGGTGACATTGCCGTGCCTTGTCCCACCACTGCTCACTTGCTGACCCAGCCAAAACCACCCCATGCCTGCCTGTCCTCCCGTGTTTGTGCTCACGAGCTCTCCTTCCACCCACACAAGGACCTATTTTTAGAAGACATTAATCAAGTGTCAGTGCTGGCTCTGAGTGTGGCTTTTAGCTGGGGGCTCCTTCTTTCACCAAGTGCTGGCAGGAACTCGGGTGTGTGTTTTCTTTTAAATCTAGCTGAGAATTTACAGAATGTGCCGCAGAACAGTGGCGGTTATTTCAGGCTCATCACACCCAAGCCCACACTGAGTGATCACCAGGTGACTCTCCATTTTGGTGAGGGCCTGGCTGACCATCTCCCTCCTAGACCTGCGGTGCCAGCAGCACCTGGCTGCCTTCCCTGATCCTCAGAAGCCAGCTCTGGGCATGGGATGCTCAGATGAGAATTAGGTTTCCTCCTCTTGGCACATTTATCTCCTGCACAAAGATGTTGCATGGGTACTTTGAATCCTGCAGGAAAGAAAAATGCTCTGGAGGGGTCATAGCCTCCTCAGGTTGAACCCCCCTCATGGGGCTGGTCTGCTCCCCTTCCACCAGGGTCACCCAGCTCTGCTCAGAGAGTGCTGGGACCGATACGTGACCTGCTCCCCACCCTCTGGGGGAAGAACTGTTTCCTAATATCCAGCCTTCAGTCTCCTTGCAGACAGTAGGAATTCCCTCTCTTCCGCCACCAAGTCTTTCCTTGGATCAAGAGTGTGGTATTCTCGACCTCGCACCACTCCTCATGGCATCTTCCCCTCTCAGGACAGTAGTCCCAGAGGGTCACAAATCCTATTGGGGGCCCATGGGAAGTGACAAAGAATGGCTCTGTTCAAGAAAACCAGAGAAAAAATTTATTATTGTCCTTTATAAAATATCTCCAATAAGTTATATAGGCAAATATTTAAATTAAAATAAATTAACTCTGCTCTATGCTGGGACACACGACTGTCCATAAAGTCAAACTAGGATTTATGTTTCTTTGAAAAAATATGCCCTAGATCTCCGATGTAAGATTTGAAAAAAATATCTATGCTTGGTGAGAGGAAGGAGAAATCTGCACTGGACAGAGGGGTTAAGGTGCGGTGCTGAAGCTGCCTGGTGCCAGTGGCACCTCCACATCCAGCTAAGTGCTAAGAGCATCCTCATCGTCGCTCCAGTCGGGAGGAGCATCTGTCCCAAAGTACCGATCGCCAAAATTCCCTGTGGGGAGAGAGAGAGTCAGAGGGCAGCACTGCAGGAGCCCTGGGACCCATCCTCCTGCCTGTCCTCATCCCAGCAGGCAAGGGGACAGAAGCAGGTTTATCTGACAGCTTGAACAGCACGGAAACTTGAGTGGCAGCAAAACTGGAGCAGCCTGGAGGCTGGTTTAGCACCCGGTGGAAGGGTGTTTCCTGGCACAGCAGAGGTGAGGACAGAAGAACACGCTGAGCTTGTTTTGGGTGAACTTGCAGAAGGTGGCAGCTTAGGGAAGGAGGTGCCACAAGGCTGCTCCAGCTGTCCCAGCCAGACTTCTCCACCTGGGGCTGGAGGAGGCTCATGCTATGTGGTATGGCACCCGATGCTTAAAAGGGAATGGCTGCTTGGCAGCTCTCAGAGCCAGCATGTCAATCCCACCCATGTGGCAGCAGGGCCCAGGAAGGGCAGTGGATTCCCAGGTAAAATAAGGCCAGACCTAAACTGCTGCTGACAACCAGGGCTTCACCTCTCCCTACCAGAAGCACCAAAAATCCCCCTGCCACAGGTTATTCCTACCCAGATACTCACCAATGCCAGGGATTATCCGGAAAAGGTCATTCACCTTCTTGTCCACAGCTGTGGTGATGATCTTCACCCGGGGGAACGCATAGGCAACCGAGTGGACACCCATCTCTGCCATAAGCAGGGAGAGGAGGAAGATCTTGTCCTCTGGGACATCATGATCCTACAGGAAATGCACAGGGACAGCTCAGGGTCAGAGTCACCTCAGCCTGTGCTGTGTGCCCTGACACCATCCTTCCCACGGAGGAGCCAGTTCCAGACACAGCCCCTCAGCTGGTGTTTTGCAGGTTGTTCTGGAGCCAGCCACCCGCCCACCCCCCTGCATACCAGCAGCACCCGCACTGCCATCATGGCTGCAGCGCCCGTGGAGACCGTGCAGTCCATCAGGATGACGTGGTCTTCGCTGATATCCTTCGGCAGACGCAGGTAGTGAAGCTGGGCAGAGGACAAGAGAGCAGCTTAGAGGCTGCACGTGAGTGGAGTAACCCAAGCACTTCTCTCGATCCCTCATTCATCTCTATCCCCGGGACCCAGGCTGTCAGCTTGGAGCCAGCGCAAACGCTCGGGCAGCGAAGCAGCCCCTGTGTGCACAAGCCTGCTGGCAAAGCCCACCTGAGCAGCTTTCAAAGCACTCAGCCCCTGCCAAGATCGACTCCTGGGTCACTGAAGAGCTCTCAGAAAACACCTGAGTCACCCAGCACGTGCAGGTTAACACCAGATGTCCTGGGCAGCCCCAGGCTCTACCTCTGGCTCGCCCGTGTTGCAGTTGGTCTGGATGAGGATGGTGCCGATGCGGACGTCCTTGCACACCGCGCGCAGCGCCGGCTCCATGGTCTCTCCCGCGCGCAGGATGGACACTCCAGTGATCTGCAGCACACAGCCGGGGTGGTCACATGGTGTAGGAACTGCCACCACCCCACATGGCACTGGGTCTTGGCAGCAGGAGACTCTAATGGGTAACTCCAAAGCACATCCCTTCCAAGAGGGCTGTGCTGCTCCCAGTCCAGGCTGCCTCCCATTGGGAGGGCACAAGTGGCACAGTGCTGATGGCACTCTTGGTCACTGACATGCCTGACCTAATGGTCCAGGGTGTCACACTCATGACATCAGGCACCAAACCCAGCCTAATGGCAGCCAGGGGGCTCCTTCCCTGTACCTTCCAGTGCACCCCCATAGGGCAGGTCTCAATAGTGCTTTGGCTTCCACTTACCTGCTTCCCGCTGTATGTCCTCCCTTCGTAGTCGTGTCCCTGAGGGGTCTGGACTGTGCAACTCTACAAAAACCACGTGAGAAGTGTTACCAGCAGCTCTGACACAGCTCTCAGAGGAGCCCTGGAGTCACCCAGCCACAGGCTGGGCTGGACCCTTGGACACCAAGGCAGGACAAAGAGCTGTCACCCATGGCCACACCATCACTGCACAGCTTCAGGGAGCCCTGGTGCTTTTTAATCCAGGGGAAAGGGCTGATCCATGGGGAAGGTTGGAGGAGCACTGCCAGAGCTGTCCTGGCTCCCCAGCAGTTTTGGGTTAGAAACTAGAGAGGAAACCCAGCATCTATAGCCCTGAACCCACCTGGAATGGGAGCAGGGAGAGTGCATGCTCAATCAGCAACCGCATCAGCCTCTTGGAGTAGAAAATGAACTCGTCTCTGCTGGTCTCCTTGTTTCTAGAGGGAAGGGAAAGGTAACAGCACGCAAGCTGTGGACCAAAGTGTGCCCCATGAGATGCTGGCAGAGTTCAGAGGTAGCCTCTGCCCCTCTCTGGCTTATTTGCACCATCTGAGCCTGGAACTGTGGTGTCGGTTTTAAGGTAAAAAGCATAAAATTGTTGGCAAGACCACTGAGCACTAACTGCACAGCTCCTCGATGCAGAGGCCACCACCCCTGCCTTGTGTCCCCAGGCTGTGAGGACAGGCAGGAGTAGGACTGGGGAGCCCAAAGACAACCAAGCCCACCCCAGTGGCAGCCGAGCCCCATCTCACCCTGGGAGCCGTGGCAGGAGCTTTACCTGATGATGGTGTGCATGCCCCTCACCTGAGGGGTGCTCTTCAGCACACTGAGGGTCTGAGGAAGGGGGTGGCACTGGTGGGCAGAGGCCAGGGCGGCCCTGAAAACCAAACACACGGTCAGAAGGTCTGGGGAAGGCTGCCCGAAGGCTGGAGCACAGCACACGGCCAGAGCCATCCTCCCAGATGTCATCATCTCACACTGCAAACACACACCAAGCCCATCCAGCTGAGCCGAGTGAGCAGCCAGCCCTGCCTGGTCCCCTGCCATGGCAAAGGGACCTGCTCCCATGAACGGGGAGCACTGGAGTTAGTGGGACCTTGCAGCCCAAGGACCTGCTGGGCAGCTGACCCATGGTTGATAGAATGGTTTGAGTTGGAAGGGACTTTAAAAACCATCTCGTTCCAGCCTCCTGCCATGGGCAGGAACACTTTCCACTGGAACAGATTGCTCCAAGCCCTGTCCAACCTGGCCTTGAACACTTCCAGGTATGGGGCAGCCACAGCTTCTCTGAAGGTGGTTGGCCCATCTTGATTTTCACTGGTTGGGAAGAAAGTAGAAAATAACCTCTAAACCTTTTCCTGTTCTGGAGTCTTATTTGGTGATGGATCCTGGACTCATGGGGTGAGGAGGGGCTCTTGTGGTTGTCTCTGTCCTACAAGGGCCAGGTGTTGCACTGGCACATGGCTGGAACGTGACTATTTTAGAGAGTACCTGGTCCATTCCAAAGTGGGAACAGCTTCAAGATTTTATGGCTGGACAGGAATGGCTCTGTGTGACTCATTCCACATAACAAACAGGGCTGGGAGCTATTCTTGGATCAAGGGAACACCATTCCTGGGGAAGTGCACAATGGAGCCCCATTAGTCACCTCTCCCTGTGAGAGCAGCAATAATGAGAGGAAGGACACATTTGGTTTCCACAAGGCTGGGCAGGATGGACAAGTAACTTTGTCTGGGAGGAGGGCTGGGGTCCGAAAACCACACGTCAGATCACACACGTGCCAGCAGCTGCATCCCAGTCAGAGAGATGTTGGGGAGGTGGAGAAGAGAGCAAATGAAAGCACCGCATGATTAAGATTTGAAATCAAGCAGAAACCTGGATTAATGGCACACAGAGGCACGCAAGCAGAGAGAAGGACAGAGAAGATGGGTAGGCATGGAGGAGGGCAGAGCTAGGCAACTTGAGGCCTCCATCCACAAAGCCATCTCTTGGTCTTGGCCAACCAACACCAAACGAGACATTCCCAAGGCCTGTGGGTACTTAAGGGCTCCTTCTTGCTTTTGCCAGCTCCAGTCCTGTGTAGCAGCCAGGAGCCCCCATGCAGAGAATGCTCGGGAGAGCCAGGACAGCTGGCAGCCATGTGGGGAGCACGGATGGGTTGCAGTCCCATCGTGGGCTCACCTGCTGCCTGCAGAGCCCATCACTGGTTTGGGACAAGCAGCCCTCAAGGCCCCGGGCCTGCTGTCAGTGAAGCGAGCTCACCCCGTTAGTCGCTGCCCCGCGGATCAGCTGCTGTCAGAGCCACTCCCACACCAGAGCTGTGCTGCCAGCAGCACCCACAGCTCTGCCCCCACAGTCCTCCCTTCCCTCCTCCTGCCAGACCTGGTCTGGGAACAGATCCTGGGGGCAAAGCCCTGCCTAAACCCCTCCTGCCCCCCAGGGTGCCCACGCAGTGGGTGAGGGCATGAGCCCTGCTTTGGGCAGATGGTGCCTGCACAGGGGCTGCCTGTTTGCCTGCTTTAGGGGGGCAGAGATGGGACCCTCAACAAACAGCCACACACCTGTTTATGGCCCCCACTGGGTTTGCCCAGGTGACAAACTGCTGCTGCCCAAACCAGAGGAGCTGTTGGGGTCATCTTCCATCCACCAGAGCCCACCCAGGGGCACAGGAATGAGCTTGCACCTCTCCCCTCCATCACTGCCAGGTCTATGTACCAGCATCCTGCCATGCCAGTGGGACAGGCAGCCCCTTTCCTGCCCTGGTGTGAGCCCAGCTCCTGCTCCCTGCTGCAGATACCAGTGAGTGCTCCAAGTTCCGTGAGCGGTGGGAACACCGCCCCTGAACTCTGAGCTGTCAACAGGCCCCCAGGAAATGCTGTCAGCATTCTGTCACTGAGTTTTCTGCACCTTCCTGTGACACCCACGCAGTGCAGGGACAGGGAGGTCTGGATGCCATCCTGCTTGAAAGCCACTCAGTGCTGCGGGGGTCCCTATAGTACTTTCTGGGGGAACAGGTCCCATTTTTGGGATAAAGCTGCTCTCTCAAGTGCCTCCACCCCTGTTTGGTCCACACAGCCCCAGCAAAGCGGGACCCTATGAGCTGTCTGCCCCAAGACCCCCAGCCCGGGTTAGTGAGGCAGCTCACCCTGCACAGCCCTTGCCCACTCCCCGCCATTAGTGTCACAACCAAAACACTGCCATAAGCGTTTGTCTCCTCACATATCCCAGCGCAGCTTCCTCTGGTCACCCGGTGGGAGGGATGTTCAGGGGAGACAAGACAGGAGACACAAGAGTTTAAGGGGAGAGGGACAAACAGGACATGAAACAGAGGAGAAAGCACTCTCATTAGTCAAAGGGGGAAAAAATCCCCTAATTGATCAATGACTCTTGGACCTGCCTGGTGCCCAGGCCATCACTGTGCAGAACCAGTGCTCCTCCCTTCATGACCAAGTCATGTCACCGCTGCTCTCCACAGCACCGGCTCCACTGCTCCAGAGACATGGTAGGACACTGTCCCACTTCTGTCCTGGGTAATACCACACTGCAACAGAAGCTCTTGGAGCCCGGAGGGGCATAGAACCATAGAATCCTAGAATGACTTGAGTGGGAAGGGACCTTAAAGATAATCTTGTTCCATCCTCCCTGCCATGGGCAGGTCCACTAGACCAGGCTGCTCCAAGCCCCATCCAGCCTGGCCTTGAACATTTCCAGGGCTCATGCCCAGCCCTCACCCAGGGCTTCGCTGCAATCTCAGAGCAAGTGCAGGCACTCAAAACCAAAAACCTCTGTCCAACCTGCAAAACCTTCATCCAACCTGCCCTGCTCCCAGGCAAACTGCTTGTGGGCTCACAGGGGTGTCCCCCTCCTGCATGCTGAAGAGATTATCTGCTCAAGCCTTGGAGAGCCTGGAAAGCCAAGAGCACCGGGAACATGGGGAGAAACCCATCTCTGAACTGAACATCACTGCCCGCTGGGAAGATCTTCCTTCCCTGGGGCTCACCTGGACCTGCCCTGGGCTCACCATGCCTGGAGAAGGGCTGCAGGCTGAGGGGAGAGCTCAGCCCCTCTGGTAGCCACCCCACCACTGCCATGCCACCCCCTGCCCATCCCAGGAGGGAAGGAGGGAGTGTTGATGCCTCCTGCCCCTTCCTGCCTGGCAGGACTGTGACGGAACATCCAGACGAGCAGCCATGAGCACGTCAAGAAAATGTCTTATTTTGGAAACAATTTTTCCCCCTCAGAACAAAAGCTTTAAAGGGGAAAAAAAAAAACGGAAAGAAAAAGAAAGAAAGAGAGAGAGAGAAAGGGGTGACCATCTCCCAGGAAGGCTTCAGGGAACATCCTCAGCTCTTTGTGGAACATGCTATCGAGCAGGAAGCAGACAAGAGACATCCAGCTACAAAGGAGCTGATGCAGTCAAGGCATTTCAAACACGTACACGGCTGCCTTTCAGGGCTGACATTTCAAACAAGGGCTATTAAACTGCGCCACGGGTTGATATTTAAAGACACAATTGGCAAAGGGCACGCCAAGCTGATCGGGACCTTGGGGGTGGGGAATATTGATTGGCGAGGGGAATCAGCTGGAAAGAGTGCTGGATCTGGGAACAGGGCTGGATGCTGAGAGTGTGGCAGGAGGGATGGAGAACAGGCTGGTCTGGGAGCACTGTGCCTTGGAGGGCATGGGCTGGCTGCTCCAAATCCTGCTACCAGGCTGCAGGAGAAACACCCACCTGGGCACGAATAGAATGGGAGTGCTGGTATGGAATTACATCTCCAGCACATGCACAGTTCCACAGGGGAAGCTGGACAAGAAATATCCCAGCAGCAAGGATGCTAAGGTCTGACCTGTATTCTGAGGGAATAACTGGGAAGGCAGTGAAGCTCCTCAGCAGCCAGCAGTTATAGGATGAAAACAAGCCTTGTAGGTCCAAGGAAGGCACCACTTCCTTTAAACTCCCCAGAATTCACCGATCTCATCAGGGAAAGGCGCTCCCCGCCTGTCCCAGCCAGCCCCTCAGTCAGAAAAGGCATCCCTGGAGCACAGCCTCCAGAAGCACCTCGGACTGGGGCCAGATCTGAGCATCCAGGTTTTATCCTCCCAGTACAAAGCCCTCCCTGCGTCCCCACCGCCAGCAAACAGTGGTGACATCAGAACAACAACCGTGACATTTAGAAGAAGCCATTCCAGACAAGAGGATGGGGAATTGTTTGTGATGAAAAGCCCATATTCGCCAGGCACATCTTGCTTGTTGTGTCTCTCCATCCACCTGGTTCCTCTTGCAGAGCCACAGAGGGGCTGGGGGAAACAGCAGTGGCAGTAAAGCACTGAGGCTCCAGCAGAGGAACATATTTGGGCTCTTGCAGGAAATTTTTTCCAGATTTTACGTCAAAGACATAAATGGAAACCATGAGCCTCAAACGGAACATAAAACCGGCTGTGGCTGTCATGATCACAGAGGTGTTTCTGGAGGTCAGGGTTACCTTTCCAAACTTGCTATCATAAAACTATTAATACCTTATGGATATATTAAATACCTGATTTTGAAGGTGCAGAAAAAGATCACCTGTACTGAGTGCCCCTTTCCCTGGAGAGAAGGGAAATTTTATGTGTGTATATGTATGTGTATATATATATATATATAAATTTTATATGTATATATACATATAATTTTATATGTATATATATACATACACATATACACCACCACCCCCATACATTAGTGCTTTTGCTAATGTTATTCCTGCCATATTTTAAAGTAACAGATTTCTCTCCATACTAAACAGCATCTTCCCACCTGGACCTCCAGACACAGAGGGAAGCTTAGGTGTCTGTATGGAAATGTCAGGCCCCAGGGTATTAAACAAGCAAAGAGAAATAAAATAAAACATCCACTTGCCCTAGTCTAGAAATGACTGGCTGAAGCAGAAATAAGTAAGGCAGGGCCTCTTCCCTGTTCATCTCAGGTATTTTAAAAGCTCATTGTATGCCAAAGGTAAATTTTAGGGCTACTTGAGTTATGCATCTCCATACAATGATGGAGATCTAAATGGAAACCCATTTGCAGTAATGCATTCCCTCTGCTTCCTACAAAAATACCTGAAAGCCTTAATGGAAGGAAGAGAGCCAAAGTCCCATCTGGAGGCACATGCTGAAGAGGTTAAATAAATCAACATATATGTTATAACGTCTACCTGCAGATACCTAGAAATCAGAAATCCTGCTGGAGTTGGGCAGGAGGATTTTCTCAGTCCTCCAGCAATGGCTGTGCAGCCTCTGGATGCAGTGGGAAAGGGGGTACCTCTGGTGATGTGGAGCTGCTATGCTCCTTTGGGTGCCATCAGGCACAGCACCTGTGTGTGGTGAGGGGTCCCACCACCCTCAAGATCACAGAATGGTTTGGGTTGGAAGGAACCTTAAAGCTCATCTCATTCTAACCCCCAGACCTTCCACTAGCCCAGGTTGCTCCAAGCCCTGTCCAACTGGCACTGGACACTTCCAGGGCTGGGGCAGCCAAAGCTTCTCTGGGCAACCTGTGCCAGGGCCTCACTACCCTCACAGGGAAGAATTTCTTCCTAATATCCAATCTAAGTCTCTCATCCTTTAGCTTACAACTGTTCCCCTTGTCCTATCACTATCTGCCCAAGTAAAATGTCACTCTCCACCCATTTTTTTATTCATTTTCAAGATGCTTTGGTTAATCTAATAATTTATGTATATAATGATGTTTAATCATCAGGGCTGGAGAGTTGCTCTGAAAACCGTTCATCTTAGAGGATGAAGAGAAATAAAAGAGAATCTCAGGGTGCAAAGCCTCCCTTCTCACAGAGACTGGGGGTCCCCAGCTACAAACCTGGCCCTGCCCCAGCTTCAGGGGTCTGCACTCCAGCTGGTGGTACATCCCTGGGGAGCAGCCCCGTCCCTGCCATCCCAAAGCCAAGGACAAGGTGGCCTTTTGTCACCTCTGAGCGTGACAAGGCCGTGTGCTACACGAGCTGTCAGTCCCGCTGCAGGTCGGGGTGAGGCCAAGCAGTGCCTGGCATTGGAAATGCCTCGGCTGCACAGACAGGACAGAGTGAGGGCTCTTACCTGACACTGAGTTCACGCTGCGGCAGCAACACAAAGACACAATGCAACCGGTATTAAGCATTGTCAACACCAGGGTCGTTTCAAGACAAAAAAAAAGGAAAAATAGGAATATTTTCCTTCATTCACATGTAGCCTTTTACCCTTCTTCCCCTCCCCAAGTCTGCAAAAGCCTCCCCCAAGCCAACCCTTTGTCTGGCTCGCAGCAGCACCCAGGGGAGCTGCTGGGTTTGCCATGATACTCCTTGGCTGGATCTCAGGGGCTAGGGAAAAACAGATATTCCCCTCCCCTGGACTGTGTCCCATGGCTGGGTGAGCTCTTCAGCCTGGTGTTAGCACCAATGCCAGGGCTCTGATCCTTCCTCCTGTGACCAAGGATTTAGAAACCACATTCCCAACCTCCCAGAGCATAGTGCTGGGAATCCAGGCAGTCAGGTGCTCTGGGAGAGGGAACTTGCCAAGACACCTTTGCTCAAGAGTGGTCCCTCCCGAGCAGGCATGGGAAGCAGGATGCTGTGGTGTGCCAGCTCCCATCCCAAGGCCAAGCAGCTCCTGCCATCTGAGACCTCCAAAAGACTCGAAGGAATCAAGCCCTTTACTTTGAGGTGCATCCATCTCCAGGTCATGCTTCTTCCACCTCCCAGGAGATCGCTCTGAGCAACTCCATGACTGAAACATCACTTAAGCTACAGCTGTGGGGTGGGAGGAGGCTGTGCTGCTCGATGACAGCAACACACAACAGCATCAGCTGATCACAGGGTCACAAACCACCAGTCAGGACTGGCCTGGGATACACGGGAGAAGACTTGTTAATGCCAGTGGTGGGGAAGTGATGGAGCACGTGCCTGGATCAGGGCTCAAACACTGATAAGACTTGGGGTTTTGAAATCCAGGGCCTGCACTCAACACGGAAGTGGAAAAGTGGACTCCTGACTGGAAAGACTTGTGCAGCAGCACCTGCACAGGGGGGAAGAGGAGAAGCCCAAGAGCTGAAGGAGTGGAGAGTTTGGGGCGATGCTGCCCCAGGAGGGCTGCAGGCAAGGGGGCACATCCCTTGGATCACAGAAGGATGGTTGATTTGTCCCCTGATGATGTGCTCTCCCAGGTAGGGAAGAAATTTGCTGCTGGACACAGCTGGCAGAGGAGCCATGACTAATCAGAAAACAGAGACAAGGCAGTTTCCTTCACTGGAGTGAGGGAGAGGGCTGGGAGGAGCTCACAGAGACTCCCACACCTGGAGCACAAAGGAAGCCAGGCCATTCCCACCTGGGCACCCAGAGCACAGCTCCCAGCAACGCCACCGCTGCCAGGCAAGGCTGTGAACCTTCCTCACCACGCAGCAGCTCTTACCTCTTCCAGCTGGCTGTGGACGTGCTGAACAATCAGGTCGATGGCCACGGTGTTTCCACTCCCTGGAGTGAACCAAAAGCAAAAGAATTATAGAATCACAGAATTGTGAAGGTTGGAAAAGCTCTCTAAGGTCATCGAGTCTAACCGCTCCCTCAGCACTGCCAAGCCCACCATTAAATTATGTCCCCGAGTGCCAAAACTACACATCTTTTAAATCCCTCCAGGGATGGTGACTCCACCACTGCCCTGGGAAGCCTGTGCCAGGGCTTAACAGCACTTTTGGTGAAGAAATTTTCCCTGATACCCAATCTGAAACTCCTCTGGTTCAACTTGAGGTCCTTTCCATTTGTCTTGTCATTTAATACCAGAAAAAGGAGAGTCACCTTGGTCAGGACCAATTTTCTTCCACGTTTCTTCCTCAAATTCCCCACTGTGCTCAAAACCACACTGTACCCCTGCTTCCCCAAAGAGCCCTTTCCTAGCAAAGCAGGAGACATTCCTGCTTTTATTAAACCCTTATTCAATAATCTGTTACTGGATATCTACAAGTCACCTCCAGCTCTTCAATCGCTGTGCTGCCAGGACGTGGCAGGGCAGGAGGCTGGCTGAGGGAAAAGTCCAGACTTTCCCCATGGAACCTGTGTTTGGCCAGTGTTTGGAGACACTTGGCTGGAGGGACCTTTGCTTTGGCATGGGACAGCCACTCTGTCCTTGCCAGCTGGAGGGGGGTGGACTGGCCAGCAGAGCTGAGGGCAGAGGGACGGGGTCTCTGAGGGATTGCCCGTCAGGCCAGCCCTGGGCAGGTACCTCGGGGGACGACGATGTCCGCGAGGCGCATGGTGGGCTGGATGTACTGGTCGAAGGCGGGTTTGACAAACTTGTTGTACTGTTTGATGACACCCTCGATGTCCCGGCCGCGCTCGCTGATGTCCCTGCGCAGGCGGCGCACCAGGCGGATGTCCGAGTCTGTGTCCACGAAGATCTTCAGATCCAGCAGCTGAAGTGGGAGGGGAGGGAACAAACCCCACCGGGTCAGGTGTGTGACTCAACCCACCTTCCCCCCGTGCTCAGCACAGCTCCCGTTTAACAGCGCCCAGCTCTGCTCCAGCTTTGGAGGAGCTTTTCCTTGGAAGGTGGCTGGTGCTGCAGTGAGTCCCTTGCTGCCATCTGCCTGTTACTCCTGTGCCCTCTGAGACCTGTCCTGCTCCAAACCCTGTCCCCACTACTGACCAGCTCCAACACATTGGTTGGATCTTATTTAGGAGCAAGGAGACAAAAGGAGTTACTGTCCACAACACTGACCAACAGGGTCCACCCAGGAGCACTGGCTTCTTAAACATAGAATCCTGGGACGGTTTAGGTTGGAAGGAACCTTACAGATCATCTCATTCCAAGCCCTTTCTATAGGCAAGGAATTAACACTGGAAAGGAGCCCAGCACAGCAGGCCAGCACATGACTCTGCCCTTACTTTCAAGAGGCAGGAGCAGGGATGCTGAGGAAAGTTTCCTGGGGGATTCACTCAGCTGTCCACTGGAGGTCATCCTTGCTCCAGAAAAGTGCAACCCAAGTGCTTGTTTGGCAGGGGAGAGAACTTTTTAAACAGAATTTGGCTAAGTCTGTGCATGGCTCACTGTCTGATGGAGCATTTGTCAGGGCTGTGAAGATGCTTTGAGGGTTGGAGCACCTCTGCTATGGAGACAGGCTGAGAGCTGGGGCTGTTCAGTCTGGAGAAAAGAAGGCTCTGAGGAGACCTTAGAGCTCTTTTCAGTGCCTAAAGAGGGTCCAAGAGAGCTGAAGAGGGACTTTGGACAAGGACCTGGAGTGACAGGACAAGGGGGAATGGCTTCAAACTGACAGAAGGCAGGGTTACATTAGAGATTAGGAGGAAATTCTTCTCTGTGAGGGTAGTGAGGTGCTGACACAGGTTGCCAAAGAAGAAGCTGTGACTGCCTCATGCTCGGAAGTGTTCAAGACCAGGTTGGATGGGGCTTGGATCAACTTGGTCTAGTGAAAGGTGTCCCTGCCTATGGCAGGGGGGTGGAACTGCATGTTCTTTTAACGTTCCTTCCAACCTAAACCATTCTGTGATGTGTCCAAATAATTCCCAAGAAAGCCTGAACTGCTGGATGAGTCCGTGATAGGAACACCAGGTTTGTGCACTACAAGTTCAGCAGACTTTGCCTCTGGCTATGCAAGCTGCAGCAGTGTGGAGGTGAGCTATTTCTAGTTGTATTTATGCATCAGCACTGCCAGGAACCAGGTCACCACTCAGCACAGCTCCTGGTTCCTGGGCACAAATAGCTGAGATCGAGGTATTTACTGAAACATTTGACCTCTGCCAGGGCTCTTCCCCTGCTGCTGCAGAGTCAAAGCCTGTTTCTCCTGCACAGGGAAGTTCTATAGGAGCTGGTATAACCTGGAAGGTTATACCTCCCTGTTGCTGGACCTCAGGAGAAAGCATCCTCCCACCATCTCCTGCCAGAACTGCTTAGAAACCCTTCCTCACCTTCAGGAGCTCCTTGTCTGCGAATGCCATGATGCCTTCAAAGATAATCACATTGGCGCCATACAGGGTTTTCTGTGGAGTCAAAATGGATGTGGTTAAGCACAGAACATCTGTTCAGAGATGCCTCATCCCAGGGAACCTCTCTGGATTGTGAGTGACTGCGACAGCTCACCCAAAAACGTGCCCTGAGCCAGGCACAGGGCAGAGGGTGACAGCACAGATCTGACTGCAAAAGGCAGGGGCTGGAGGGGTCCAGTTGGCTCCCTCTCCCCTGCCTTGGCCGTCCCCCACCATGTCCCACCCCCCTCAGTGTCCCATACCCATTCCTTCTTGCGGCTGTGGGTGGTAAAGTCATAGATGGGGATCTTGACACTCTTGCCTTGCTTCAGCTTCTTGAGAGTGGCAATGATGAGGTCAAAGTCAAAGGCGTCGGGGTGGTCAAAGTTGAAGTCATTGCTGGCTGCCTGCTCCTGCTGCTGCTTGGTCAGCACCTGCCACAGAGCAGAGCTTAGGGCATGTGGCTGTGCACTTCCCTCCCCAGTGCTGTGCCCAGTCACCTCTTCCCTTGGATGCTTCCAGAGATGGGGCAGCCACAGTTTCTCTGGGCAACCTGTGTCAGGGCCCCATCACCCAAGGGTTATCCCAAGGGCCACGGCAGCCTGAGGAGCCTGGCCAGGGCCATGTGCAGCCTCACCTTGTAGAAAGAGTCCATGGACAGCAGAACCACCCATGGGACATCAAGAGCCTCAATGATCATGGTGGCCACTGTGGTCTTCCCAGAGGCGCTGCCTCCTCCCAGGCCTGCCAGGGAAAAGGGAATGGAGTCATCAACCCCGGGCACAGCCTTTCCCACCACAGGCTGGAGCCCAGGTCCTGCACTGTTGCACTAAGCTGGAGGAACCTTCAAAGAGGGAAATCATAGGCACTCCAAGAGATTATCCTTGAAAAAGTCAAGTGGCATGTACTGGAACTGCCAGCAACATGCCCAGCAAAAGCTGGGAAACCCTTCACTAGATGGTTGTGTAACACGGTGAGAGCTGGCATGGGAACCAGCCCAGGCTAAATCCCTGGGAACTCGTGACAGCCCAGGCAACAGGAGTTGAGGGAACAACAAAGACTCTGGTCTGCTACAATCCACCAGCCCCTCTGCACACTCTTGGTTTCAGCCCATCCAGTCAGTGCTGGGCTAACCAAGGGGACTCTCCCTGCTCCTGTTTGGGCTGGAGCCAACCCCAAAATTCCAAGGAGGCAATGTGGCAGGAATCCCCCCACGATCTCCTGAAAACCCACAGGGCAGGTGGCAGTGATGCTGCCTGGGCAGTGTAGAGATGTCCTACCTATGACAAAGGCCTCCTTGGACTGTGTCCCGTGCTCGTTGTACCACGGTGGCCGGCCCGCCGTGTAGATGGTCCTCTTGCTGGTCCGCAGCAGTGGGGGCTCAGACTTGCACTGGCTGGTGGTCCGCTTCCGGGGGGGCTTGGTGGAGCCCACTGTGGGATACAGCCGGTCCAGGGATTCAGCACTGCTGTTACTGGGGATGGTGAGAGGAAGGAGAGCAGTTACTGGGAGCAGGGAAGGACACATGTTCCCGGTGTGTGGGAGCAGGGTCCTGAGGGGATCCCACACCACATGGATGAGGGATGCAATGGAAGAGGGGGAGAGGCAGCCACAGCCCTGCTGCAGCACTACCAGCACCCACACCTCTGTGACACCGGGCCATGGCCAACCCTGAGGAACTCTTACACAGGAGCAGTTTTAAGCTGGAACAGGGGCAATGCAAACCTCCCTCCCTAAAGTCCTGCTGCCTGGGGAAGGTCTGTGTGAAATAAACTGCCCAGTGAGCTCTCAAAACATGGAGGGGTGTGTTACAGGGAACAACAACCCATTCTGATGTGCCAAGGGACCTTTCCTGGGGATAGAAGTCAAACATGTTGGCTACAGCTAAACTGTCCTCATCCCCTCCACCCCCAATTCCATTCCTCTCCCCACTCTGAGCACTGCACTCCAACTCAACCTCTAGTTCTCCCACTCCTTTGTCCTGAAGCCCCTGGGGACAAGCCTGTGAGCTGGGCAGAGCCAGGCAGTGGGACTGCCAAGATGTTGGCATCAGCTTTGCCTTGGGAGCTGGGCAAGCTCGGAGCTCACCTGAAGCCCTGGAGCAGGCTCCTCTCCCTTATCTACCCTCCCACTGCAGCCCCGGGGAGGGAGAGGAACAACACACCCTCCTGAGCCCTTTCCAGCTTGGCAGTGGGAGAGCAGTGGCTGGGAAATGATAAGTGGCCTCTGGCCAGGAGATAAGCTACAGCCACTGCCCAGCCAGCACAGGCACAGGGAGGATTATTTATACCAGTGCCCTCTCCTCCTTGCTTGTGCTCTGCTACCTCAGAGGGATGTCTGTTCCCTGGGAGAAGGTGCAAAGGGCTCCTCCCTGCTCAGGCTGCTCTTCTCTCCAGCCATGACTGGGTTGGAAGGGAAACCAAGAGATCTGGGCACCAATGGCTGAAAACCAGCACTATCTGGTACAGCCCAGCTGAGCCAGGGGGGCTTTGCTGCCGCTCTGTTACGGTTTGCTTTTGAAAGGGCTTAAACTGCAGGGCTTTACAGATTTTGGGTTGATTTTAAGCTGTTTTGGTATGAAGGTTAATTCCCTTCCCTCCCTGAGCCCCTTTTAGAACAATGTTAGATAAAGATCAAAATTTCAGACTGGCCATCTGTGCATGAAGTGACATGGCAAACCTGCCGGGCACAGTGGGGATCGCCCTGGCAAACCCCCTGGGCACAGCAGGATCCCCCCAGGAAACCATCCCTACCTCCTGCACCAGCACATCCCTGTGGAGTGGGCAAGGAGACAGGGATTTGCCTGACTTTGCTGAACTCCTGCTAACAAAAGGCAGGCTGCAGCTTCCTGTGCCAGGACCTCTCCCACCGATGCCCACCTGAAGGTGTGCACCCACAGAGTGCCCCACAAGAGCCTCAAGCCATCAATTCCCCATCCCCTGCCAGAGGCAATCAGCACACATGGCCAGCTCCAACCAGGAGCCAGGAACACCCCAACTATCACTTTTAAAAAGCAATCTCAGGAAGTGAGACCCATCAGGAAACCTTCTGGGGTGTCTACCAAAATGGTTCTGTCCACCAGGAGCAGCAAACCCTGATGGGATATATGGGTCTCCTCTCCCAATGGTGCTATTCCCAGAGTGGGGCTGACAAGCAGTCGGCGGTGCTGGTGCATGAACAAAGTCACTTTGGCTTGATAAAAGCAGAGATGACAAAACCACAGTTGTTTACCAGAAAAATAAAGCAGTTCCTTTCATCCGCATCCCGGTCCCTCTCCTGGGACCGTGGTTACTCCAGAGCTCTGCCACTGGCGCTGCGCCGTGGGCTGCTCGGTTGGTTTTCCTCTGGGAATGCACGCCGGTCTCCATGCGACAGGCGAGCCTGTTGGGATGCTCTGCTCCTTGGGGTCACACACTGACAAGTTCTGCTCTGCCAGATCGCAGATCCTGACCTAGGCCATCATTCCCAAAGTGACTCCGAGTTGGGCAAAGCTCTGTTTTTCAGAGCAAGGCTGCCTCTGACCAGCATCGACATCATCCAGCTCCTGGCAGGGACAGGGAGGTTTGGACCCTGATGGCTCTGGCAGTGCCCAGAATTACAGGTAATGGCCACAGCTCTGTCCTGCCTTCCCAAGTGTCACCCCTCCCCTCTGCTCTCCTGGGTGCCCACAGCACACCCAGGGTGTTGGCACAGAAGGGACATTCCTGTGGGATGTAGGGACATGCACCCCTGGGAAAGGAGCAGAGCCCCTCACACACACCTGGGGCTACTCTGGAATGCAGCACTTTAATCCTGTTCCAAGAGTTGGTGCTTTGCCTTGTCTCATCCAAATATTTCTGGGTTTTCACCAAAATTCTACACATTTCTATCGATATCATCTACACTGTTGGTGCCTGTACAGGAGGCAGATATTCTACACCTCTCAAATCCACGTTTCCCATGATTTACGTGGGAGAAGGAGGGCTGTGGGGCGGTCTGCGGGGCTGTCCCAGAGCTCTCCAAAGGTCATGCCTTTTCTCCTAGTGTTACACTTCAAGATTTGTAGATGTTTTCCACTTCTGCCTTTGCCAGAAAGGGGCTCTTCCCAGCTCCAAAGGGATGGCTGATCCAAGCCATCTCCGCTGGTCGTTCTTCCCTATCCCTTTTTAAAATTCCCTGTAGCAGTGATGAAGCTCCCACAATGTCCGACCTGCAGAGCCCTGAGAGAATGGGACTCTGTTTAGAGCTGGAGTCCATGCCATTCCTTGTCCCACATGGACCCTCTTCAGCGCCGTGGATTGGTGGGGTTTAACAGCTCAGTACCACACCCAGGCAAATAGGAAAGGAAACACCACCCTGGCTTGGTAACCCCTCTCCTGCCAAACCTACCTGGAAGGCCTCTCCACAGGCTGTCCCCAGCTTTTGGGGATGCTCTGCCTTCCCTGTAGCTGGTGCATCCTCGTTGGAGCCTCCTCAAGGAAGCCTGGTGGAGGGGGTCTGCTCCCCACAAGGGCTCTCCAGCCCTGCTGCCGTGCCGTGCTAATGAAGGAAGCATTTTGCTCCTGCTTAGTCCAAGCATGGATTTACCGAGGTGTGAGAGGTACCTCTCTCCTTCCCCACTGCGCTCCCATCCCCAGCCCTGTGCCCTGTGCTCAGCTCTCTGCATTCTGCTGCCTTCAGAGACCCCTGACCACCCTGGATCCCTGGTGGGCCAGGCTGAGAAAGGCAGCAGGTCCCAGCAGCGCCTACAGCAGCAAGGAAAGATGGCACAGCCCCAAACCTGAACTTGGCAGTGGACAGGAGAGCATGTCCTGGGCTCTGCACCCTGTAAACAACCCACTGACCGAGCTCCCAGCCCTCAGGGCCCCCCAGCAGCCCCCTGAGCCTGCCGAGGTGCCTGGCTGGCCACAGCCGTGTCCCATGGGAAACTGATCTTTTCCAGGCTGCTGCCTGCACTCTCATAGCCCTCAGCCATCTAGAAGACAGGAACTGGAGCTGGGAGACTGGGACTGCGGCCACCGAGGGTTCGCTCCAGCAAGCAAACAGGTGAAAACCAGTAAAATGTACTCAAAAATGAGGCAAAACTCACCCGCCATCCGGCCCGAGGGCCCAGCAGCCCGAGATGCGGACGCTGGAGAAGGCTGGGGGGCTGCTCATCTCCCCCCACCGCTGAGCTGGGGGTGGTCCTGGACAGAGGGTGTCACTCCCTGTCCCTGCCCGCACCTCGGCTCCTGTCCCCAATCTCTGGCACTACCAGGGTGGGAAGGCAGCCGGGCGAGCCTCGGGGCTCGGAGCCATGCACGGACCAACCCCCCCGGCACTGGGGCTGCAGGGTCCTGAGAGGCCGGGCTGACACAGACCCCCGGCAGATCCAGGGGGCTGGAAGATGGAGGCAGGAGAAGCGAGCGGAGCCGGGGGAGTGTCTGCGTCTGGGAGCTGCGCAGCGGTCAGCAGCATAAGAGGATAGCTTAACCTCCAGATTACGTTCATTACCTGATATTAATAGCACTGGCTTGATTAAAAAAAAAGCGGGGGGGTCGGGGATGAAGTGACACCTCCCCTCACCGCCCCCAGCACACGCAATAAACACCAGCCCCCGGCGCCTCTGCTCCCCAGGACCGGGGGTGTCTGACTGCCCTGGACGAGGGGGCTCAGCAGGGAGGGCACCTGGTGAGTGACATCCACATCCACGGGCACTGGTGAGTCCCCAGTGGGCTCCTGACACTGGTGGGGAGGGGTCTGCAGGGGGGCAGGAGGGGATGACCCCTGGGCAGGGATGGAGGGGGTACCCAGACAGTACCCCACGTGCAGCTGGTGGAGCAGCTGGGGCTCAGGGCCAGGGGGCTGCTGGCTGTGCCTGGCTTTTTGGTGCAGGACTCATCCCCTTCCCTGAGCTCCCATCGGTGGGGGTCCAGCTGTGAGTTCCCCCCTCCCCAGTCACTCAGCTCCCCGAGAGCTGCCCCTCACTGTCCCCTCAGCCCTGAAGTAAACAAGTGGGTGAAACTCAACACCCCAGAGCTGTAGGCAGCTAAGAATAACGTCCTGCTGGCTGCTGTGCCCAGCCATCCGCTCCCTCAGCACCCCCTGCCAGCTGCCCCTTGCCCCCCCCCAGGCCGGCCGGCTCCTCTCCCAGCGTCAGGCTCACCAGGGAGGGCAGGGAGCCTGGGTATCCTGCGGGAAGCCAGGCAGCCACTGACAGGCAGGACACATGCCAAGGGTGGGAGATGTTGGGCACCACAGCAGGGGGATCCCAGCCAGCCCTGGGGTGCAGGGGCTGGGGCAGAGCAGCCCCCACCCCACAGCCCCTGGCTGCTGAGGAAGGAAGAAGGTGGCAGAGGGCACCTTGAGGGCAGCCAGGCTCTGCCAGGGACATGGAGCATCCCAATGATATTCCATGGTCACCAAGTAAGACTCCAGCCTCCCGAGATGGGAGCTCGGACTCTAAGCTGAGGGGGTCTGGGGTGGGTGCTCCCTCTTGCTTAGCACCAACACCTGGAGATGGGGCCAGAAGTGGAAGAGGACTCTTTCCCCCTCCTCCATCTTCTGGAGCCATCAGGGCTATGCCAGAGGCAGGGGTCACACACTGCATCCTGCCATCCTCAGCAAACCCCTCCTGAACAAGGGGGGCATCAGCCCCCTCCTGCTCCTGCTCACCAACAGGACCTGCAGAGGAGATCATCGCTCCAAAAGATGGAGACCTGATAGGAACCAGGGATGAGGGGCTGGTCCTGAAGCAGGGGACAGGGACAGGAGGGTTTTGGGGTAACCTGTCCCCAGTGTGAGCCGCAGCTGCTGCCCTGACATCAGGGAAGTGAGCGATGATCAAAGGAACTTTTCCACCTCTGATCTCTGCCCAGACTCTCCTCTTGCTGTAAAAGCTCTCTCAGAAGTTTAAAAATAAAATTCTCTTCCGGAGCCATTTCTGTTCCTTCTCATTAAAGAAGCAAAAAAGCAAAGGGACGCGGGACGAGGAGCCCTTGCCCAGGGATATTGTTCCTTATCGCATTGCTCCTGCTGCCACTTTTCCTGCCTTTGTTAAAATGTCCAAGTGACAGGAGCAACTCTCCCAGCATCCCACTCAACATCCCCGCCAGATTCCCAGGTGGGACAGGAATCGCCCGCACTGCCTCCAAACCTCAGCAGCAACGGAGCCTTCCTCCTGGCACACGCTCCTCTGCAAATCTCTCTGCTTCCCAAGTCCCTTCACGGTTGCTGAGCTCTCACACAGGCCAAAAGTCCCTGGTTTTGGCCTTTTTTCCTTCTAGACGATTTTTAAGCACAAATCCCTCCTCTAATCAGCCTCCAAGAGCTGGACTTAAAATTGTGAGGAAGAGGAAACCAGACACAAAGGCCAGGATCCCCTTTCCCTCCCAGCAATGGGTTTCCCACAGAATTTAAAGATGGAAGCTGGATTGCACGTGGCTTTTCCTGGTTTGGTCATGCATATTGTCACTGGATAGGTGGAAGAGATGTGGACACACCAAGCCCAAAACAGAGGGATGTCTGTTCCTGGGAGAGGGTCCTGCTCCCAGATCCCACCCTGCAAGCAGCACCTGCAGGAGCGTGGAGGCCAAATCTGCTTCCTCCATCACTGAGCTGGGCTTTGTTGGGCTGGATCTATGTGTGTCAGCCCTTGGATGGGCCTTGCCTGTCTGGGGAACCATCCCAGGGGATGGAGGAACCCGCCCACGTGATGGAGAAACCCACCCAAGGGATGGAGAAACCTGCCGGAGGGATGGAGGACCTCAGCCGTGGGATGGAGGAGCCTGCCCAGAGGATGGAGGGACTTGCACAAGGGATGGAGGAACCCGGTCATGGGATGGAGGAACCTGGCTGCCACCCCACTGCCAGTGGGGATCCAGGGGCACCAAGACACTGCCTGGTGGTCACGCCGTGCCGTGCCCATGCCGTGCCATATCCATGCACATCCTGCAAACCCATCACATCACTCCCAGTTTACCTGGCCTTGTACCAACCTCTGCCCTGGCCAGAGCCACCCAGAGCCAGATGGTTCATCCCAGCAACTCCACACACACACACGCTTCCTTCCAGCTCCATTATGGTCTCTGCTCCCTCACCACAAAAGGACAAACATTTCCCTCTTCAAACTCAATTATCCGCTGCTATTTATACCGAGCGGGAGCCGCGGTGGAAGGGGCTCTGTTACACAACCCCGTTACTCATCCCTCGCTTGGTTGGCATGACTCCAGGAGGCTCCTTCCTCTCATCCTCATCCTCATCCTCCCTGCTACCCACCATTGACTCACAGGAAAGGCACAGGCAGCTGCCAGCAGCGGATTTAGCTCCTGGAACACGCGGGATGGTTTGGCACTCACTCTGGGGTCAGTCGGTCGGTGTGGTGGGGTGTTGGTACCCTACAACTAGGGATGCAGGGATATTCCATCCCTATAAGCTTTGCCACATCATCAGCACTCCGATGATGCTCCAAATCCAATTGCCAGACATTTGATGTTTGGGAGCAGCCACTCTCCTCAACCCCTGAGGATTGAGCTGGAAAAGGGGGTGGGAAATGGAGGGAAAACATGAGAGAGAGAGAGTGTGTGTTGTCAGAATTGCCCTGGATGGGGTTTTTGGGTGTAAAAGTTTAGGTTGTCCCACTCCTCGTGCTTGATGGAGGGGATGCATGTACCAGCAAGCTTGGAAAATGGGAGCTGTGGTTTATCTGCTGGGAAATTTAGGGCAAAAACCATAAAATAAGGGAAATAAGGAGAAAGGTGATCATGTGAAGGAAAAAAAAAAGGGGGGACGAAAATAAACAAGGTATAAGGTGGGGGTGGGAAAAAATAGTGGTTGGTGGGAAAGGCGAAGGGTTTTAATGGTGCGATGGGCTCGGGGAGGCCCCACTCGCGGAAGTGGCATCGTGGGGGACGGGACCGGCACCGCAACGCCCCGGACGCGGCGGGAACGGGGAACCGGCGGCTCCGGGGCACTGCGGTGCCGGTCCTTTCCGGAGGGATTATCCCGGGGAAAAGAATGCGGGATCTTACCTGTCGTGCGGTTCCACCGGAGCCCCCTCGGGCACCGGGGCCGCGGCCATGGTGCTGCGGGGAGAGGCGGGAGCGGGCGGGGAGCGGCGGGGGCGGTGCTGGCGCGGGGATGCCCGGGAATTGTAGTGCGGGACCGGGAGGGAGCGGTAAGGGGGGCGTGGGGAGTGATTTGGGGTGATGCGCGGTGGTGGGAGCACGGGTGGGTGCTGTGGGGGGTAGGTGGGTAGCGTGGGGTAGAGGTGGATGATGCGGAGTGTGGGTGGGTGCTCTGGGCACGAGTGGGTGCTGGGGGGGGGGGGGGGGGCACTGTGGGATGCAGGTGAGTGTTGGAGCACAGGTGGGTGCCCTGGTCATGGGTGGGAGCTGTGGGGTGCAGGTGAGCACTGCAGGGTGATCGCAGCGTGGCTGGGCGCTGTAGGGCACAAAGGGGGTTTTGTGGGGTGCTTTGGGGTGGGTGCTTTGGGGACAGGTAGGTGCCATGGAGTGAGGAGGGTGGGTGCTTTGGGTACAAATGGCTGCTGTGGGCACGAGTGGGTGCAGGTGGGTGTTTTGGGCATGGGTGGGTGCTGTGGGATGCAATAAGTGCTGTTATCATGGGTGAGTGCTGTGGGGCAGCTCTGCACCCCATGCCCAAGCAAACCCCTCTCCCCTTTCCCCCCACCCCTTACTGCTGCCAGAAGAACTGGGGGCAGCAGGATTTGGGTAGTCCCAGGCCCTGACCTGGTCACTGGTCACAGGGGAGTGGAGAAGCTGGGGGGACCCCAGCCCTGTGGGGGTCCCAGGGCGCTGGTTTTCCTTGGCATTGTGCTCCCATCTCGTGTCTGGGGTCCCCCAAGGCAGAGGTTTGTGGTACCACGTGTTTGGAGGGGCCAAGGCAAGTGCTGCTTCTGGGGTCCCCATCCTGCCTTTGGGGAGCCGAGAGCATCTGTGGGGAAAGGCTGGATTCTCAGCCAGCAGGGAGATCAGTCTAAATCTGTCCCTGACTTGGGTTCGGTGCCAATAAAACCATTAGGGAGCAGAAGAGGATTTATTCCCACGCTGGGAGGACCGGGAGGTGGGGCCCGGGTCCTGCAGAGCTCTCTAGGGAGGAGAGGTCCTGGGCTGGATGCAGCCCCTGGCGCTGGGAGACACTGGATCTGCTGATGGCATGGGTGGACTGGGAGCAGCTTTAGGGGGATTTCTACTCCTAAAATAGGGGAGTTGTGGCAGCTGGGCACTGGGCTGTGGGCTCTGGAGATCCTCTGGCTCTGGAGATCCTCCTGGAGATCACCAGGATTGCCAGCTGTGCCAAGTGCTGGTGCAGGAAGCATCCCTAGTCCTCACTCCCTCCAGCCTCTCCATTCTGGTTTTGAGCGCACCCCTGAGCCAGGGACCACACGCTCAATCCCCAGTGGACGGGGAGGTCCCCTCAGGAAGGACAAATCCAAACCCATCGGATCCCATGCCCAACCCTCCCTCCGAACTGCCAAATAACGATGAGAGCAGTGCTAATAAAAAATCAATAACCATTTATTCGATACAGCTGTTTCATACATACAGTACAGGGAGCGCCTCCGCAGGGGCTCAGCTGCTCGGAGCTGCTCAGACAGTACTCTCCAACTGAGGATTTGTCAATGATTAACAAAAGAACAGATCGTCACAAATCGGGAGTTTATTATAAGATAGTTTACCGTTAAAACAATTTTATTTTTTGCAAATAAACACTTTTTAATATATATATTTATATATTTATATATATGGTTACAAGTGATAAATTGAAAATTCTTTTTTTTTTCCTATTTTTTTTTTATTGTTTTCATTTTTTCCCCAAAATACACTTATGCACTAATAACTGGCATCGACGAGAAACATTCGGATATGCCGTGGGATGGGTGTCACGAGGAGAGAAAGAAAAGAACAAAATGCTCCCAAGGTTCCTGGGTGTGAGAGATGCTCCAGGCCCAGGCAGCTCCATCCACTGTGGCTGGATTTGGCCCTCGCTTCCCACCCGGAGCCAGCACAGCACAGCCACCCTCACCGGGGTGTGGTGTCAGTGCCAGGGGTTCCTCAGCCACAGCAGCCCCCCGTGACTGAAGCTTTCCATGAGGTCTTCCCATGGAGTTGCAGTCCATCCCTGCTCCCACAGAGGTTTAGCCCTTTCCTTGGGGACATGGGTGACGGGAGGGTGGGTTTCCCCAACAGTGGAGGTGTGGGACCACAGTGTCACTGTCCCTAGAGTGACAAAACTCCCAAACCGTGCAGATGAGGGGATGGAAGGGGACAGGACACCTTGTCCCCCTATCTGGTCCTGCAGCCTCTGCCCATCCCTCTGGATCAAGGTGGTTTCCCAGCTGGCACTGCCTCACTGGGAGCACCTGAAGGGGCACAACCCGCCGGCCCCAGCAATGCCACTGTGGTGTCACTCAGCCCTGCCCACTCGCTGGCAGCTGCTGGAGTCCCGGCATCGCTCTGGAACCTTCCCCGGACAAGCAGGAGAGTTAAGGATGTCTCATGGAGAAAGTGGAGGAACATGTTCCTCTCTGAGTGATGACTAGTGGGGAAAACACCTTTTCGGGGAAAAAAAAAAACCCTTGAAGATGTCATTTTCTCATGGAAATTCCCAATTGACCACAGTGCTGCCCTCACTGGGGCTGTGCACATTTCCCAGGTCTGAGGGTGACAGGGACAGCACCAGGACTGCTGCTCCTGCTGCTGACCCTAAGATCCCAGATGGTCCCTGGGGTCCCCTCCAGGCTGGTGTCACTCTGTGAGGTCACCACAGCTGTCCCTGCTCCTCTCAGGATGCTCCTTTGCAGAGACTCTCGTTAAGGAAGCAGACGTCGGGTTTTGATGTGGACTCCCTGACAACTCCCCAAGCTGGCCTTTCCCTGGGTCTCCCCTGCTCTGAGCAGCTCCCAGGGCTCCCCCCACATGCAGCACAGTGCTGCCTCTTAATTTAATCAATCTTAATTAACTGCACATTAATGAGAATGGAGCCCCGGGCTCTGCCCAGGGGGAGGCAGTGGGAATTGTGTGGTGACCATCCAAGCCAGCAGCCTGGGCCACCTGGGTTACCCCTCCCTGCGTCAGGACATGAAGCTTTCCCAAGGGCTTTCTTCGGTGGTGGGACATGATTTTGGGATGCAGCGGCTCCCTCTGCCCCTCTGCAGAGATTTCAGTGCCAGGTCCCCATCTCTGCCTGCTGTCCCCCTCCTGCTGCTGCTGGCCTCCCCAGCAGCCCCAGTGTGCCCCCCAAACACCCTCTTGGGGTGGGGGGTCACTGCCCTCCCAGCCATTGTGGCTTTGATGAGGGCACACGGGCTCAGCACCAGAGAACACCACTGCCAGGACAGTGCCCCCAACGTCCCTGTCGTGACAAAGAATGAGCAGCTCCAAGCGTGCACATCCTACACCTCCTGGAGCTCTCCCCCTTCCCTGGGGAGGCAGGATCTGCCCCGGTGACAGCATCCAAACACAGATCCAATGAAGAGCAAGCAGTGACCAGGCTGCAGTGACTAATTAAGCTTTGTCACTAATTGCCTCGAGGCCCAGCACAGCCAGCAGTGCTCCAGCACGTTCCCTCACCCACAGGCACGTGCCCAGCTCGCTGGGCAATGCAGAGCGTGGATCCAGGGGCCGGAGCCGTGGACAGAGCAGGAGACCTCGCTCCCCGGGAAGCCCTGGCTTCAGCCACCACCACCCCCCCTCCCTGCCCGGCTGGAATAACCTGCCAGTGGAGGATGTTAATTATGACTGAGACGCTGCTCGAAGCCAGGGAATGATACCAAGCCTCTAGCGGGCAGCAAGGAGCAGCAACTCCTGCGATAGAGAGGATTGAGATTTGAACTGATTAAAGCAAAAGCAGAAGCTCTCCCTCCGATGCCACTTTCCTGGCTCTGCATAGGGAAAAAATCGAATTAAGGTTTTCTGTTCTGTTACCGAGAGGAAACGTGCCTGTTTCCCAAGGACCGAGGTAGCCTGGTTTTGTCTGGAGACGGATATGTCCTGGTCCAGGGAGGGTTCCCTCCGGGCTGGAGCGAGGTGTGATGACCGTGTCAGCACAGGTGCAAAGAAGAGGCCGGGGGAAAAGCACAAGCAGGGACGGCACCATAGGGACCTCCCATCCTGAGGGGGATGATCGGGGGCTCAGATGCATCTTTGGGAGCAGGAACTACCTCCACAGCGGGTCCCGGCCCCGAGGGACGAGGGGAGCGGGAGGTGCCTGGGCAGCGGCTGGGCTCGCCCCAAAGCAGGACCCGTGATTGTCACTTGATGCTGTCCCTGTCCCCATCACACACCTCCCACGGCTGCAACTGGGGAACCGAGACCCCATTCCTCCCTTCACTGTGACTGGATAGAGCACAAAGGGACTCTCAACCACCCTTGGATGCCCCTCCAGGCTGGGGGGGCAGGTTGATGGCTGCCATCTCCCCCTGACCCCGGCACTGCCAGCTGCGTTTGCAAATACAATCCGAGCACAGCTCCCTCATTGCGCCCCGTCCTTGGCCGCACTGCCACACTCCACGGTGCCCACAACATTCCCCCAACCTTCCATTAAACCCTCCAACCCGAACAGTCCCACCTCCCGCTCTCACCTCCTGCACCCCCAGCCCTGGTCACACTCCGTGCCCGCGTTCCCTGTTCCCTCCTCTGCCGCTGAGACAAACCCTGCAAAGCCGACACCCCATGGAGCCGATCCCTGCCAAACGCATTCACCCTCGACCTGAGGCAGCGGGGAAAGTGCTGCCGACCACCCCGGCATCCGCTGCTGGACCCTCTGCCCGACCAGGTCAAACATCTTTGGAAACATTGCCCTGGAGCTGGAAGGCTGGGGCCCGCTGGAGGCTGCCAGGCAGGCGGGCAGCAACCTGTCCCGGCACGCAGCTGCTGGCGGAGGGTCCCCATCCACGGGACCCGCTGCTATTGCACTTCTCTTTCACTCAAGCGTCACCAGTTTGGCGCAGGGGAGGGGAATCAGGGGCTGGGGGAGGCAGCGGGGTCCCACCGAGGGGTATGTACAGAGGCAGGGGGTGGAGAACGGTCCAGCTTCCTTGATCCTGTTTGTTTTCCAGTGTGAAACAAGGTCCGTGACTTGTTTAAAGTGGTTAATTGGTATTTTCTGTCTTTTTTTTTTTCTTTTTTTCCTTTCTTTTTGTAAAAAGAGGGTGAGAGGAGGGTGGGGGGAAGGGAGGTGGGATGGGAAGGAGAGGACATAAAACCGGGAGAGACCCCCACCCTGTTACCCTGGGCTGTAAACGAATCCTTGGACATGAGTCTCTGAGCTGCTCATTTCTCAGGCATCTTGCTGGCTCCTCCCTTCCGCTGGCCGGGGGGCTTGGTGACATGCTCGTCCCCCTCGGGGCTGCCCCGGGAGCCTTCCCAGTGCTCGAGGGTTTTCTTGTGATTAGTCTTTGCTGCCACGCTTTCTTTGCCCTTTGGAGACATTTCTGGAGGCCTCTCCTTGGGTTTCCTCCCTCTTTTCTTCCCGTTTGTGCTTTTCTTTTTCTCCTCTTTGCTGGAAGAAAGCTGTTCCCTGTTTTTCTTTTTCCGGCTGGCCTCTGAGGAGGTTCGGAACCAGTTCTGTGTCCATGGGGTGACACGGGGGTTAGTGACTCTCCAGGGGCCAGGCACCGGCACCAGCACACAGAACCCGAGCCGGGGCCGCCCCACACCCCGCTGGCATCATCTCCCCAGGACAAAAGTGCTCAGCCTGGGGGTTTTGGGGACACCAAGGGGGATAGGAAGGACCCCCCCCCAGCCTGTCACAGCATTGCTGATGCTGCTGGGAGCTGCTGCCGAGCTCTGCTCTTGGCAGACATGGATGGATGGATGGATGGATAGATGGATGGATGGATGGACGGAGGGATGTATGGATGGATGGAGAGGGACAGCCCAAGGATGGGCACTTCGGAGCAGGGACCATCCCAGCCCAGCTCCAGCTGCTTCCTTACCTCGGAGTGAGCCTTGATGATGTGGTACTTGACGCCACTCTCAGAGCTGAACTCCTTCTGGCACAGGAGGCAGCGGTACTTGCCCACCAAGTGGTCTCCCTGTAAGACAGAGCAGTCTCCTGCAGAGCCAAAAGCGGCCCAGAGGGGTGGCCCCACCAGCCTCAGCCTGGCCCTGAGTCCCCTGTGACCTCAAAGTGACACAAAATAAACGCTCGTGTCTAAAGCAGCAGATCTCTGCTGGCCTCTGTGCCAGGCCAGGAGCTCACAGCCACATCTTCTCTCTGATCTTCAGCCCGTGCTGCAGCCTGTGTGTCCCCAGCAACACCAACGACATCGGGTGTGTCCCGGGGCTGATGGGGCCATTGCCTGTGTCCTCACTGTCAATAGATCTGTGATCTCCCGGGACTGAACCACCATCAGATTTATGCCCAACACTCACCTAATTTTCCTTTTACGCTGTCAAAGAGCCACAGTGACTGCTGGATTCCTGTCAACAGAGCCCTGGTGGGATGATGGATCTCCCCGCTCTGCTGCAGGTCACGGCATGCGGGAGATAATGTGCTCTCTCTTGACGAGGGGGTTATGGATGGGCCCCTCCAGGCAATATATTTCCTCCCTGGGAATTTCTCTGTAGCTGTAAATCTGGAGTTAGATGGGTCTCTCATTTCAGGAGAGGGCAGGGCTGGCCCCACTACAGACTTGCTTCAGGAATACTCATACAAAATCATCTTGGTGCATCAATCCCCACTGAGGATGAGGTGCTGCCTGGGAGCAGCCTCCATTCTCACTAAGGCTTGACATATTGCAACCAGTTCTGCAGGATTTTACAGTAGGAATCACAGGCCAGCTCTGGAGGGGTTGTGATTTATTTATGCCCAATTTGGTGGCACATGTATCCAAACTAAATCCTCAGTAAGGGGAAGAATCCAACTGATGGCGGTGTGGGGGCCACAGAGCAGCAATTCCCCCAGTGCTGACTCCCAGCACCCAGCCCCAGCTGTGCCAGATACCGAGTGTGCAGCTCTGTAGTTCATGGAAATGCTCATGCAGATCCTGGCTGCTTCCTGTGCATGGAACCAGCCAGAAACCAGCTCCATTTTCTCTTGGACAGCAAAGGAGCTGCCCCAGTCTCCCGTGTTTGCTCTTTTATTCTGCATAAATCCAGCTTCTCCTGCTGGATCTCTGCAGCCCATTTTCTAAATGATCTCATTAAGGGCTGCTGTTCCAGCTAGCACTGGAGGAGAGCAGAAGTTGGTGTTTTTAATAACCATGGGATATGGATTGGATCTGCCTCCTGGAAGCTCCATTCAATGGAAGCTGCAGCTGGAAATGTTTCAGGGTATAAAGCTTTAGCAGCTCTTACTGGATTCCAATTTGAGGGACCTACACTGAGCTCCCAATCCCTCCCCTGTGGCAGCTGCAGGCCACTGGAGCTCAGGGCTGCTCCCTCAGGCAGGAGAGCACTGGACTCTACATGGACTGGCCGCCTCTTCCAGCCTCAGCTCATCCCAGGAGGCACTGCAACAGGATCCCTTCAGCTGTGCTTCCAGATGGGTTGCAGGGCTGCCTAAATCAATGGAGGAAGACTCCTGATTCCCACCTGCCTCAGGGAACATTCAGTTTCTGACCCCCAGCTCCTTGGCTCTGAGGTGCTGGGGCTGATGTGTGGCTCTGTGAGATGCTGGCCATGTTGGGTAGTCGAGGGCTCATGATTTGGGGGCTGCAGGAACCAGCTGGGCAAGGGCTACTGAGGGATGGGGAGACATGAGGCAGGATGGCTTGGTCCCACTGCTGTGTCCCTGAGACACTCCATGTGTTAGAGGTCTGGGCTCTTGAGGGAGATGTTTGTGTTATGGGACCTCTGTTTCACAGTTGGGATGGCAGCTACATCCCCTCCATCCCATCTGCTCTGCTTGAGCCTCTCCGCCTCCATCTGCCTGCTGACAACTCACTGCAAGCAGCACTGCCTGGCCTGCCCTGCCAGTGGCCACCATCCTTCAACCTGTGCATTGTCCCTTAGCCTGTCCCTTCCAAAGCAGCTGGGGGGGAAGAGAAAACCAAACCCCAAAGACACCTCTGAGACAAGAGTGTAAAAGGAGGGACCCACCTTGTTGCAGTTGGCCAGGTGAGCTTTCAGCCCCGAGACACTGGAGTAAATGGCTTCACAGAACTGCAGGAAGAAACAAAGCAGGGTTAGACACGATCCCCCTCATCTGCCTTCCTCTGAGCCAGGGCCAGGAGCCTGCTGAGCCAGCACAGCCACCGGTCCAGGCTGAGCAGTGTGAGGTTAATGCTCTGCGAGGCGCCGAGGGCTCTGGTCACACGTTTCCTATTAGTGCTAATGGGAGTCATGTGGCCACATCCCTCTGCAACAGGCTGAAAAACGTCTCCCCTAAATGTCTCCGTGGAAAACGGTACATTTGTGAGCTGTCGGGAGGTCCTGCTGGGCTACAGGAGTTCTTGGAGCCACAGCAGAGGCTTAACAGAGAGGACAAATCACCCGGGCAGCAGCATGACCAGTTTCTGAGCAACGTCTTTTTCGAGTGCCTGTGTATGACATTAATTAGCCAGCCCGGCTCCCCCGGCCTTGTGGGAACAGCCTCCTTCAGAACTCCCATTAGCAAGGCTTTGTTTGGGATGATAAATCCAGGCCCAGCACCAGGGTGGGGTTCACCTCCCTGCCAGCTCAGGCCAAGACTGTGTTTCACAGAGAGATGAAGTGCCTGCACCATGCCCTGAGGTTGCTGCCTGTCGCAGGGCTTTAAAAAGCTTGGCTTAAATCCAGCCCAGCTTAACTCTGGGAAAAGCAGGTTCTCTGCATTAAAAGGCTCCTGAGCACAGGAGGCCTTTGCCCCGTCTGGATCTCAGGAGCTTTCCAAAGGCAGCTCCAGAGCCTGAACTAGGCAATGCTGAACCATCAGCCCAAGAATGGCCCAGTCCCCAAGGGTGAGCACACCAGGAGGATCCCAAAGGTGGGACGTGCTTTAACGAGACACGGCAGCAAGCCCAGGGAAAGGAGGTGAAATGAGTGCCTGAACATCACTGTCATCTGAGGCTCAATGAGAACCTGCTTTGGTGGGTTTCTGCCCTCAAAACTCCCCCTTCCTCCTGCAGAATGAGACCAGCTGGCCTGTGGCAGAACAGAGACAGTCCTTACATTGTTGGGACAGTTGATGCGGCCCTTCTCCTTCACTTCGTTCTTCCAGTTTTCCAGCAGCCTGGGATTGAGCTTTGGAAGCCCTGGTCGGGTGTAATTGAGCTGTGAACAATAGCAGAGGATTAGCAGAGCTGCACACCCCAGCCTGGTCTGTGGTGGAGTCCTGCCTCCTCACACAGGTCTTGTCCCCACCCGAAGTGAATCGGAGCTGAAAACTACTTGTGAGGCTTCCCCCCGAGGTGCCATTCCCCTCCCTGGGCACTGCAGACCATAGCGGTGGCTCTGCCCACTGCTGTGCCACCGGTGAGGAGTCCCAAGCAAACAGGAGAGGGGAGGCTCCTGCTCCTGCTCTCAGGTCCATGCCTGGCACGAGGGCCAGGCCCAGACCCGGCGTTTTCGGTACACGGTGTCGGCACAGCCCTTCTGCCGTGTTTCATAACCAGGGGAACAAACAACCCTGCACACTGGGCAGAGGGGATGATGCCAGGAGCCTCCATGGCTGCCTTCCATGGATGAATGGGCACAACCCGTCAAACAATGAAAGGCTCTTGTGCCTCTGCCTCTCCTTCTGGCAGGGCTGCTCCTTCCAAGTGCTTTTAATTACCACTTTACTAACGACTTTGAGGGTTAGCATAGCGGGCCGGCCTTCCCAACCCCAGTTCTGCATGTTCAGCACAAGTCAAGGCTGCAGCTCCGGGCATCTCTGGGCCTCCTGGCTGCTGTGCCTGGCCCTACCTGTGGGGTTGGTCCCTGCCTGACACTGTGCCACCGTGCCAAGGTCTGCAGGGGACACCACCCTGCACAGCCATGCCAGCACAACTCCCAGCCCACCCCGGTGAGTTCTGCCAGAGCCGATGGATGTTGTTTGGGTCTCAAGCCCCAAACTTGCCCCGAGTGGGAGCAGGGCTGGGTGAGCCCGCAGATGACATGGTGCAGGTGTAGGTACCTGAGCACGTGCCACTCTCCATGGGCACCTCCGAGCATGGGCCATGGCTGCAACCCTGGATGGAGAGGACGCAGAGCCAAACAGTGCTAGCAGAGGTGCAAACCCAGGAGCTGTTTTTAAAACATTCCCTGAGGACCCAGGGCTGGTGGTTCAGAGGCAGTGGGAAGCTGGCTGGATTTCTTTTCCAGCTGTGACTTTTCCTGAACATGCTGATAAAGTTGCAAATCTGCCTTTGTCCGGTTCCCCCCAGCTGTTCCCAAACCTCCCTGCAAAGGGAAGCTCGGGATGTGGAGGGCTCAGATGCCAACCGCTCATTTCCACTCAAACTGGAGTGATCTATGTGCCCCTGCTGCCTTCCCCTTGGCACGTGGCAGGGCACGGCCGGAGCAGGGAGCCCGTGGAGTGCTGGGCTCCATGTGAGGGGCAGGGGCACAGGGCCTTGCGAAACGGCGCCGCGAACACTGGTACAGACGGATGTGGATGTGGAAAACTCCCCCGAGCCCCAGCGTGCTGCTATTCTGTCGTGCTTCGCGGCTGGGGGAGAGGCCAACAGAGCTCTTTGAAGCTCTGGGATGGTGCATCTACCAAGAGCTTGGTCCCCCACCCGGGGGAGGCAATGTCGCCTCCAGGGGAGAACACAGGAGTCCCTTTCAGCCATTGATACTGAGAGCCAGGATGCCAAACGGCCTCCATAATTAAAACCCAATCAATCCCATGAATGAGCAAACATTAATGGTAACCGCACACAGCCCCAGCAACAACCTCTCCCTCCGCACGTCCCCGGGGAGGAGGCGAGGGGGGATGTTCAGAGATGTGGACTCTGCTGCTCTGCTTTCCCACTCCAGAGAAAAATCCCTCCCCGCTCTCCTCCAACAGCCCTGCACAATAACATGCAAATCCCATGTCTTCCCGGGGCGCTGCGGTTCTGGGAATGTCAAAGTCATCTTTATGTCTCTATTAAGAGGGAGCCCCAGGCATGGAATATTTTATATTTTTTTTCTTTTCCATTTATTTTCCTCAAACAGCCTGTAAGTGAAAATCTTCATGGCCAAATCATTAAACGACTACAACTGGTTTTGGCTGCAGCCCATCTCTTCTGAACAGTCGAAGGATGCTGGGCTGGGAAGGTTTGTTTTCTTTGACTGACGGTTTTATTTAATTAACTTTCATATTTCAATCCTCTCTGCTCCTTAGACAGCTCTCCCCTTCCCCAAAATATATTGCAGTAAATGAGAACCATGTGGGATGTCTCAGCCAAGGAGCACCCCTGGAAGCCTCACCCAGGTCTCAAGCACGAGGCATGGCTCTCCCAGGGCCCCGTGGAGGCTGTGGGTGATGCTGCCTTGGAGGTGAAGCCAAAATGCACCCAAGGGTGCTGGATGGCAGCCAGGTCCCACAGGAGGGTCACATCACGCCAGCGCTGCCGAGCAAGGGGAGGAAGGGTGGACTCAGCCCCGCAGCTGGAGCTGGGATCCGGTTTGGCCCACCAGTGACACGAGTCCACAGGGCTCAGCCTGGCTCCCGCCCAGATCGCAGGGCCATTGTTTTGGGGGATAAACCCAAGCCAGACTCTTCTGCTCCGGAATTTATCCTGGTTCCAGTATAAAACCTCAAGCCTGGAGACGACTTTTCCCCTTTAGCTTTACAACTGGCCCACGGCAGTTCTTCGCTCTGAACCCCTGGCACCCCACAGCATCCAGGCTCCATGGGGATGTGCAGCATCCACGGCTGCCCTCAGCCCTGTAACAGCACCACATCCTGAGCTCTGGAGAGGTGAATGGGGAGTTCTTGCATCCCACAGAGGAGCTCTGCATCCCTGCCTGTGCAGGATCGTGGCTGCCTGGGCTGCAGGAGCCCAACACCATCTCCAGCACCTTGAAGCAAGCAACGCCACCAGGAAGGCATCACACCATGAAACAGTGGGATTTCCATGGCATTTTCTCCCCTCTTGCCCCTCAGATGCCTCTTCCCTCTGCTTGAGGAGGTTGTTTCTCATCCCCCACTAGATCCCCAGAGCCCACCATTGCCTGCCTATGCCACCAAGCTGGGTGTTCCCTGCAGCCTCTCACCCCTTCTGTGGCAGCCCCAAGGCTGCCCACAGGCAGCAAAGGCCAGAGGAAGGTCAGAGGGTCGGCAGCATCTTCACGGAGCTTCTGCAGAGGGGATTTTTCCCAGAAAAGCAGCAGGGGTGTGCCCTTCCCCATCTGACAAGCCCAGCAAGCGGCTGTTGTGAAACACCCCATCTGTTTCAGCTTATCCGGAGGCAAATAAAGATCGGAGCGAGAAAATAAGACTCCAGTGTATATTTAGAAATGCTGGATTTGGTTAGCGCAGACCGAAGGCAGCGCAGGGCCTGGGATCGAGCAGCAATCGTTTATTCTAATGCCATTGCTTTGGTGTGAAGGAATCCATTCTCCCGGGGAAAGGCGAACGCATCCCACCATGGGCCACCAACGGGATCCAGACCCAGCGTCCCTCTCCCCGGCTGGGACCAGCTGCCACGTGGCCACAGCACAGGGGCTGCAGTGGGGCTGTGCCTGCTGAAGGCTGTAAGCCTCTGTATCCCATCGGCTTGCTGAGGAGCTGTGCCTTCCCCTGGGAAAAAGTTTTGCTGCCTGGAGAAGGGATGGAGAGGAGGGGTGGCTTTCTTCATCAGCTTCCTTGGAATCCATGTTGACTGCTGAGACTGCTGGTGTGGAACTCAAAGAGTTCAGGGATGGAGCTGCATTGTTTGGGTGTATCCATCCACCACTGGTTACAGATCAGAGCTGGGACTCATCTGTCCCTCATGAATCCTGGAAATCCCCAGGGCTTGCTGACAAGAGGCAGGAGCAGCTGAAATCTGCTGCCAATCCCTGACATCCCACCTCTCCCCAGGTCCACTGAGGGGGTCTGCAGACCCAGCAGCACACTCCCAATGGCTGGGTAAGGCTCAGAGGGAAGAAGAGGTGGTGGTGTGGCAGCTCTTCTGGGAATTCCACCATTTCCCATCAGTCCTGCCATGCTGGTCATGGTGAACTGGTGTTTTTCTTCCTGCTGCTCCGGTGGCTGTGGGCTGTCAGCTCCCTTGGGGACAGACACCACACACGCTCGGTGGGGCGGTGGCATGGGGACATGGCACAGGGCTGTCCTGCCAGCACAGCTGAAGGCTTCTGAGGGAAGGGCTGTTTGGGGCTGTAACAGGGTCAGACTGGGCACTTAGTGGCACGTTTGAGGCGCTTACAGCTGGGAGGTTTTCTCCACGCCCTCAACTGAAGCAACTTGTAAACCCAGAGGGGTCCTGAGCGACATGATACGGCTCAGCAGAGCAACACAGAGAGTGCTGAAGTCAGCAAGTTCCCACCAGCCTCCCCAGGCAGAACCTGCCTCCCACCTCCTTCCAGCACCGTTCATCGAGAAAAAATGTCATAGACTGAGCAGATTATGGAGTGTTGTCAAGGGAACGTGACAGCCACTGCAAGACATACCCACAGGCACACACAGAGCTACGAACGTATTCACCCACTGCACTGATTTCCTCCAAAATCCACGGAGGATTTCATGCAGGGCCTGAGGTCCCGATCCTTGTTTTGCCACCTGGGAGCTGATCCAATTCCCCCCTTGCCCATCCTCAATGCAAAACTGCTTCTGCCAACCTCACAGCAATTCCTTGCTTTTTAGCACCAAGATGGGGCTCAGTTAAACTCAAACAATTAGACTCTGAACACAAGAGATGTCTCATAAAAAAACCCCACCAGCATTTCATGGAGCAATTACAGCAGTGCTGAGACCTTTACGATTCCTTTGCATGTCAGCCTGAACATGTGTCCCCTGCCCAGGCCTGGGGTCCTGGCTGCTCCTTCAACTCAAACAGAAAATATCCAAAGTCATGAGTAAGGGAAGCAATTCCAAAAGGAAAGAGAGGAACATAAGAGCTGAGGCTGGAGGGGGGAGAAGAGAGCAGCACACCTCTCCTCATGCAGTATTTGAAATGAAACAGCTACTTTGGGCTTGATTTTTTTATGTTATAAATGCATCGCAGCTGAAGTCATCTGGAAACTAACAATGGTAACACCAAGCGGTGGGGAAATAAAAACTTTGCAACCAGTTCTGGCCCTAGAACCCCCAGCTCTGCTGTGTGGCAGCGTTGTGGCTGGATCCCCTCCTGTGCCAGTGCCTCACCAGGATGCCAAGGTGGGTAAAGAAGCTGCTGGTTTGTTTCTGTGCTGGTTTTCCAGCTGCCTGCCACGTGCAGACTGGGATCTGAGCCAGGCTGAGCTCCTCTGGGTCTCTGCAGGACTACGCTCTCCTGATGCCCTCTGATCCTCACTCCCGTCTTTGCAATGTGCCCAATATTCTGCCCAGCGCGAATTTTGGAGCTCTGGACAAGAGATACCCAACTGTTCAGAGCAAGGAATAGACCTGGCACCCAACTGCAGAGTTGCCTGCTCAGGAAACAGGCTGCAGCTCGAGCAGAGGCTTGCAGGATGGCTTTGCATTGATTTCTGGCAGACGAAAATACTCTGATTCCCTCTCTTTTTTCCTCTTTTACACTGAAAAGGCTTACGATTTTCTGCTGCTTCATTTCTTTTACAGTCCAGAAGGAGTGCACCTGGAGGGAATTTCAGCTTTGGGATGCTCCCAGGAATAATCTCTTCTTCCCATAGCCACGAGGGAGGTTGGTTTAACCAATGCCTACACAAAGCTCAAACCTCCTGGAGCCCCGTGCAGACCCCACAGCACTGGGCCACGAGTGCATCGCTGCTGGAGCCCGCAGGGTTCAGCCCTGCCTCCACTCTCCACCTTCCTCTGCTCACAGCAGCACTGCTCTGGGATGCTGCAGGCCCTTTACCTCCAGGAAAGCATCTCCCAGAAGTTAAGGAAGAGAAATGAAGGGAGGGAATTCTGCCTGGAGCATCTTTGCTCTCTGACAGTGTAAGAGAGATCATTTCAGGTTTGATCTCTGCTCTCTTCACATGCTCCTCTTGGCTGCCAGCACGGACCAGAACTGACCCTGCTCCACAAACAACATCCTCTGGGCTGGACTCCCCAAAGCACCACCCTTTGCTCCATTCCACCCAGTGGGAAAGGGCAAAGCTGTCTGCAGCTGGGAGCCTCCAGACCACAGGGGCTCAGCCTGTGCTGGGTGGGCTCTTCAGCAATAAATCTGCCATCACAGCTAATTAATTTAAGACACAGCAAGGGAGACACGTGAGCCCTCAGCCATCTGGGGCGAGGCAATCATCCTGGGATCTCTGTGTACAGCTGGGGCCAGGCAATCATCCCAGGATCTCCATGTGCAGCTGGGGCCAGGCTAGCATCCCGGGATCTCCGTGTACAAACAAGAGAACTAAAGGCTGCTCACCCGCTTCGTTTCAGGCACCAGGTCATCCTTCATCCTCCGCTTGGTCCAATCCCTGGCGAGCTCATCCTCTGCTATCTCCTGGAGGTGAAACACGGCCACTTGGGCCGACGTCCGACGGATGCGGCCGCTCGGGGTCCTCTCGAAATCTTCTATGGGAGCAGGCTCCTGCTTCACCTCTGGCTCCTCCGGAGGCTGCAACAGAGACAGAGTCAGGAAGGGCATGACAAGAGAAAAGGCGAGCTCTCCGGCCCCAGGATGGGGCTGCCGGGATTTGGGCTGTGTATTTCCAGACCTGCTTTGTGTCTCTGCGCCAGAGCATTGGAATGAAGGGAGCACCCACCCCCTCAGCCCAGCAGCCAGCCAGGAGACAGACTGACTGTGTCCCGCGTGTGTAAATGTCTCCAGTTATTAGAGTTAGGGAGTGATTAGCATTGGATGCACTGTCAGGAGGGATCAACAGAACAGAAAGGGATGGTCCCCAGGGACAGACCCTGCCACCCCAGCGCTGGCAAGCAGCTGGTGCTTGTGAGGGAGTGGCCTGAGCTCTGTTTTTTTTCCCTGCAGAGCATGAACGGAGGGTGGGCTGGAGCACAGCCCAGTGGGCACTGGGGAAAGGGAACACTGGCGATTGCTCCGCTCCTGTAAACACAGCATCCTGCCTTTTCGGAGGGGCAGAGGGGCCTCCAGCCTGTTCCCCCCAACACCGCAGGGTACAACACACGTGTGTGGTGATGTGAGGGAGAAAACAACATCAGCCCGACGTCTGCACCTGCCTTGCCCGGCCCGGCCCTGCCCGGCTCTGTCCTGCCCACGGGCTCCGCAGCAGCTCTGCAGTCCCCCCCAGGGGGAGGTGGCCCGGCTCCTCGGGCTGCGGAAGTATCCGGGGGGCTCACCGAGGCCGTGTGTTCTGACCGCACATGGTAGTCGTGGCCAGCCTTGGATTTGTACTTCTTGCTGCAGTGTGGACAGCTGAAAACAGGCTTGTCAGCCTCGGTGAGCTGCTTCCCACACCGCTTCTGGTGGTACTGGTAACCCATCAGGCTGGAGAAGCTGGCCACGCAGCCCTACGGAGATGGGGGGAAGGGAAAGGTTAAGGAGGTTCTGGGGCTTCACGTGCCCATTTCCGAAAGGTTGGGATGCTGTTGCTCCAGGAAGGAATATTCCTGAGGAGCCCACTCCACAGAGCAGATTCACCAACCTGTCCCATCCGAGTGATGGGGGATTTGACAATCCCCAAAGAGACACACAGCAGTGCCCTGGAGGGATGGGGGAAGCAGCCTCTGCCCCGGCACTCCCTGCCCCCACCACATGGACAGAGCTCTCCAGACAGACACACGGTGGGCAGAGGGAGGGGAAGGCACTGGGGAGGCACTGCCTGCATGGAGAGCAAAGCATCCACGGGACAAACCTCTGCCACACACCCCCCCTTACCTGTTGGTGACTTGTCTACAACCGGCTTGGCATTGTTTTGGTGTGGTTTGCTTTGGTTTTATGCTGTGCCCGGGACAGTGCCGGCTGTGCCCCTTCCTGACTTCAGGAGGCAGAACCTGCCCTCCAGTGCTCCTCAGCCTGCCCTGTGCCCACCCTCCTCCTGCCAGGCTGGCCTGTCGCCAGAGCACACAGAGCCAGGGGGATGGGGACTGGGATGGCTGAGCTAAGGTGGAAACGTCGAGCACGTGCCAAGGGATGCCTGGAGAGCACATGTCCCTCTGGAGAATGCCATGTCCCCCTCTGCACGGGACTCACTCCTTCCACCTTCTCAAAGAACGAGAAAAAGGAATCTTTCTTGTACCTCATTGGGGCATTTCAGTTTTCCCATCTGCTTTAGCACTTTCCTCAGCCTTTCCCGCTCCTCCTGTTCACCAAGTCCAGTGGTTTCCACAGGAACAGGCTGGAAACAAGGAAGTAACAGAAGCAACAGAGTCAACCATTTACTCATGTCCTCTGTGCCAGGAGTGGGTGGTAAACCCCTGCCTCTCAGGAGCTGCCCTGGGCCGGAGGGAACCTCTCCTTAGGAGAGCTGGATCTCCCACTGCTTTGCTGTTATATGGTGGATCTGCTCCTGCTTTTCCTGTGTTTACACCCAAAGGGTCAGCTGAGAAACCCAGAAGCAGTTCCTGCATGGAGGATTCACCAGCCAAACTGAAGAGCAGGAAATTAAGGCACAGGTAAAAGACAAGTCACAACTGGTAAGCATGGGACATGTAAATATGTGGTTATGCCTTGCCCTGGTATCCCGGAGATGCACACGATCAGATTTTTAAAACAGCATCTAAACTGATGCCTGCAAAATTTTATTCATGATAAATTTTGTGGCTGCTTCTCCCATGCATGGTGGAGAGCTAGAGACCAGATTTTGAGATTCGTGCAAGGCAGAACCCATCAGTCCCAGATTTGTGGGCACGGTTTTGGAGGCAGAGCTTTGCCACTCAAAATCCGCCTCACCGTACTCACCGAATCTTCCCCCATGCTGGGATCTGAAATCCTGTTTTATTTTTTCAGTCTCCTGCTCTACTTATCAAGATCAACATGAGCCTAACTTGCTACCAGGGAAGGGAAAGCTTTGCTTGGCAGGGAAGGGGGAAGGCCGCTGTCTGGGCTGAGCAGTGTGTGAAACGCTGCAAAGATATTGCTGTGATGCCTCCTTTACAAAGATCATGGAAATAGGACTGCCAATGGCTTCATCTTCTGCATCTGCATGGAGAAACAAGGCACGAGACAAGCACAGCCCACCTCCCTTACCTTGCTGACGTGTTCAGCCATGGTGTGGTAATTCAGCCCAGCTTTAGACTTGAACTGCTTTTTGCAGTGCTGACACTTCAAGGCATCCTGCAGCTGAAGGAATTAAAGACAAGTCACCAGGGAGGCCACAGCCCACCCTTCATCCTTCCAAGGGCTGCTGCTGCCTGTGAATAACCCTGTGGGTGGCTGTTGCTGCAGCAGTACCCAGTGGTGGGACCCAGCAGCCAACACAGCCTCCCCATCCCTTCCTGCAGGTCCAAGCTTTCTCTCTGTTGTCCTGCATATTGTTATCAAACCCATATGCCCCAATTTTTGGAAAACATTCCACTTTGGATGTAGATTTAAAGCCTCACTGGCTGGAAACATCTGGACCTGGTGTCTTGGTCTTCCTGTTAAAGGGTTAGGAAAGAGAAGAAGCTTTGATCTACCAATATGTCAGCGGACTGTGCTCTGCAGCCCTGTTAACTAAGACAGATGCTGGTGTGCAGTGCACTTTCTGGGTGCCTGGGCTGCATGAAATGATGGACACAATCTGAGCAGAATCCTTCCTACCTCATACTGCTCTGCTGTTTGACCCAACTTGGCCTCTTGAGTGCCTGGAGAGATGCATTATCTGCACACCCCGAGCTACAAGGGGCACTTGCAGACTGCATGAACAGATCTTGACTTTTGCTGGGGCAGGGACCAGAATTTACTGACTGAGGAGGCGAATGACAGGGAGCCAGTGTCTGGATGGCATTCCTGCTTCTCCCACCTGGTGCTTCACCTTCACCACTTCCCTTTCAATGAAGCCTGGACTGAAAGCTGAAGAGAGAATGAAGATAGAGCTGCAAATCCCTCCTAATCCTGGAGCTCTGGGGAAATGAAGAATAAACTCACTGCAGCCAGCTGGGAGTGACTCACTGGTACCTGTGCTCCCAGCAGTCAATCTTGTTCCAGACCCAAGCACTTGATCCTAACAAGGTGGACACTAACACCTCCTTGATCCATCAGACGCCAATGACAGTCAATTTGGGGTTTACTCTTTTGGTCAACAATTTAGCACATGCCACGTCCACATTCCAACAAGCCCTCACACCTAGGACACCAGGAGAATATACCTGCCCTTGTTTCCTTCAGGCCCAAGCATGTTGCAACCCTCCTCATCCTTTATTTCCTTTCCAAAACCAAAGGAAACAGGTGGACACTGCTTGGTGACAAGCAACAGAGAAACCAATTTTCATTTTTTATAAGAGTTTTGGGATCCTGCACATCCTTTCCCCATTACCAGTCATTAAAGCAGAGAGCAAGCCCAGAGGATGCCTGCACTCCAGGGTGGCTTCTGGTGGGGATCACGTGCCTGTAGCAGTGTGGCCTCACTAAGGACATGCCACAGGTTCATTTCAGGGATGGAATGATTCAAGCTGGACCTGTGGTTACACACCTGAAGCTTGGGGACTGTCCTGCCTGGGCTGGGATTCTGAGAGCATCCCAGCTGCCTTAGCAGCACAGCCAGCCCCAGCAAGGACTGTCCCTCCCAGGAGAGTGACAGAACACTCCCTCCAAGGGCTGGAGCCCTGATT
The DNA here is from genome assembly GCF_003945725.1 of Corapipo altera. NCBI lineage: Eukaryota > Metazoa > Chordata > Aves > Passeriformes > Pipridae > Corapipo > Corapipo altera. Next base: position 9,082,869 of record NW_020884893.1, on the reverse strand, counting down.
CCTTGGCTGAACACCCACTAGTCTATTTGCAGGGAAGACACCACTGACTGCTCCAGCAGAGCCGTGCTCAGCAGGTCATCCAGCCATGCATCCCACATGGAGCCAACTTGGCTTGGGAGATGCTCCACAGGGCAGGAGATGTGACCAGTGACAGTCAAGATCCCCACTCTGCTGAGGCCAGGAGCGTATCAGAACAGGCAGGATTCTGCCCAGCATCGCTGTAGTGCAGGGTTTGAAAGGAAGAGCAGCCTCCCACTGCTATATAAATAGTGAAGCAAAGGCTGGGGAAGCATTTACAGAAAATGAATGTGGAATCAAAGCCCAGCCACATATTTTCAAAGCAGGAGGCATCGATCCCACGTTGGCTTTCTGTGGCGACGGCTCTGCACCGCACCAGGTGACGGATGAAGACGTAATCCTGTGCTCTGATTGATGGTGGTGTGGCAGAGACACAATTTTTCACTGTATCATTACTGAACTCCTGCATCCTGACAGCCTGCCTGAGCACATCCAGGCTCGGAGTCTCCCCGAGACGTGCTCTCATGGAACCACAATTTATCTGGCCTGCACAGCACACAGTGAAACCCCACAGCCAGAGCTCTGGAGGAGGCCAGATTAGAGACAATCCCAACAATCCCTCCAGCCTTAAAACTATTTGTTTAGCTACTAGAAATACCTAACTCTGCTAGAGACACTGGGGCCAGGGGCCCAGACCACAGAAGGATTCAGGATTGCTGAGAATCAGTGTCCAAATCCCTCTGAATTGATGCAAGGCAGCCAGCAATCTGCACTTGACCAGCAAGCGTTCTATCAAACACAGCCCTGAACTGGTTTTAGGAGCAGCAATGCACATTTATGAGTGGCACGTGTACACATCCGTTCCTCTCCAAAATCCATGTGTTTGATTGAATAAAGCAAGGCCTTACTTTCTGGCAGACATCCATGTGCTTTTTGAGCCCCACGATAGTTTTCCTGGTTATAACACTGCAGGTTGGACAGGAGACTTCCCCCTTCTCGCTGATCTCCCGCTGCCACTGGTCCTCCGGGTTTGCTGGAAATGGAGAGGAGAGAGGTGTAACAGTGGCTGGGCAGAGGACTGCCCTGTCTAAGCCTTGATTTGGTAAGCTGAAAAGCTCTCCCTGCCCCACACTCCTGCAGCTGCCTGAGCAAACTGGGTCACTGGGTGACTTCACATGGAGTTACCAGACCTGCTGACCTAGGAAAAAGAGGTTCACCTTTCCAACCCTGCTGGTATCCTGCACACTGGGAGTTAAAAAAGGATAATGCCCCTGGCCACCTGATCTTGCCCTGCTTGCAATAACTTCCCCCTGCCAAATGAAACAATTAGCGGGAGCGAAACAAAGGTGAGCGTCTCGGCTCCATCCGGACGTGTGCCTGGAAAACTTCCCTGGCAATCCTCTTCCCAGCAGACACGGAGGTAGCTAGGGGACTGCTGGCTTCCAGGCATCTGTTTATTTGAATGACTGTGGCCAGCTTAAAAAAAGCTTAAAATAAGAGATTCATGAGGCCAAAACCTGCTCCCAGGTCCAGAGTTCACGTCGCGTTCTCAGCAGAACAGCGCTGGGCTTCCAGCAAGGGAAGCCTGGGCTGAATAAAATCCACCAAGTCTGTTTATTTGGATGCTCTTGCACGGCTGTGAGATCAGAGAGTCGTTTATTTGAATTTGAAAGCAGTGTAAGGCACTGCAGCTGTGTTTATCTTGCACATCCTGCGTTCCTCCTGCTGTCAGAGCTCCCAGGGAAAGCAAGCAACCTGTGCCTGGGATGTAGGCTGCATCTCAAAGAAGGAGCAATCATTCCTAGAGTTATGCACTGGTGTCATTCATGGGGATGATGTTAGAAAAATGCCATCATCCCACATGCTGACCCAAACTGTGGTCACAGTGCAGCCAGCTGGAACTCGGCTCTCAACTCCCAGCACTTCCATTGCACTGACCTGGCAGCAAAGCGAAGGTAAGGTGCCCCTCAGGATGTAAACTGTGCCTGCATTAACATTTTAGGAGTAGTGGTCGTTCCCACATCTGTGCTGTGCTTCAAAAGTGTGCTCCTACTTCTGATTTTGTACTGCTTCTCCTGGCAAACCTGCTAGAAAACTGGCCCAGCAAACAACCCGCTGGGCCAGGAGGGTTGCAGGGACCATGAGCTGCAGGTGAAGGTGGGGACTGAGCAGAGCTAAGCTGCACACAGAGCTGCTGCCTGTGCTTTGCACCCTCCAGCCTCACCTGCTGGTAGGTGCACAGCAGTTTCCTTCTTCACAGCCACTCCTGGAGATTTCTTTTTCAGCTCCTCCATACTGGTGTTTCCCTCCAACTTCTTGGCTCGATGGGCTTTTGCCTTGTCCTCTGCTTTGACAAGACCTGTAGAGAAAGAGGATGCTTCTTCAGTACTTGCTTTAATACCTTCAGAGCAACTTGCATTTATCAGGTAAAAAATCTCTACCTCTAACCCAGGGACACTGAGCTGGCTGTAGGTCTGCCAAGGCTGCATGGTCAGGTCCATGATTATGACAAGCAATATCCTCACAGATCGTGGTGTTTTATAAACAGCATCATTTCCCCCAACCCAGTCAGTTTATGAATTATGGAAACACCATGGCAAAGTGAGGTAGGAGGCCTCTAGCCAGGCAGACAGGCCAGGGAGGAGGGAATAGGGTGTTTTGCAAGTAACTGAAGGGGGGAACTAGAACAGCAAATACAGGATATAAAAGTGATGCTCCTGCTGATGCTCCTGCACTGGAAAAGCTGTTTAACTCCCCTGGATCCACCCCCCCCAAATCCATGTGCAGTGCAGCCCTGTGCCTGTGCTTCCACAGAAGGTGCTGGAGGCAATGTGGCGAGTGCCAGGGTCAGATCCACACTTGCCTCACGAGGGTCCACGTCCTCCTGAAAACCCAGGGTCTGAATGGAGACAGCACCCCATGATGGGCTGGGGCACCCTTGTCTTTGGGGAGTGACTGTCACATCTAACATGGGAGACACAGGCAAACACATGCCCCTTCTTCGCTCTCCACCTGAGGCAGCAGGTCACGGAGGCACCTTGTTCTCCAGGAACCTACCGCAGACGTTTCAATCTATGGCAGTGCCTCTGTGGGGAAGTTAAGGGAAACAAGCTGACTTCCCAGGAGCCAGGGGAAAGGAAATCACAGAGACCACATCCAGCCTGCTTGTCGGTGTTTAATTCCTTCAAAGCCATTAGTGCCTCTCCCCCGAGTGCCTCGTACTGGAAGGTGCTGCCTCCCACAGTGCCTGGAAATCCGCTTTTTATTTCCCCGACTGAACGTATTTTATAGCCAGACTAAATCCAGTTGCTCTCGTAGCAGGGATGCTCCAGGATTTCCCCCTCCTTCCCAGCCCCGCTGGAGCATGACCACAGTCCCACTTGCTCTTGTTTTGTCAGGCTGCAGCAGCAAATTCCTGAGCTCCCTCTCAGAAAACATCCCGGCAACACACATCTCTTCTCCCTTGGATTCATTCCCTTCAGTGTGGGCGACCAGCAGTGGGGATGGTGTCGGAGGGGTGGGTGCGTCACCAGCCTTTCTACGCAGCACAAATCCTTCCCTATGCCACTGGAAACACTGTGACATCCCAGGATGGTGGGACGATGATGATACGATGTTTCTCATATCTCGCTTGTGTCAGCAGCTCGTTACTCTTGTGTTACAGCTGAACATTCCTGGATCCTTTCCTCTCTCTTGCCTCATTTCCCAGCGCCAGTCTCCAGAACAGAGCAGACAGGGTTGTTATCAGTCCCAGCTCTGCTGCTGCCTTCCACTCTCTTTATGACACTCTTATGGTAGAAAGCACCAGCTCTCCCAGTGTGATATCCTCGGGCTCCGTCTGGCTCCACCACAGGGAGGATTCTTGGAGAAGGGGCTTCCCTGCAATGCCCCAGGGAGAAGGTACAACCCTACAGCTGACCAGAGTTGTCCCTGTATTACCTTTCAGTCCAAATGTCCCCGAGATGGACGGCTGCTCCCCCGTAAACTTCTTAGGAGTTTTCTGTTTCCTTCCTGACTCAAAAGAGAGAAGCAGAGAGAGAGATTTGGTCAAATAACTGTACTGCCAGGGGATTCATCAGCCCTAGGGTGTGGAGTGAGCACACACTCTGTGTCAGGAGTGGATCAGGATGAAGCACCCACCCACCAAACACCAACAGGCTGCTGCTTCCCACCCCCCCAAAACCAGGATAAATGTGTTGTTTAGGGTTAGTTCAATGAGTGGAAGTGGTGGCTCTGTCTAGTGCTGAAAGCCAAAGTTTCCACACCTCAGCAGCCACAGTGGCTGTGGTGGTTTGCTTTGGTGCTGCAAGCAGTGGAACCCCATGCCGTGATGGGGACAACCATGGCCCTGTCTGCCAGTTCTGCAGTGGCCATGGACAGAGTGAGCTTCCTCTCACTGTTCCAATCCTTCAAGGAAAATGGGTTTATCAGAACAATCCTGCTTTAACCTACCACACTCAGTGAGGACAGACAGGCTGACATGGTAGCTTGCTACATGGCCAGGAAACCAATCCATTTCCAGTCTCACAGGTCCTATAGGAATAATCTCTACCACAGCTACAACCAGGTTTCAACTCCTAGTAAAACTGCAGGAAACTGGGGCTGAGGTGAGGGGAAACTATCAGGATGTTAAATCAAGACTTGGATCTCTCTTGGATTCAGAGAGACACTTGCAGCAGTGTTGGCAGGAGCAGAGCCCCTTCCTGTGGGACACTTCTTTGGGCTCCTGAGCCAGCGTAGCCCCGGGCTCTAATCTTACTGTGCTTCATCCTCTCAGGGTCTTCCTCCTGCAGCGAGGCCTGGCTGCCCCGCTGCTGCCCGGCGTCCTTCCCGCTCGAGGACTTGGCCGTGGGGGTGGCGGCCGCCATCGCCTCGGCCGCCGCGATCTGGAACTCCTTGCTCTCCCGGCTCTCCGCCAGGCACTCGCCATTCTCCGTGTGCTCCTGGGCCACAGCTTTTTCCGTCTTTGGCTGTTTGGGATGGATGGTGGGGCAAGCTGAACTCTCAGCAGCTCTAGGGCAAAGCACAGAGGGCTTGTTTAAAGAGGGGTTGTTAGGTAAGTGTCCTGACACCTCTCCCCCCTTCCCAGCCCAGGTCATAGGAACGGAGGCAGGCACGTTCCCCTTCTCCCAGCCATCCCTATGCCACTGCCATGCAGCCCAGCCACAGCCTGGCACCTTTTCTTTCCACTGCTCTTCCCAATGGCCTTGGGCACTTTGTTTTCTGCTTTGCTGGTTGGCACTGGCCGGTCCAAGTGATTCCAGAGCCGATGCTTTTCCAGCTGGGTTTTGGAGGTGAAGGCAGCTTCACAGTACGAGCACGAGTAGGTCAGCTTCTCCGAGATCGCACCCTGCGCGGAGCAGGGAGAGGCAGGTGAGCACGGATGTTAGACCATAAAAGAGACAGGCTTTTTCTGGCATGGGCACGAACACAAACCCTGTGTAATACCCTTCTGCCCCTCCAAACAGTTATCAAGGGTCCACAGTCCCCCTGGGCCAGACCTCACGCTGAGCTGCAGGGACCCTAGTCCTTGTACATACCTCAAGAACTGCTCCTGGCCCATCTCTGCCCTCCCCGTTTCCCCATTTTAACCTCACGTTTCTCCTGGGTTTTAAGGCCTGAGAGGGGCTTTGGCCTGCAGATGGTAATGGAAGAGCTGGTCACTGGAAAGGACAGGCAGTTCTCTGGTCTGCTTACCCCTTGGCAGCGTTGATAGTGGTACTTCAAGCCATAAATGCTGGGGAACTCCAGCCAGCAGCCTGAATTGGGACATTTCACCCTGGAGTGGGCTTTGAATTCATCCTTCCACTGATTCATCAGGGGGAGCTGGGAACAGGAGAGACAAGAGACAGCTGAGTTCAGAGCACTGTGTGCTCAGCTGTGTACCAGCGTATCCCAAAGGGGCCTGGAGGGCACATGGGACCTCTGACCATTCACATCCAATCCCTTCCCACAACACGGCCACAAAGTGGACCCAGGGGTGTGTTTCAGTGCAGCGATGCTCCCAGTGAGAGGTGCTGGGATAGATGCTGCAGGCTCTACAGGCTAACGATTCCTCCCAGGGATTTACCTTGCTGTGCCTCCCAGAGTACACACACACTCCCTGCCAGGCGGGGGAATAAATCAGGCCTGAAGTCGCCCGGGTGATTTAATCACCCCACATTTCATCTAGTCCGTAAATCACCCCATGCCCGTGCTCTCATGACAAACTGCTCTGTGTGTTGTCCATGCTAACGGGCAGGAATTAAACTGCACAACCCTGCAGGGAATAAATCACCCCTTTGCCATGGCTGTTGGATCATTAGCCAAATCTGACATGGCTGTGACAGGATGTGGCTCATCTGGGCATGGCCCTGGGAAGGGGACGCTGGAGGGAAGTACCATTCCCTAACCAGTGTTTTGGAGGATGCCTGCATGGACGGGTTGAGGGGCCAAGATCTTGCTCAGCCCAAGACAAGGCTGCTCTGAAGATTAAACCACCGGGAAGGCAGGTTTAACCCCAGAGTGGGGCTGGCTGGAGCATGCAGTGCAGGGCAAGTCAGAGGGAGTGAAGCAGGGAGGGCACTGGGTTGGGGAGGGGTCTTACAGGGATGTCTTTCAGTGCCTGATTCTCGGCCTTGGGTCGTCCTTTCTTCCTGCCTTCAGTTTTGTCACTGGTCGCATTTTCTGCAAACAGACGGAGTACACATCACCAGCCGTGCTGGAGGAGCTGCTGTCCTGGCAATCCTGGTGCCCAGCCCCAGCTCCCTCAGCTCTGGGCTGCCACTCCCTGCCCTGGCAAGGATGGAGATTCCCCTTTGGAAGGCAAGTCCAGCTCCTCTGCAACTGAAGTCCTGACAAGATGTGGCGCAGGGAAAAACGCTCTCCTGAACACAGGCGCGTTCATGCTGCGGACAGCTGGAGTTCATTCCCCTTAGCAATAAATTATCCTCCTCTGCTAGTAATTATGGCTTCAATCCCCTCAAGGTAAAAGTGGCATCTGGGAAACATTTAGGGCACATGCATTTCCCCACAAGGTCACTGATTTTGGGAGCCTGGTCTGAGATACATCACTGGGGTCCAACCCTCTCCTGCGGTGCAGGCACCCCTCGGTGTCTGGGGCTTCTGTTAGCAAGGTAAAGGCAGTGAGAGCCTCTTGCAGAGGGGATCTGCCCAGAATAAACAGACAGAAGAAAAAAAATCTCCTTGAGCCTGGAGATTCCTGGATAGAGAAATCAGCCATCCATCAGCGTGACAGCCCTTAGCGTGAGGGTCCCCCGGGGCTCATACGCTCGCAAGCCTCCATCCTGGGGGCCGCGACACGGGAGGCAGCAGATGGTCTGAACTCATTTAAGCCTTTCCATCCTTTGATGTAACACTTAGCTACCAACACGATAAATAGGCGGCGAGACACCCATCTCGTTAAGCCAGACACACGCCTCTCCGAAGGGAGAGACCACCTCCATCCCTCCTCTCCCGCTCCCAAGGATCAGCTCCCTGCAGATCCCAGGACCTGGGGCTTTTTTGGCCAGCACAGCTCTTGCTGGTGGGTTAAAGCGAGAAACAGAGACACCCCAAGACCCAGTGCATCCACACCCCCTTGTTTTGGCAGCCACTCCCCAACCCCTGCCACTGGGTTCATCCCCTCCGCCCCATCTGCCTCCATAGAAAGCACAAACCAGTTCCTTACCCAGCTTGGGCAGCTCTGCCGGTGGGTTTATCCTTGTCTCCGTCCTGCTTTCTTTGCTGGCAGCAGGTTTGTTAGAGCCTGCAGCTTTCCTTCCACCTTTGCAGGTATAGGAATCCGCCATCTCTGAAAGAAGCAGGGGAGGCGTTAAAATTCACTCCTCGGAGCCGGGAACAACACATGGTGAAAGCAAGGAGAGCTGCTGGGGAGGGAGGGAAACAAGCAAACTATCACGCAGCTTGAAGATTCCCACAAAGAGAAGAAACGGGACGTGCTTCTGAGTATTTGTTCTACGGTCAAGGAACGCCACAGACATGGCTGGAAAGCTGCTTTCATTACAGCCTGGCTTCCCCTCCACGTACAACAGCAAAGACTTTATTAAAAATTATGGGCTGACTTTGCCAAGAGAAGTAGTGAATAAATGGCCTTCCCTCTTCGTTTATTTCTCTGCTTTCATTTAAGACACCAAAAGCAAAAAAAAAAAAAAAAATAGTGAGTTTTAATGAACAGATGTAGTGATAAATTTCCAATTTTCCTTATTAATGGGAAACCGTTATAAACTGAGAATTGTTAATGTTATCTGAATTTTCTGTATTAATAATTCAATTTGGCTTCTCTATAAATAATGAACATCAGGAATTATCGCAGAAGGCCCACTCTCGCTCCTGAAGGAAGCAAGACACCCCTCCGTTTGGCGGGGCCAGGAAGAAGCCCATGGAATGACTGCCTTTGTCTCTGGCTTCAAGTTCTGTCTTCCCTTCCCGACAGCACAAGCAAAGACATGTCAGAGGATGGGGGCTGCACCGGGAGATGCCACATAAGGATTTGGGGGAAAGAACTCCTCCACACCCTCACAATGAGAGCATCAGCTCCTTGGGAAGCGATTGCCCAGACCACTACAGCCTTGATACCCTGGCTGGGACGTGATGCTGATGCTCACCCACAGGCTTTTTCAAAACATGGATTTGAGTCGTCACTCCCAGTTCCTCCCACAGGATCATGTTCAGCGTCATTTAACTCAACAGAGTTGATTCCCAGAGCATCCAGACTCATTCCACCTGTTCTCATGCCCAGAGGAATAGGGGAGCATCTCCTGCATAGCCAGGCTGCCAGCCATGCCACCAACAAGTGGGACATGAGGGTCCAGCAGCTCTTTCTGAGGTGCCCCCGGGGACTTTCTGTGTGGGATCAGGGACTGCACATCGTACGCATCCCACATGCTCTGAGAAGAGAACTGGCAAAAGCTCAGCTGGTGACACGTATGTGGTTGGTTGCATGGACGAAAAGGTTAATCCGATCAAGTGAGAAATTCCAGCCTTGGCAACAGGTTCTGTGGCATTTGGTGCTGAACATGGGCATCGTTGATTCAGCTAATTTGGGCTCTTTCAGTGGGAGAGCTGGGAAGGAGCTGCAGCCTGACTGTCAGCGGCTCCTTCCTGGAGCAGGCAAAGAGAGGGTTCCCTGCAGCCCCTTCCCAAATTGTTGCTCCACTCCTACTAATGTGGGCACTGCTACTGTCCCCAGTTCTCCAGGGATAAATGTGCCAGCCCCCTTCCTTCCCATGTTGCCTCCTGGCACCTCTGAGCAATCTTTAATCAAGTTGCTCAAAGAAAACAGGGGAAAAAAAGAGACTCACAAAAGACCAGAGAACTGAAAGCTGAAGACAAGATCTCTGTGCTCAAAACAGGTGAAAACCGAGGGGAAACCTGCACGGCTGACACCTTTATGCATCCAGGGACACCTTTATCCTAGTGCCAAAATGCAGTGGGTGACGGAGCACAAAACCTCTGTGCCCACCTTGCTGGGCAGCTCAAGGTGACACGCAAGACGTGACAGGTAGGGCAGACCCTGCTGATGGCCCACCTCCTGCACCCCAAACACCCTGTGGCACCACACACCACTGAGCATCACACCAACAATCCCTTCCCAAAATGTCCAAAGTGCCCAGCTCAGCCCAGCTCCAGCAGCTGGACACTTCTCATTCCCCTTAAAACATCCATCCCCTCAAAGAGACCCTCTCTGCCCAGCTTAAGGGGTTCTGAATATTTTGTTTTTCCACATCAAATACTTCTTTGAATTTTTCTCCTTCTCGTTTTTTGATTAAATGAAAAATAAAAATCCTATAAACCATTTAGCAAGAGCCAAACTCTGCTCCCCGGTCACCGATACGACCCCAGGGATCACAGAGGAATTGTCTCAGAGCAAGAGAGCAAAAATCAGCAAAAGCCATTGTGGGGTTTTTTTGTAATATCCAAACTTCTCACTCATTTTTGAGTAACACACACTGAAATGGGCAACAACCCGTGCCCTTCCACGCTTTCCTTAAGGTTTTTCTCACCAAAAGTGAGAACCCTTTTGCTGGTAATGGGAAGAGAAGGTATTGGCACATCCTAGCCATTAGCAGGGCTGGGATATGGTGCGGGAAGGTTGGGACTGGTAGCATCTTACGAAGCCTCCAGCTCTTTTTAGGTAACTTTTTAGAAGTTTGTGGCAATATTTTTGAAGCATCCCAATCCAGCTCCACATAAAAAAACCTCTGTCAACACAGAAGCCAGCGCAGGATGAGTAGAGGTCAAGTTGGCACTGCTAGGAGCAAGGGTGAGGAGGAAACCCATGGCTGTGGGAAGGGGGAGTGAAGTCTGGGAACCAAAGGCACTGTTCCAAAGCAACCAGCAGCCCAGCCTGGTCGGCATGGCCATGAGCTTCTCTGTGGGATGTGACAAGGGACAGCCACATCCCAGCCAGTGGCAGTCCCAACAGGTTTTTTCCCACTGTGACAAATCCCTCCTGCAGAACTGTCAGGCTTTGAGGGCTGGGCACAGCCTGAAAATTGGGCATAAAGCGGGAAAGCGGAAATAATTCCATGTAGAAATGCCTGCCTTCGGATCAGGCCCACAGGAGCATGCACGCAGCCAGAGACGGCTGCCATCCTCTCACAGTCCCACGACATCCCTGTGGCTGCCAGGGGGAACGTCACCCACGAGTCCTGACCGCAAGTTCTCCGGCCGGGACTCCTGCCCCAGTCCCATCCCCACAGAGGCACCGTGCCACGCACCAACCGCCTGGTCACCCATCGGTCCACTCCACTTATCATCAATAATTTACCAACAGCTCCAGTGCAAGGAATGCCAAAAGACAAGGGAGCTGCTGCCCTGGCACAAGCCATGTGCCAGCAGAGATGCAATGAGGCCAGCACAGACAACGGATGCCAAAGGGCACTGCCATTCCTGCTGCTGTCAGAGGAGCTGTACTCTCTCCCATGAACTCCAGGCAGAACTGGAGTCGCCGGGAAAAACTTCCAGGGAACAAAGACAAGGAAGCAGTGGGAGAGGCTTCCTAGGGAGGGAGAGGAATCACCCTTGCTGGAGGTTTCCCCGGGAGGGAAGCACGTGGCAGGTGAAGCCCTGCCAGCCGCTGCCTCCCTGGGCACTGCTGACGGCCGGGCAGCTCCGGAGGGACACGGTGCATCCCATCCCCATCACCTACACCGACTGACACCCCGAGGCTCTCCAGGAGGGAATCGCCTCACCCGCAGCCGCCACTCCTGCCGCACATGGCTGTGACCAGGCGCAGACGAGGCTTTTTGAGCGTATAAAGTTTCTGTTCGAGGCACGTTACCCCATCCGTCTCCTCCGTGTTCCCGGGCACTGACACGAAGGGAAAAGAACCCGCACGTGCCTGGCAGACAATGAACCCTCGCCGTGCCTGGGGGGACCGGGGTGTCCCCTGTCCGGGGGTCAGTGGGCGTGAGGAGCTCTGCCCGGCGCCGCTGTCACCTCCGGGGCGCGGGGACCTCTGTCCTGTCACCTCCCGCCCCGGCCGAGCCACCCGCGTCCCCTCACAGCCCCTCCCCGCTGTCACGACTGCCCGGGCCTGTCACCCCCCGGGGCCCGCGCCCCATCCCCGGGAGGCGGCCGGGGCTCCCCCGCGGGCCGGGCCCGGCGGGGCCGACACGGAGAGGGACGGGAGGGCCGGGCCCGGCCGGGCCGCGCTCCGGGAGGGGAAGAGAGAGCGGC
>NW_020884893.1:9050925-9070769 GCF_003945725.1 Corapipo altera | reverse complement strand
GGCTCCGGGAGCGGCACCGGCACCGGCACCGGCACCGGCAGCGGGAGGGCGGGACGGGGCAGCGCTCCCCGGGCCGCCCTGACCTGCGCAGGTGCGGGCGGACCCCGGTGCGGGCAGGGCAGCGCTGCGCTGCCCGTGCGGGATGCGGGCAGGGTGCCGGCCTGCCATCCCCTGCTCCGGGGTGTCGCACCCTCCGAGATGCAGGCAGTGAGTGTCCTGGCTGTCATCTCCCCGTCCGGGGTGTCCTGCCTGATGTCCTGCCCTCCAGGTTGTAGGCGGGATACCCTGCCCGTTATCCTGTTCTTCAGGGTGCAGGCAGGGTGACCTGCCTGTTGTGCTGCTCAGCAAGGTGCCCTGCCCGTTATCCTGTCCTCCAGGACATCCTGCCCATCATCCTGCCTTCCAGGGTGCTGGCAATGCCCTGCCTGTCACCTTCCCCTCCAGGGTGTCCTGCCCATCGTCCTGCCCTCCGAGGTGCAGGTAGAGCGTTCTCACCACCCATCAATCCATCTAACCCTGGGGTGCTCCAGGTCCCTTGCAAAGCCAACCCAGCCCCTGGGAATGATGCTGGGTGCGAGGCTGTCTCGATGCCCATGGGACACTCTGCCTTTCCCAGCTCCCAGGCTTGGGGTGTCGCCCCTGCAGAGCCAATGGCACACAGGTAGGTACCACAGGGCAGAGCCAGCTTCAGTTACTAGCACTGGGAATACACAGCTGCACCAGGACCCAGCAATAGCCCAGAATGAGGGAAAAAACCACAAATTTTGCCAGGTGAGAGCAAAACCCAGAGCAACCACTGCTGCCAGGGCCACCCTGCTTGACATTGCCAGCGCATGGCTTCTGTGGTGCTGCCAGGAACTGGGAGGCCCTGTGGCACCATCGTGCAAACAAAAAAGCCCAACCCAAGTCGGGAGTTTCCCCGCGGTTTTCCCCTCTTTGTCTCCATTGCGGGGAAAGAGCTTAATTAATGTCTGCAGAGAGCAGGGAAAGCTTGCTGTAATTGCTAGGTATGATTATCGGTGGAGCGGAGGGTGCTCAGCGGGGTGGGAGGGACAGGCACAACCCACCTTCTTTGTATAAAATGAGGCATATCCGAGGCAGCTTTGCTTCTCAACCAGGGAGCTGCCTACCCAGAAAGCTCAGCTGCCTGGGGGGGGGGGGATTATTCCCCAGCTCTGTATGCCCACTGGGACCAGGCAGCACCTTCGAGGTCTTCTCCTCGCTGTGGACAGTGCCTATCACCCATCGCTTGTCTCTGCAGCCTCCTGACAGCTCCTCCAGACACACAAGTGCCGAAGTGCCACCATGTTCATTTTCTGCATCCATAAAGCACAATTTTGCATCACCAGGAATGGGATGGGGGTGAGGGGAGATGGGGGAGCCTGGCCACCCTGGGATTATGCAGGGGCAGGGAGGGTGGCTGGCCATGGGCTGGGTGAGGTAAGAAACTCTGAAATAATGCAATATGAAGGCACCCACTGATGCTATTTTCAGGCTCTGCTGAGCAGAAGGGGGCAAGGAGTGGACTTGAAAAGAACAGCAAATGTTGAGCAGATGCTGAGGAGCGCTTTGTTTCACGTGCAGAGCTGTGCTGGGACGGGCAGGAGGAGGAGGAGGAAGAGCAGCAGGGGCAGCAGTGCTGCTTTCCTCCACGTTCTATCAGGAAACCATCGCATCTCCTCTCGCATCATGGCTTTGTTGCAGAGGGGGGCTGTGGATGAGAGCTCACCTTCACAGGGCAGCACGGTGCTGTGGAGGGGGCCACACAGTGATTCCCCAGTGCTTTGGCCCCTGGGCCACCTTTCCCATTGTTCCCACCACTCAAGGCAGGAGGAGGCCAAGGAGCAGCAGCCTGTCAGACTGTGGCTGTAAATGCTGTAGAAGGTGGTTGGTAACAGGGATGAAGCAGTCCAAGCCATTAAGCATGTAAATTAAATTGATACAGACCCCAGGAAGAGGAGAGAGGGGAACAAACAATTACACAGCCAGGATCAGCGAGGTGCTGCCATCCTACACACACTGCTGACATTGCTTCTCCAGCCTCTTGTTGTGATGTTGAACAGAAGATCTCCCTGGAGCTGCCCCATGCCTGCTGGGATGCAGCCACCACAATGACTCCCACCCTGACCCAGCAGCGATCTCAGGTACCCCTGACAAGGGTCAGTTCTGGCTGGTAAAGACACTTGGCCAAAAATGAGAAAAAACCACCCTCTGACAGGAAAGACAGGAAAAAATCTGATTTTCTGGATGCAGATCCTCATAGGATGTTGGGACCTGGAGGCAGGAATGTACCCCTTCCCCAGAGTGAGACAGGCTGATGGGGTATTTATACTTTAAAAAGTAACTTTAAAGCACATATTAGAATCATAGAATCATGAAATGGTTAAGGTTGGAAGGGACCTTGAAGACCATCTAGTTCCACTCCCCCTGCCTTTGGCAGGGACATCCTCCACTATCCCAGGTTGCTCCAAGTTCCCTCCAACCAGGCCTTGAATACTTTCAGGGATGGGGCAGCCACAGCTTCTCTGGGCAACCTGTACCATTGTGTGACCCACAGGCTGCAGCAGCACCTTTCAGACCCTTAACATTGTTACAATAATACAGATGCTGGGTTTGCAGAGTCTCTTCCACACTTCCCTGCTCTAGAGACCTCCCAAAAACTCCCGCTAGCTGCTGTGCACGTGGGACTGTGCAGAGCCAGCAGCAGCATCTCCACTGTCCAGGTGGTGGGATGCTCAGTGCACGGGACTGGGAGCACTGGGAGCCCAGACTTCAGCCCATGTCTGCTGAGAGACAGGTGAGGGAAAGGGAACAACCACAATGCCTTGATCCGGATGGGAGACTCATCCGGCCTCCCCTCCAGCATTCCCTGTCTCCCAGGGCTTTATCCTGGGATAAAGGATCGCAGCCAGCTGCTCCGTCCCCTTTATCCTTGGAGTGGCGGGGGGGGGACACAAAGCCCCTTGGAGCAGCCACATGCTCACACATCCTCAGGATGGGCTGTGCAGAGGCTGGTCCGGCTGAAGCAGAGCTGTTCCTGAACAAAGAGGGAATCACAGCTGGTTTGTACGGCAGCATCCGGGCCAGCCCCAGCCTCCTCCCGCACGCTGCTCCACAGCCTGGGCCGCTGATTGGAAACCGGAGCCCGCCATCACTCCGACAGCCGGGAATTATGCTGATGGCTTTTTTTATTATTTTTTTCCACCCCTCCCTGTGCTTGAATGCACTCAGCAAATACAAGCGAAAGAGGAGAAAAAAAAAAGGCGAGAGAAAATCCAAACAGATTTAATTTTGGATACGGTGAGAAAGGAAATTGTTGCAGTGCAAAGAGGGAAGGTTCAGGGGGAAAATGCTCCTGTCTCAAGGAGGAATGAAGCTCCCAGGGGTCCTGAGGCTGCAGCTTATGATTTGCAAGGTCATATTGACATGGGGGGTAACTGGTTGTATCGACTCTTAGGGTCCCACTGGGACCCATCCCAATCCAGGAGGGCAGATCTCTGGGGCAGCCACAGCACCATGGAGGGCAGGAGGGAATGCAGGGATGCGGGTCAGGACTGGTGACAAAACTCTGTGGCTTCACCAAATCCTCCTTAGTTTTAGAAAATGCATCCTCTGATGGGAAGTGAAGTGGCTCAGTTTGGGTGAGGAGTGTAAAGGTTTTTCCTGGAGCCCCCCACTAACAGCCTGGGCAAACATGCTGCCTGGGAATGTTGTATCAAAACCAAACCCCAAATCTGACCTTCCAAAAAAGGCCCAAGTGAAATACTGTGAGTGTTCAACTTTGTTTTACAGCAAAGCTACTGGTGCATCCGGGCTGGGGCACAGCTCTGATCGACCCAAATTATACTAATTTTGGAATTAATAATTTATCTCAGAGCTGTTACTTGCTGCTTGCTGCCTGCTCTCTGGTGGGTCATCCTTGGGAGCTCCTCTGGAAGCTCTCTCCCCTTTACTCCAGCCTTGCCAGCCCCATGTCCTGTGCTGGGCTGTCCCATGTGCCACCGACCCCGGTGTGAACTGCCAAGGACCTGTTCTGACCTTGCCCAGGTGCTGCCAGCACCTGGCACTGCCACAAACCTGGTTCTGTCCCCGTGAAAGTGGCAGCACCACATCTGGATCTGCACCTACCCCCTCCATCTGTGTCCCAGTGGAGCCACAGCACCACAGCCATACCCACATCTGCCTCTCTCCATCCTTCCCTTCTCCATGTCATGTCCATTGATGCTGGGAGTGAGTGTTTTTGGCTCTGGGAAGGAAGAGCTCCCAGAAGGCATCCAGCAGCTGAGAACAAGGACCAAAAATGAAGGAAGTAATATAGGGGAACTAAATGAAATAAAGCAATTATCCCTGCTCTGATACTTTCTAATTAAGGGAACTGTCACCCTTATTAAGAGGCCATTAATTCATTGTCATAAGTCACCACCAGAGTGCAAGTACCAAAAACATGCCTGGGCCATGGGGAGTGGAGCAGCATTCCCTCCTTCCCACGCCGCTGGCTCCAGCAGCAGTGACAGGCACTCCTTGAGGCCATGGGGCTGGTTGTGGCTTTCTGCAGGCAGTGGCTGTGCCCACACCCTGGGCTGTGCTTTGGGAAGTTGTAATTTGCCCTCTGGTGCTCAGCCTGTCCTGGGCGTGGATGAGCCCATCCATCTCCACCTGCATCCCTGTGACTGCACGCTCTGCCCTGCGCAGTCCAAGTGCATTTGTCTAAAGGATGTAGTGACTTCTCAGCAGAGATCAGCTCTTGGCCACTCTGGGAGGACCAAACTCCCAAAGAATTCCTAACCTATCCCCAACCATGTGGTCAAGGCCAATGTTTTCCCCAGCACCACCTCCTGCTAACAGCCAGCTCTGTCTTGGCAGCCTCTCATTACGTATTCTGCATGGAGGGCCCCACATCAGCTTAATTAACAAGGTAAGAAAAACGGGACCTTTGAGGAAATCTTAATTATATTATCCATCTCACCCTGAGTGGCACCTGATCCATCCCAACACTGTTCTCAAGTTCATTAGCAATGAATCAAGATTGATTAGTCCTGGATGTGCAGTAAGGACATGCTGGGGCAGAAGACTTCTGCTGCTGTCGCTGCGAGACCCCGCACGTCCACAAGCCCTGTCTTGTCCTCCAGCACCAGGCAGTGAGATGGGGATCAGGGCTATGAGATGAGGCAGACAGAGGTTTGCCAGTGCTGGGATGAGGCTGCTGGAGCATTCCAGGAGCAGCTGTTTCACTGTGCCCCTTGCAGGAGCTGGCATCTCATGCCTCCCAGGGTTGCTCTGATTTAGACCAGCACTCGGGCAGCCCTGCCAGGCTGCTGCTCACTTCCAGGGATGGGGCATCCACAGATTCTCTGAGCAATCTGTGCCAGGGCCTCACCAGTCTCACAGGCAAGAATTTCTTCCTAATATCCAATCTAACTGTGCCCTCTGCCAGTCTGAAGCCATTCCTTCTTGTCTTGTCACTCCATGCTCTTGTCAAGTTCCTCTCCAGCTCTCTTGGAGCCTCCTTAGGCACTGGAAGGTGCTCATAGGTCACACCGGAGCCTTTTCTTCTCCAGGCTGAACAACCCTGTCTCTGTCAACCTGCATCCATAGCAAAGGTGCTCCAGCCTTTGAGAACCTTTGTGTCCCCGTTTGAGACTTGCTCCAACCGCTCCACATCCTTCTGATGTTGAGGGCCCCAGAGCTGCAGGTAGCACTGCATGTACCCCCCCCAGAGCAGAGCAGAGGGGGAGAAACCTCCCTCACCCTGCTGCCCACACTGTGGGGATGCACCCCAGAGTTGGCTTTCTGGGCTGCCAGCACACGTTTCACACTCACATCAAGCTTCCCATCCAACGATTTGGGGTGGTTTGTAATCCTCCCTGGGCACCTGATGGGATGACAGGGTCCTAATTAGATTAAGCAAGCAATCCACTGGGGACAGGATTCTGATTTAAACTGGTTCCAGCTCAGCAGAGCCGGTGGCAGGAGCTGACACCCCCCTGCTCAGCACACTGTGTCCTCTCACCCCGTGCAGCCACGGACAGCGCAGGTTCCTTCAGCACCAGGCGTGAATTTCAGTGTCAGTGGAATGGGGATCGTTTCCTGCATCAGAGCTGCAATCAGCAGCATTTCGGAGCTGGAGGTGTCTGCATCATCAAGCCGGGCTCAGTAATTACTCAGACAAATTTGCATACATTTTCTATGGGCATCTCTGCTGGCTTTTTTATTTTCTGCTTGAAAACCTTGCTGGAATCTGCAAACCGCCTCTACCACTGGGAGTGGATTGCTGGATTGTTCCTTTGTAACACAGGAAGATGCTGAACATTACCCTCGATCCCAGCGATGCATTGTCCTGATTATTGCAAAAAATTTCCACCAAAAAAAGTGGTAAAAAAGTTTATCAGAGACAGGAGTCACATGCTCTGTGAGTGGCTATTGCCTGACCCTGTGCCCTAGTGCTGCTGCCTGTATCCTCCTGCCTGCTGCAGGGGGCTGACTGATACTTGCTAGTGTTTTCTGTTTGCTTTAATTGTTGTCTGGTTTTAATATTGCATGAATCCACGCCCAATTCATCTGTGTTTCATTGTCTGGCGCTGTTTGTTTTGGGGCAGTGCCTGGAATACCGCTGGCAGATAAGAGCTGGACAAGTAGAAGGTATTTTTCTTGCTCAGCAAAAGCTGAGAAGTGACCGAGCTGTGCCTCGGTCCGAGAACCTGAGCATCCATCTTCCTCCAGTTTCCAGGGTTCTGGTGCAGCACCCCCCAGGTTCTTGCCTGTGGGGAGGACTGTCCTGCCTTGGATCCACCACGCAGATGGATTTGTGCTGTGCGCCCAGAGCTACCAAAGGCAAAGCCGTGTCAGGGCTGCTCCAGATGAATCCTCCTTCCCTGGGCAGAGTCCTGGGTGCCCCTCGGGCAAGCTAAGGGGATTAGATGGCACCAGACACTGGTCCAGAATGAGAGCAGTGCTCCAAAGACAACCTGGAAGGATGTTCTGCTCTCATCACCGCCATCCTCGCAGAGCAGGGGACTGGGGGCAGGACAGCATTCTCCTGCCTGTCTTGTGAGTATTGTTTCACCTGGCTCCTCCAGCCTCATCCTTCCCTGGTGGGTCTCAGAGGGACACCCTAGCAGGGCTGTACTTGGAGTTCCATCCAAGTGCATCGGCGGTGTTTCTGCTTTCTTCTGTCTCCTTTCTTCCATGCGGAGAAGGAGCTGGAGGGAGCCAGAGCACAGCCCAGCAGAGGTGAACATGACACATGGGGGCACCACAGCAAAGGGCAGCTGTGCATTGGGGTAGGACCTGGGAGGGGACTCTGCCTTTCCCAGAGGGTCCGGGGCAGCCCCAGCACTGCTCTGTGTGCCACAGCTGCATTAAGAGCCAAATCTCCACCAGCTTACTGCATGAGCCCAGCCGGAGCCTGGAGAAGCCATTTCTCCCTGTGCAGCTCCGAAGCTCTGGAGAGAAGCTCAGTATCTCCCTCTAACGATGCGCAGACACCCGGCAGCCGTCCTTTGCTCTCGGGGTGCTCGACATTCCAGCCACACCGCAGCCCCCCGTGCCCCCCCCCCCGCCCCGCCCCTCCAGAACAAAACCAAACCCTGGGTGGGGGAAATAGGCTTTTTCCTGTCTTTTCTTTCCTATTCGTAAAATTCAATAAATTCTTCCAGCTCTGTTGCTCATGAGTCTCTAGCGAGGTGAGAGGAGCCAATTTTGCTGCATATTTGAAAAGGTCAGTATGGGCAGAGTAAAACATTCCAATTTCTGTGTCCTGGGGTGCTGAGGGCTGCACACAGGAAAGCCCTGGAACTGGTTGCCTGCAGATGGAGCCAGGGGGTCACAGACCCCCGACCCCCAGAGAAGGAAGATGTCAGTCATGTGGTCTGGGTTGCTCTGCTGTGGGCACCAACCAGATAATGCCTTTCAGGAGAAAATTCAGATTTTGGATATCTGCAGGCTTTGCCTTCAGACCAGCACCAAACCCCTGCTCTGAGGGTGACAGATGTGTGTGGGAAATTTCACCGGCAATACTGGTGCTGTTGGGATCACTCAGCTGCAGGAGAGAGAACCCCCCTGCTTGGATCTGAGTACCATTTGGTGAATCTGTTATCCAAAGCAAAATGGTTTGAAAACCAGATTTTGTTTCTGAGATATTTCCATCACCTGAACCTTGTACAACCCCTCTGGGGTCTCAGTGCCGCCACCGCAACCAGAGCCCAGGGATGCTCCATGCATTCTGCATCCTTCACTGTCCCACCATATCCCTCCCTCACAGCAGAACCTATGACCCCAAATCCCCCCACTATCCCCATTTAGCCACATGCCAGCAAAAATGAGAAGCTTCTTACTTCTCAGTGGTTCTGTGGAGCTGTGGAGGAAATAAATCCTGGCAAACCCCCAGGCTGAGGCTCGTTCCCACAGGATTGTCATCAGGACCGTCATCAGGACCCCTGTCCTACATGGAGGTGCTTGTTCCAGGGGATTTAGGGCTGTAGACATTTCCTGAGCATACCCAGGAAGGGCTGGAGGGACCAAACTCACGGCGCAAGTTCAGACGTGGGAAGAGTTGGAAAAGTGGTGAGTTAAAATAACAGTCTCTAATTTATTACCAGCAGAGGAGCAAGTGGGTGGGTGCCTGGCCGGGGGGCACTGTGACCTGCCTCCACATCCCAGTGCCCCAGGGACTTTGGGGTGCTGCTCTTTTTGGACCCCATGATCCACAGCCCTGCCCTCATCACTAGAGGAGGACCATGGGCAGGTGACAGCATCCACCCCACCCCCAGGTCCTATTTTACACATGAGTGTTCCTTACCTGCCCACATGAGCAGCCTGTGGCTCTGGACAGGGTGGTTCAGTGGGTGGAGGGGTGTAACAGTAAACACCTTCACCTTATTCATGGTGAAGGTCGTCAGGAAGGTGCCTGGGTTTGGTGGCACCATCGCCAGCCCCTGGGCAGGAGGTCAGGATGAGCACCTGTCAATGCCTAGTGGAGCAGAGCTCTTCAGAGCTGGTGGGAGCATGGAGAGGAGCAGGGCTGGGCATCGGTGTCGGGGGTACCTGGCACCCAGTAATCCCCCATCCTCACCCGGGGCAGCACCCACACAACCCGTCAGCATCCGCATCTGCTCCCACTGGCCCCTGCACGGGCTCCCCCCTCTGCCCACGGATGAAGGATGATCTCCTGGTACAGCTCTCTCCAGGCCACAGCACCCTCCCAGCGCATCCATCCTGCCTTTACTTCCAGATTTTCCAGCTCTGATGACTCAGCTCCATTTTTAACTCACCAAGTGGAGCCGGGAGCTGGGGTCTTGGCCCTGCTTTGAATTTTTTTGGCTGGTTGGATCATCTTATTTGCTGCTGATAACGTCACCTCCTCGGACGCTGGAAGACAGCCCAGTCTGATGAGAAAACTAAAGCTCCCTAAATAAGCTCCGAGGCACGGATACAAGTTGCCGAGTGCTGGGATATTGCCCACGTGCACAATGCTTCAGTGTCCTGCACGTGGCTCTGAGTTGTCCCAGGAATCACCATGTTCCCTTCCTCCACAACACTGAGCCATGCCTGTTGCCATCTCCTTTTTTCCATCTCTTTCCCCGTGAACTATCAGGCTCAGGTGAGTGAAAGTTCATCATCTGTCCCAGCAGCTGCTTTGCTAATTTTCCTCCAGCCAAGAGCCATGTCTGCTGGAAGAAACATTCCATCCCTGCACGGGAATGTATTCCTTTAAAAGAAAAAGAAGGAAGAAGCAGGAGAGGAGCCCCAGAGTGTCTGGGAAGCTGTCTCTTCATATTCCAAGCGTGTGGCTCAGGTCTCGTATCGGCGGTGCACAGCCCATCCCAGCGGAGCTCGGTTCACAGTGTTGGTGCAATCTGCCAAACAGACGGATCAGCTAGGAGACATTTCCAAAAGAAGCTGGAACAAGGTGGGAGAGGAAGGAATAAACAGCCTGCAGGGTGGCACATCCCAGCTCACCCACTGCCAGCCCCGGAGAACCTCGTCCCTTCCACACAAAACAACAGTGACGGATTTTGGGCTGTGTGTGGCAGCCTGGCCCTGCGCACCACGACTCATCCCTTCTCACCACAGTCCAGCCCTGGAGCCTCCCCCTGCCCGGCCCCCTGCCCGCCCTACCTTGGCTGAGCAGCTGCAGGTTCCGGACCTCCTCGCGCACCTGGAGCTGCAGGACCTGCTGCAGGACCTCCTGCCGCTGCGCCTCCAGCGCGATCCCCATGCGCTGCAGCTTCTCCCCGTTCAGCCGCAGCAGCGCCCGGCCTGCAAACATGGAACTGCTTGGTGCCCACCAGTGGCTCTGGGGGGGACCCCGGGAAAGGGGAGTCCATCAGCAGGCAGGGATGAAAGAAATCCTCAAGTGCTCTTTCATTGCTCACAGGGATGGGGAAAGGCGTGGAGAGACAGGACAAGGGAGAATGGCTTTGCACTGACAGAGGGCAGGGTTAGATGGGATGTTGGTAAGAAATTCTTTGCTGTGAGGGTGGTGAAGCACTGGCACAGGTTACCCAGACAAGCTGTGGCTGCCCCATCCCTGGAAGTGTTCAAGGCCAGGTTGGACAGGGCTTGGAGCAACCTGGTCTAGCAGAAGTTGTCCCTGCCCATGGCAGGGGGTTGGAACAAAATGAGTTTTAAGGTCCCTTTCAACTCAAACCATTCTGTGGGGCTGTGATTCGTGGCTCCATGCCCCCAGCCTCTGACAGGTACTGCCACCACAGTCGTGTAACCCGCCCCCCCAGGCAGCAGCTTTCCATTTCTCTGCTCCACCTCCCACATGAGGAGATGTTTTTCGAGTGCAGGGTCCCCACATGGGCTGGCCATCCCGGGGGAATGGGGGTGCCCATCACAACGCATTAGCACTCCAGTCCCTGCCGAGCCACTCTCCTCCAGTCTGGGGGCTATTAGACAAGGGATTTAAAACCAGCTTTTGTCCTTGCTTCCCAGCGTACACTCACTAATGCTGCCTTTGTTACCCGGGCAAGGGCTGGCTGAGCTCTTGCATTAGGGCTGTGCATCCCTCCCGGGCAGCTCCAGTGCTCCCCTCCCTGCCGCTGTCCCCTGGACCTGGCAGAGCTCTGCCCTCTAACACAGAGGTCAAAGCCACTGTCCTCAGGGAGCAAAGAGGAGGGAGCAGGTCCGAGAAGTGGGTCACCTCCAAGGACTTGGTTGGGAGTTGGATTCAGACCTGGACAAAGGCATCTGCAACTTGGACTCTTACTGGGCAGAGCTTTTCCTCTTCTGCAAAAATTGTCAGTATTTAAAAAACTATAAAAATATTATTATATTAATGTAGGTGAGGAGAAGAGACTTCTCCATCTTATAAACCAATTTATCCTGCTTTTAAACAACTTCCAGTCCATCCTGGAGCTCACACCAATGGCAGATGCCTCCTGCCCAGCCCGGATCAGTGTCCCTGTATCCCCTGCTCTCACGCTGGCTGCATCTTGTGGGGAGAAATGGGCAGTATATCCATCTTCTGAACCATGAACCTCCAAACTGCCATTTCCCAGAAGCATGTTCTAGTGGCAATTAGTCCAGCTGAGAAGCGGAGGGCACATCATACCTGTGATGGCGTGGTGGGAGAAAGCCTCAACGTAGATGAGATAGTTGTGTGGGCAGTGTTTCTTCAGCCATTTGCACACATCCTGCTGGGTCCAGAGCACCACCGGCTTGACCAGGCTGCCCAGTGTGGGGCTGGTGTGGTAGATGCCATAGTGGTCACAGCCACGGCCCTGAGGGGAGTGTGAGGGAAGGGGGTTAGTGGGATTCAACACTGCGAGGAGGAAAATGGAGGTCAGTCCATGGGGATGGGGGAGAGGCTGGTTGGCTGTGTAGGATTGTGGTGGTGCTGGTAGACTTCAGTTCTGCACCCTCTGGAGTCTCTGGGATCACTCTGATATTGCAGTGTCAGAGGAACCAGTGAGGGAGGTGATGGGACTGTCCTGGGCTGGATCACGGGAAAGTGGGTGTTGAAAAGGGGTCCCTGCTGCCCACATCACAAGGGGACTGGATTATGAGGCCTCACTTATGCCCAGGACATGGCAGGGGCAGGGCAGGAGCAGCAGTTGATGCAGGGACACACCGGCACGGGAAAGGTTGTCAGTGCGTATGCCAACATCGACCTCTGCGTGAGAACACTGGCTAATTAAGCATGTCTAATAGAGGAGCAGGGATAATTAGTGTAACAGGGACTACAGACATCCCGCGGTTACTGAAAGTAATGACACGTTCCTGAGAGATGCTGGAGAGGAGGCAGTGGAGGGCAGTGGAGGGCAGTGGGGGGTCTAGGATGTGTTCCCTGCCCCGTGCCAGGCATTGCTCCCACTGAGGAGCCAGGCCAGCCTGGTTGAGCTGCTGCTTGTGCCCAGGGATGTGTTTGGGCTTGGAAAGGTGCTTTTCCTCAAGCAGAAAGAGAGCAAGAGCTTGCTGGGAACATTCAAGCAAGAGGAAAGAAGGCAAAGTTGGGAGGCTGTACATTAATAACCAAGGAGTCCATCTCCAAAGCAGATGGAAAAATGCGATAGACAGTGCACACAATTCGGTTTCCTAACCAAACCCTCAACTTTGAGGGAGACCCCGGCAGCTGCCCGGCTCTCCCAGACGCATCCCGGGAGTCGCCTGCCTGCGGGAGCAGCCCCAGCCCGCGCCGGCTGCGAGGCTCCTTCACACTCGGCTGAGCGCGCCGGAGAGCGTGCCGTGGGGAGGAGGAGGAGGCGGCGATTCGCTCTGGATTCACTAACGAGTAATGATGAGAAGCGGAGGGGCTGGGGGGAATAACAACCAGCTTCCCGGGAGCTTACTGCGAGCTTCCCAGAGCTATTATCCAACTAACCCTCTGAGGCATGGGGGAAGAGGTGACAAACAACTGGCAATTTCCCTGGGCACGCACACGGCTGCACACGCTTCGCTCACCAGACACAGCCCTGCGCCGGGGACCATCCCGGCATCCCTAAATCCTGCGCTACCTGCTTGGGGCTCATCCTCCCCTCCCCATGGAGGGTCCCCAAGGGAGTCCTGCACTCCCCAGAGGGGCAGGGAAGGTGTAAAGGATCATGGGTTCGTTTTCCAGCCGGCTGAGCTGCACTGTCTCTCTGATAAACTCTCAGCCATGAATATCGAGCACCGGTGTGGAGGAGAGCAGGCAGGAGGGCTGGGAGGCTGCTCTGGTGGGGAGACAGGAGGTGACTGAGGAAGCCGGGGGGTTGGAAGCCATTCCTGGGATCTGCAAGGAGCAATTTGCATCACCTCCTTTTGCTCGGGCATGTTTCCTTGCTTACAGCAAATTAAAAACCTTTCTCTCCCTAAATCCGTCTGGTCGGCACACAGAGGTGGAGGAGGGAGAGCCATGATGAGCACAGATGGCAGCTGGAGTGTCCCCCTGCAGGAGCCACCTGGGCATCTGGAGATGATGGGGACAGTGCCACCAGCACATGGGACATTGTATCCATTGCAGGGTCCCTGCTCCCCTCTGATCCCAAACCAGCTGGGCCCATGCAATGAAAAAGCATCTCCATGTTGGGGGCTGGAAGCCCGGCAGTTGGATTTTCCCTATTTTCTTTTTAGCAGTCACTGGCTGGGTGTGCTGCCTCTAAACACCACTCCCAGGGTGTTATGGGGGGGGCTGGAAAGCACAAGGAGCCACATGCAGGGAAGATGCTCCTTCCTGTGGCTGTGAAGCAGTGAATGGATGGAAGCCTTTGGCTCAAAGCCTCCTTAATACAGTAGAGTTCCAAAGTTTAGGAGGACAATGGCCCAAACATGGCTAGGAGACATACAAAAACGCTCAGGCATTTTAAGGCATTATAAAGAATTTGGTTCTGGCACATTTACTGCAAAATTAAGGCCCAGCTACAGCTGTGGGGGGGAGGTGATGCACAGGGGGGAGGTGACACACAGAGGGGAGGTGACACACAGAGCTCACCCCAGCACAGCCCTCAGCCTGATGACCATGCTTAAATTATTACGTTTATATATATTACTATAATCAAATGCCCGATAATCACAAGGGCTTTCAGCAAAGCGGGATCTGAAGGCCTGATCCCGCAGGGAAAGAGGAGATGCTCCTGCGGGCAGTCGCTGGGCCGGTGGACGCGAGGAGCTGAGTTCCCCTTGGCACGCCCGGGGTGGGATCCCGGCGGTACCTGCGAGCCCTCGGTGCCCGGCTGGCGCAGGAGTTTGACGGTGCGGCCGCCGTCGGGGCGCTGGCTCCGGCCGTCGTGCCAGGTGAGGCTGCTGCCCGGGTTCCGCTGCAGGCGGTAGCTGAGGTTTTCGGCCGACACCGTGTGCTCCAGGAGGCTGCGGCAGAAGCTGAAGTGGGCGGTGGCGGCGGCAGCGGCTGCGGAGGGAAGGGGGGTGAGAGATGGCCACGGTGACCGCCCACCCCGCGCTTGGGCACCCAAAAATGCCTCTTCCGCCCCACAGGACCTGCTAAACTCAGGCTGTGGTCTCCTCCTCCAAAATCCCCCTATTCCTGCCTTCCTTTCCAATTGCCAGGGAGAAAACCCACCAGCCCAGGAACCCGCCAGCTGGCACCAGGATCCAGCAGGCACCCGACAAGATGTTTGCCCACACAAACCCCTCACAAGCGACGCTTGTTTTGACACCCGCCAGCCGAGCAGACGTGGGGCCTGCAGCTGATCCCAACACGTGGTTAGAACCTCCTGCTCGTCACTGCCACTCTACCGGGACAGGAATTGGGAGGGGGCTGCTTTCCATGGACCAGGCTGAGAGCAAACTGCCACCACTGTGGGAAGGGGAGCAGTGAAATCCACCCTGGGCAGCCCGATGGGAAAGGGGATGGAGGCTGGTCCCCCCAGCACAGAGCATGGGTGCTTGGGGATGGCTACTGGGCACTCCAGGGATGGTCAAACGTGCCAGCCCATCAGTGATGACCACAAAGGGCCATTTAAACACAACAAGTACTTTTTGTCCCTTATTCATAGACTATCCTGATTTGGAAGGGACCCACAAGGATCCTCGAAGTCCAATTCCTTCTGTTAAAACAAGCTGGGGGTATTGGGGTTGCAATGAGGATGCAAAGCTTTCCTTTGGAGGGGGGTGAAGGGATCTGGCTGCTGTGGGAGGAGGGGTAAGTGGGTATTAGGGGCTCACGCTCTGTCTGCTCCGGATAAAAGCCAGACGGCTTGACATAAGCAGCTCTGATCCGCAGAAGCAAAGACCAGAGCATCCCCCAGCTCACCTGCTCCCACCACGGGGAGCTGGGCAAGTCACAAACCACCTCCAAGAGCAGAGCAGCATCTGAAGGAGATCCACCTTTGGGAGAGCAAAAAGGCTGGAGAAACCCTGATGCAGCTCATTTTCCTAATTAGTATTTTTTAAGAGGGAAGAGGTTTCCAAAGGATGCCTCGAGTACACCTTCATGCAAGAGGAAAACAACCGGCCAAAAGAAGTCAAAATAGAGCAAAAAAGAGTTGTCCATGTGTCCCAGGATACCCAGACCACATCACACAATGTTGCTTCTCAAACACACCAAGTGACAAGCGTTGCCATGGGGAAACTGAGGTAGGGAACCTGTCTGATGGCTGGGGAAGCGATTGCATGGAAACCATACTGAAGCAAGATCCACGGAGAGGCTCGATGGGGAACAGAGGCAGGACTGGTAGGGCTGGTCTCTGTGTCTGTCTCAAGGCATGGGGATGTCTCTGATGGCTTCTGAAAGCCCCAGACACCCTGAGCCTGGTGGGTGAGGTCTGCACCAGGCTGTGCTACCTCCAGCCAAGGGTGCCCGATGCTCTCTCCATGCCACTGGCTGTCCTGTCCCCAGCATCCCGAGCACCCAGACCTGATACAGCCACTCTGGGATACCCCCAAGCTGGAAACTGTCCATCCCACCGGCTGTTGTGGCAGATATGGACACAGCCGGTCTGGAGGGGCTGGTGCCAGAGCTTCTTTTGGCTGTGCCGGGGCTTCCCCAGGACTCGCTGCAGGGAGCAGAGGAAAGGGGGCTCTGGCCATCAGCAGGACCCACATCCATAGGGATCTGTGGAGCATCTGCCTCCAGCAGCAGGACATGGGCATCTCCACTCCTCCAGCAAACACAGCTAGAGGTGAGAGAGGAGGAGTGAGGAGGTGAGGGAGCAGATGGGAAAGAGGGGTGAAAGACAAAGGGAACAACAAGCCAAGAAGAAAGGCAGGGCAGGGAGCATCGCTGGCAGAGCTCCCCATTGGGGCAGGCAGTGACTGCCCTGGAGCCCAGAGGCTCTGGCAGCTCCTCTGGCAGCTCCTCCACAGCCTCGTCTCCCCCAGTCCAGCCCTCGGGTCCCAACTTTCCCATTGCCTGGCAGCATTTGACATGGGTGAGGGTAAGGTGGTGCTGAGCAGGGAGTGTTTTGGAGCAAGGGAAGGATGGGGACAGAGGAGCCCCGTGGCAGGGCAGCCCTGGGCTGGCTCTTCATGGGGGCATGCGGGGTGACATCCAACACGGGCTTTCCTCTTCTTCCCATGCCCTGCACAGGGAGTAACCACAGCATTCCCAAGAGCACTCAGCCACCCGCCATCCTCTCTGCTCCTCTGCCAAGCCGGAGGCTGTGCCCGCCGGCCAGGGATGTACATGCAGCATCTCCCACCAGACTCGCTGGCCCCGCCGCTCCCCAGCCATGCCCTGCACCCCCCAGCCGCTCCCTGGAGACCCCTCACCTGGCTCGGGTGGTCCCTGCGAGCTGCGGATGGTGGAGACGCAGCAGAGGGATGGCCGGCCCTGCTGCATCTCGGCGGGAGGAGGGATGCGCGTGAGCGCTCGGCACCGCTGTCACGAGTGCGGCTCCATCCCTGCCTCCCCTCATACCTCGTCCACACCTGACTGACTTCCCCGATCGCCTCCCTCCCACTACCACTGAGCGCTGGCTGCAGGCTCATCCCAGCTCCGGGCAGCCCCGAGTTGGTTTTGAATGGAGGGGGGGGGGGTGAATTATGCCCCCTCCCCACTGCCCCGTGGGCGTTTGATCCGGAGAGATGTTCGGTGCTTTCCTCGCATGCTCCCGCCTAATCCCGCGGCAGGGCCAGCTGGCACTGGGATGGACGGGAAGCCTGAGGGGTTGCTGCAAGAGACACTTGACCCACCGGGCATCAAAGTGCCCTGGGGCTGAGCGGAGCCGTAGCATGAGTACTGCAGCACTGGGGGTCACCGGTGGCTTGGGGTATTCGGGGTGTAGGAGGAAAAGAAAAGAGGCACTAAGGTGAAAAGCAGCCTTCCTGGGAAGGGGCTGCAGGGCTCAGTGTGGGCTGCACCTGCTCCCAGCCAAAGCCATCATGGTTATGGCCATGTTGGGGTCCGGGCAGAAGGGGGGTGCCCGCAGAGGCAGTGTGGGTCAGAGAGTAAAGGCTGTGCTGAACCCTGAAATGGAGCTGCAGGAGTCTCCAGGCTGGATGGGTCCAAGCCAGAGTGGGGAAGGGAGTGCTCAGCTCTGGTTCCCAAACAGCCACTGTGACCCCACTGTTCCAAGTCCCCACGAGCTGGTCCATGGTCCCTGCACCACGTTTGCCAGCCCCCTGCGATGGACACCCCACTGCCTGTTTGCCACCAGGGAATCACTGCTGGCTCGTTTCCATGGCTCTTTGATCCATTTCGGGCATCTCTCCAGCCTCTCAGGGCAGGATGGGGGGGAGGCCAGGTCCGGGTCACCACAAGGGGACCAGCAGCGGTGGGACAGGGTCAGCAGCAGTGTCAGGGACAGACGCCGCTCCCTCCCCTCACCAGGCTGCTCCCGCTCCCGTTCCCTCTCCAGACACTTTTATGGTTAGTGAAACGTGAGCACTGGAGAGGCTCAGAGCAGCAGCAGCCGCTGCTGAGGAGAGGGAAGGGAAACCTCCTGGGGATGGAGACACCTCGGGGTGGGATGTGGCAGCATGCACCGACAAAAGCATCTCCTGGTGACTTTCACGGATGCTTCCTGCTTGCAGGTGACCAGGACCTGCCCCGGGGGACACGGCAGCAGGCAGCCAGGCTGCAGGAGGAGCAGGCAGGGGCACAGCGAGGGGAGTTCAGTGCCTGGACAGGCAAAGACTGCCTGAATCCTGCTCCCAGTGTCTTTGATACCATCACACGCGTGGGTGTCCCAGAGACCTGCCCTCCAGCTGAGGACATGTCTGCAGGCAGCTGTGGCGGGGGCAGCCAGGCTTTCTGGGGTCAGACAGGCTTCCAAGGATTAATGGGAGAAGCTTGAAACAAGCTTCATAAGGAATGAAATCCCTTCATTGGTTTTCCTGGTTCCCTGTGTGTGTCGAACCTTAAGGGCGAGTCATCACACCGTGTTTGCCAGGAGGAGGATTCAGGGAGTTGGTCATTCACTCCTCCAGGCAGGTGAGGGGTGAATGGGACCAGAAATCCCTGAAAACTCCTAGGAAGGGGAATCCACTCTGCTCCTGGAGCAGCTTTGTGAAGGACTCATCTCGCTTTTAGAGGCATCTGCCTGAGCCATGAGCCCAGCTGGCATTGCCATTGCCATTGCCCTGGTCCTCTCCATCCCTTCCATGTGGCTTCACCCTCGTGCAGGGCAGAGCTGCTGCTTGCACTGGCAGAGTCCCCAGGGATGATCATCCCAGTGACACTCTCTGGAACCCCCAAATGCATCCCATCTTTGAAGCTGTGCCTACAGGATGTCCTTATGGACCAGATTCTGCCCTGAGCCATTCCCTAAGACCTACTGACTTCAAAGACTATGAAACCAGATTCAGAGAGGGTTGACACTCCCTCCTGCCTCAGGTTCCCCTGAGGTGTATTTGGCTCAGGCCCCGGCTGTGAAGAGCATCAACCCAGTGCTTCCCTCTGAAGGTGAGAGGTGGTGAGATGGGAGACTGGTGCAGGAACAGAGCTCAGGCTGGTGGCTGCTCAATGCTGGAGCCTCCTGAGGATGGAGCAGGAAGGGAACGAAAGGCAGATGTCCTTTCCATCCTCCCAGTGCAGCACGATGGGTGCCCTGGGCACACACTGGGGGAGTGGGCAGGGTGTCTGGGGTGACTGTGCATGTCTTTGGGGGTGTCTGTGCTCCTGAGCCCTGAATGGGTACTGCCAGGAGGTCCCTGAGCACCCCAGGACAGCGGATCTCTGTAGGGTTGGGTACCCAGGAGAGTGTGGGCAGTAGGCAGGACCTCGGGTCGGCTCTGGGCAGGTTCTCCTGGCAGGAGGCAGGTGTGGGAACCCACAGGCACGGACACCCCTGCCTGCAGTGAGCTCCCTTCCACCCTGACACACTCTTCCCAGGGGTCCTATCCAGCTCCAGCTACCCCGGGCCCGTCTGCCCTGCCCTCACACCTGCATCCCTTCTCTCTAGCCGAATTTCCCAGCCCATTTTGCTGTTACCCCACAATAGGGGGGTAGGGCATTGGTCCAGACCCTCCCCGGAATGTTGAGGGCAGCAAAGGGGGATGTGGAGGCACTGACTGAGCCCCGGGATGGAGAGGGCAGCACTGGGGGGGGTTGAGAGTGGGCAGACCCGCGGCACGAAGGGGGCAGCGCCGGGGCAGGGATGAAGAGCAGACCCCCCGGGATGGAGAGGGCAGCATCAGGGGATGGAGGGCTGGCAGCCCCCCGGATGGAGCGGGCAGCCCTCCAGCTCCGTGCCCGCCGCGTTCGGGGCTGGGGGAAGCTCGTCCCGCCGCGCACCTGAGCCCACCCCCACCTTCCCGCGCCCGGTACCTTCCATGTCCTTGGGCCGGCCGCAGCTCATCCTCCGGCAGCGGGGCCGCGCTCGGGCGGGGACGGAGCCCCGCGCCCCCCGC
This sequence comes from Corapipo altera, assembly GCF_003945725.1. Classification (NCBI taxonomy): domain Eukaryota; kingdom Metazoa; phylum Chordata; class Aves; order Passeriformes; family Pipridae; genus Corapipo; species Corapipo altera. The sequence goes on along the minus strand of NW_020884893.1, from coordinate 9,051,038 downwards.
GCCGCCGCCGGCACCGGGCGCTCCCGCCCGCCCCGCCCCGGTGTCCGCGCCGGGGGCGGTGCCGCGATCCGCCACCCCCGGGGGCTCCGCCCGCCGTCGGCCCCGCGCTGCCG
>NW_020884893.1:8998689-9050525 GCF_003945725.1 Corapipo altera | reverse complement strand
CCCCGAGCATCCCCCGACCCCTGCCCGGGGCTGCGCGCATCATCCCCCGCCTCCCTCTCTCCAGCTGGGGAACAGGTCCTTGGGAACACCAGGGTGCAGCGGGCATCATGCGCAGGTTTTTGGTCATGTTAGCGGTGGGCACAGAGAGGAAAACACCTGGTTGTTCTCTCTCTCCCGAATTTCTCTTCTCACCCCGACCCTCAGCTCCCCGGATGGGTGCCAGCAGGGCAAGCAGGGGAGAGTGCTCATCCCCGTGTACGCAGCATGGGCTCTGGTGGGTGGCCTCAGCATGAGTGGGCACCCACCGAGCCTCCCTGGCGCTCAGTATTCCAGCAAGGAGCAGAACAGCATTGCCAGAACCCGTAACTCCCCCAGGGTGACAACCCCACAGGTATTTTTGGAGGCGCCTGCCTTTAGCTGTCACACACGACTCCCAGCCAGGGACCATCACTGCCAGCACTCGCAGCCACCAAGGGGCCGGGGTCTGGCTGTGCACCCTGCGGTTATCCTGCGCTGGGTGGGACACGGACACTGCTGGGTGCCCAGGACAAGGACAAGAAGATGCCTGTGCTGTGATACTCCACCTTTGCAAGGGGTTCTCTGTCACAGACCCACTGCAGAACAGGGCAGCAGCCTCCCCCTTGTTTTAAGATGAGGGTTAAGCACGTTGTGTGATGATGAGCTGCCATGGGCCGGGGCTCTGAGGGTGCAGGGGGTGGCAGTGACCTTGCTCTTAGCCTTGTGTGGCTGTTCATTGCCCTTCTTGGATCTGGGCTGTGCAGCTGTGTGTGTGTGTGTGAAGCACTTGCCAGAATTAAATTCAGCTCCCTGAATCAATAGGAGCTTTCCAAAATTTTGGATGCTCAATCAGGAGCTGCTCTGGACCAGGCTCGATGCTGGCTCAGCTCCACACCGGGAGCCAGCCAGGGCTGCCACGTTCAGTGAGCCAACTGTGCTGCCACTCACGGAGCGGGGACACCGAGTCACAAACCATTTGTGTAGTGGGGACACCAGGCCACAAACCCTCTGTGTAGCCTGCAAAGAGTCTACTACTAAAATAAATACCCCCTCAAGAATCCCTGGGGGGAATTGGCATTCCTCCTCCTCCTGCTGCAAGAGAGCAGGCAGGGCAGTACTGCTTGTTGCAGGCAGATAAGGAAAGAACATAGTCTCTATCCCTCTGAAATTCCCATTTCTCCCTCAGTGTCTGTCTACACATGGAGCTTTTGAGCCATGGTAGAAATTTTCCAAGAGAAATGTGGTTAAAGAGGGGCCTTGGCAGGAAAAGGCTGGTGTCGCTTGAAAAATGTGTGCAGATTATGCCAAGCTGTTATTAAAAATAAGTGCTGTGCTGTTCCCAGCCTTTGCTTTCACTGATTTTTCTGGAGGTAATTGCAATTCTCTAGGAAAGGTTTCATGTGTCCTGGGGAAAGAATTTACTTCCTCCTCATCTGCAAATGGGTCCAGTGCCAGCCCAGCATCCCAAAGGTGCCTGGGAAAGCTCAGCTGCTCATCACTCTGAAATTCCAAAGGATTTTGAGAAAAACCTTCATCCTCTGGACGCATGAGGAGGGTTGGGGAGATGATGTGGTCCCACACATCCCCATGCCTGCTCTGTGCTCCAGCTCTCCTCAGCTTTACAGCTTCCAGCATCACTCCTGGGTTAACACTCAACCTCTCCCATGGTGGAACATCTCTTAACCAGCCCCAGCAACTCTGTTTTGGGATTTGGTCTGACTTTGGGTCTTTTAAAGTCTGATTGAGGAGTTTCCACAGTTAAACAGGAGTTAGTTAGCAGGGAGGGAAAGCCCTAAACCCAGACCATAGCTTGGGAATTTGAAAGAAGGGGCCAGGGGTTCGTTTTCTCAACGCATTGACGGGTGCGAAGGAGACAAGCTGGGGACAGAGGCACCAGCAAGGCCTGGACCAACAGGCTGCCCCTCTAAATGTGTATGGATTTGGGAGAGCACCAGTGTCCCCGTGGGTCCCATCCCTCCCCACCACCAGCCTCCGGAGAGGGTGCGAGAGGCTGGGATGATTCAGCACGTTCGTTTTTCAGAGAATAAAGGAAGTAATTAAACATCAGCTTTCCTCCCGCCGCGCCCCGCGAGGATGAGAGGGAGGAGATGAAAAGCCTTCAGACGGAAGTTATTTGTCCAAGGAGAAAAGTGGCTAATTTCTCTGGTGCTTTGCTTGTCTGCTCGCTGATGAAAACCGCTCGTCAGCAGGAAAAGGGAGCACCCAGCAAGGGGGAGGAACCGGAATCTCGCATCCATCCGTGGCCAGGCAGGTGGCCTCGGTGGCCTCGGGACATCCTGTTTTGTCGGGATGTCACCTCCACAGAGCCCCCCACAGCACCCACCCACGGGCCTGGGAGCTGGGAATGCAGGTGGGTGTTGGGGACTGCCCCCCTCCTTGCAGCCCCGTGGGTTGGGAACTGACAATCCCAAGCCAAACACCACAGAGGGGTTTTCCCAAATGCCCCCCACCCCCAAATTTTTTGTGCAAAGAGGTTAAAATGAGTTTGTTAAGGTGCTTGCAGGGAGACAGAATCGAAAACAGCTTCGTGCTGAAGCTTCCTGCCTGGTGTGGGGTGATGGATGGCACTTATCTCAACCAGGCATGGTAATATTTAGTGTTCTGAAAATCTCTCCCTGAAAGGAATTTATTTGTTTGTTGATAATAAAGCACCAAACCTCAGTGCTGCAGGGTGGAGGGTGCTGCAGGTCACATCAGAACTCTGGCTTATAGAGCCCAGGGGGCCCCTGGCTGGGCAGGTGACCCTCCTGCTGCTCATCTGCACCTTCCCAAGGATGATGATTTACTGGCAGAGGACATCCAAAGTATTGCTCCCTGTTTGTTGCTCCCTGGGACACAGAGGGGGGGTTGAAACGACGGAAGCTCATCCATTTGGAGGTTTATATAGATATATTTCTAATTGGATTTTGGCACGGCACGGTTATTTTCAAGGCAGCCTGTAATTATTTGAGAGCGTAGCCTGATCACCTCTTTTCTCTCGGCACAGAGGGTTGTTTTTTTCTCTTTAATATTGTTTCCCAAAATGAAATTGTGAATTTGCAGCTTAATCCAATGAGATGACACACACGCAATGGCACCGTCCTCAAGGACACGGCGGGACGCCCGGATCCACCTCTCCCAGGTTCCTAATCAATTCCCAGCAAGGGTAGAAGATATAAAAACGGTGTTTTAATTCTTTTTGGCAAGGAAAAAATAAACATATGTATTTTAAGCAGGTGTTCATGGGTGTTTGATGAGGTGGGGAGGTTTTGCTGGTCCTGCTGTAGCTCTGCACCCTGTGCAGGGATGCTGAGATGATGCTGCCCCATGTCCAGCTGCATCTCCGCAGGGCTCAGGGCAGTGGAATGCTGCTCTCTGGCATTTTCTCTCCCAACCGAAACCTGATGAAATTCCCATTAATTTGGGGGGTTTATTTTTGCATGTGTTGCAATATTTTGGGGAGGCCAAAATAATTTCATTCAGCTCCATCTGCTCTCCATCAGGGAACTGAAGCTCAAGCAGGTTGGATCCTGCTGTCCTCACCAGGGTTCCCCCCGGGCCGGGCATCGCCACCACCCCAGCGCTGTGGTTGTTATTCCCTGCCCAGAATGGGCACAAATGAAAACCATTATCCGAGGAGAGTTTTCCAGCATTTCACAGCTAATGACCATGCCACTGCCCTGCTGCAGCTCAGCAGCCTCAAGTTCTTATTTTCCCCAAGTCCGATTTCAGGGCTCGGGGCTGCATTCAGCTGCTACCGAATCCGATTTATTATTTACATTGCAAGGTACAGCCTGGCATGAATTGATTTGCTGTGCTCTGATTGCCACTCCACGCTGCTCTGGGATCTGGAAGCTGGTTGCTCATTCAGGCAGGATGCAAAATGAGGGATTCAGAAGTTTGGGAGTGCCGGGGTTCAAACCGCCCGGGCATCCCAGTGGTCTGTGTTCTGCTCCTGCCTTTGGTTGTATCTCTCAGGATGCAGGGAATGCTGGTCCTGGGTTAGCTCGTGTCCCCCCAGGGGTTGTCGCCCTGGTGCTGTGGAGATCAGGTGGTTGCAATATCTCACCTCTCATAAGAAGTTGGGTCTGGGGAACGAGAGGGGCCAAAGTGACACAGGGAGCACAGAGCAAACAGTGAGAGCAGAGATGGGAAGTAACAGAATTGGGAAACAATTGGAAGCCCTGGTGTTTTGAGGGATGTTTAGCAGGCCATCACCTTCACCTTCATTATCAGCTTCACTTTCACCTTCACCTTTATTTTTATCTTCACCTTTGCCTTTGCCCTCATTTTCACTCTCATCCTGTCCATGTTTGGAGCTTGCAATGCCTTGGATGACAGAAATGATTGAAAATCCCCCAAACCTGAGCCCATTGCTCCAGGGCCATGGAGACCAGAGGCAGCAGGGGTTCAGGCAGCTTTGCCAACAGTTTGTCATTGGAGATGGACCCAGACCAGCAGGCTGGAGGACAGGACCATGGACATGCTGCCCTGGGCATGGGGAAGCTCCACACCTGCCTCATCCATCTGTCCAAATCACTGCCTACTCTGGGAGACGTTGGTCCTTCTCCCAGAGCTCTAGACTTTGGACATTCCTGGTGAAAAGACAATTTTAAGGAATTCCTTTTGGGTGGCATCATTAGCATGCCACTGGCAAGACACCCGTGCCCCTGAGCTCTCTTCCACATTCTTCCCAGCAAACCTCAGGCTGGTGCCAGCTCCACTCTCTCAGTTGCCAAGGGTGTGAGCTCAGTGGTGAAGCCCTTTAGGAGCCTCTGCTAATTGTCTCTGAGACTTCAGATGGCTTTGGGGGGAGATGCTCAGAGGCACCTCGTTCCCTTCCAGCTGCTGTGGGAGCTCAGCACCTGCTGCCGCCGGCTCTGGTGCAGCTCCTGCCTCGCACTGGAGCTCATCTTGGGGTGTGGAGGGGAGCAGACACCGCAGATGCGTCCTCAGGGTGCCTCTGTATCGTAGCATGGGACTAATTAAAATTTCAGGATATATATTTACCTAATACGGAGCTGATTCGTTAAGTAGGACATCCCGTCTTCAGAGGATTTCACGGCATCGGGTGATAATCAAGTGAGAACAGACTCCAAAAGTGTTAATTTAGAAGCCGAGACGGTAGGGATTGAAAACAAGCCGCTGTTCTAGTCTTCTCTCACACTTCCATGTCTGAAATCCAAGTAATCATCCCATTTGGGAGTGCAAAGCAGCAGCAGCACCCCCTATCAAGCACCATGCTGGCTGGGGGTGCAAGTGTGACTGAGGCTGTGGTGTCTGAATTTGGGCTCTTTAACCTCCCAGGGCTCAGTGGAGGAGCTCACACTGCTCCAGGTACTCCTGGTACCTCTGGGATGTCCTACCCCTGTGCAGGGCACTGGCACACAGGCAGGAGCTGGGTTTCTGCTCAGGGCTTGCAGGCAGGAGTTTTGCTAGGAATATTCACAGAATCATGGCATAGATTGGGCTAGAAGGGACTTCTAAAGTCTATTCCATCTCATTCCAACCCCCCTGTTATGAGCAGAGACATCTTCCACTAGATCAGGTTGCTCAAAGCCCCATCCAGCCTGACCCTGAACACTTACAAGGATGGAGCAGCCCCCATCTCCCTGGGTAACCCGTGCTGGTGTTTTACCACCCTCACAGTAAAAAAGTCTTCCTTATGTTTGATCTAAATCTCCCCTCTTTTAGCTTAAAGCCATTTTCCCTTCTCTTATCCCAACAGGCAGGCACTGGGAAACAGTGCATGGGATGAGCCCCGCCGCTGATCCTGCCCTGCGGGTGTATTCTTGCTGTGCCATGTGATATTCAAAAGCACGAATTCCCAGCCTCGGGAGAGCCCTGAGGTTTGTTTTCCCGTCGTCCCGGGAGAAGCCGCTGCCGCCTCCACTTTCCCCCGGGACACAGAGGGGGCTTTGTGCGAGCGCGGGGCCGCGGTGACCCCTCCACAGCCACGGGCTGGGCAGCTCCTGGTTGGGCTTCGGGCTGGATCCTGAGCTGCCAGTCCCCGGCAGGATCCGCCTCGGTGAGCTCGTCCTTGCGCTCCATCCAAGTGATTATTTTTCACTTTCAAGCCTTTGTGAGCGATTACCCCCGTGGCCGTGCTGACGTGCCCAGCATCCCCTCCCACCTCGCTCTTCTTAGAGAGTCAGTCAGAAACCGAGCTTGGAAAGTCCCAAGCCAGAAGCGGGATGACTCTGCATCCAGGAGACCAGATCGACCTGCTGTCGGTAGTCCCATCCCTCTGGAGTTTTATTCCCCACCCCAAAAATGCTGTGGAGGGCGCTAAGAAGTGCTGTGCTGACATGCAGACCAGGCAGCAGCTCCCTGAAGTTGGTGCGGCATATTTGCATTATTAACAGGTGCTGCTACCCCTTCACCCCCTCTGATTTTGTTGCAGAGGGGAGAAAGTATCTCCTCCCTGCTTTCCATGCCATTTTAAGGTGTTTTGGGAGTTCAGAGCAATGCCAACATTGGCAGCAGGCACACCACTGACACCACTCCTTCCCACCAGGGCACCACAGGGAATAGCCACCTCCTGATCCTGATGATCCCAGGAGGAGCTCAGGGCATTCTCCCAACCTCACCTCCCTCCCCACCACCCCACAGTAGCATTAATCAGAATAATTGCTGATTAAGAACCTCGCTGTGCTTTTGCCCATGTTCCTGCAGCAGTCCCATGTCAGGGCTTGGGTAGCAAAGGGAAAAGCCAGGAGAAACCCATGGAATGCCCAAAGAGCAGAGCTGGGCTGGTGAGGATGCTCAAGGGCCAGATCCTGAACCACTCATCCCTGCCACGGTCCAACACAGTGGGAAGATCAACCCAGAGCTCCCAGTGCCTCCAGTGCAGAGGCTCAGTGGGATGTGCAGTCAGTGCTCTCCCCTGCACTCACCATACCAAACACTGGGTCCATGCCCAGAGGTGATTAAAACTCATTTATGATTGATTTTCCTCAACCTATAAGTTATTCTGAGTTTTCTCCTTGGTTGGAGTGTGCATGTACTGTGAATGCTGGTCACCTGTGGGAGAGAGGAAACCTTCCTGCATCTTCGAAGGCTGGATATTGTTGTGTAAAGAGATTCACAGCCCTAACACCAGCACCATGCTGGGGTCACCCTGCTGCCAAACTCTCACCTCAGCTCTGTCTTGCAGGGGACAACCCCAAAAGTGAAATTCCTGCTTCCAGGAAATTAGGCACTTCCCTGCTCTCCCCATACTTCCATGGGTCAAGGAGGTCCCTGATGGGCTCCCGTTTGTCCCCCATCCTCTGGAAGGATGGGGAGGCCCAATTTGCCCTGAAACTCCCCCAAATTTCCCCCATCCAGCCCACAGGGAAGACTCTCTGGTGTTCCATGGCACAGGATGTGCTGGAGCAGGGATGCAGCTCTGGGTATTGAGAGGAGGATGGCCTTGCTGGGACAGGCTGTGGGGTCGAGAGGCCCCACACCCCTCCCTGGTGCTGAGGACATTCCCGTGGGTTCTACCCTCACTCTGGAGTGCCCAGCCAGGAGAGCTGGGATGTCGCAGCCTCCCTCTCCCTCTGCCACCCCAACAGTTTGGCAAAAGGGATTTTATTTTTTTTTTTTCTCTCCAGCAAAACCCAAAAATAGATTGATGGGAAGCGGCTGGGGGCTGGGATGCCATTAGCATGCAAAATGGGGCTATTTATCTTCCCCGCAGCTGGTTTCTGCTCCGAGACCTGGCAGGGACTGGCAGTGGGAGGCAGGGCTGTACTGGGAGGGAGCTGTGGGACAGTTCCCAAAACAGCTCGTTTGCACCCCTCTTGCTGCCCTTGCCCCTGTGGTCTGTGACCTTGAGCCTCTCCCGAGGGACAAGGAGCTTCTGGCTCTCTGTCATGGGCATGGTTTCAGGGTCACCTGGAGACTTTCCAGGTGGCAGATAATTAATCCTGGCACCAGCTGTGGGTGGGTAGGAGAAACCTGCCCGGTGCTCTGGCTGGGGAAACCAAGGCAGGAGCTCCTGGGACAGGCTCAAGTCTCTTGGGAAGATGGATGAGCAGAGGTGGTCAATCCATGCACCCCAAGGGGCTGGACCCGTGCTCCCTGTCCCCTTGGGACACCTTGGTCCCTTGGCACTGCCATCCCTGCTGTCACCACACAGCAAAGATGACGGTGAGAGACTCCAGGCTGGTGAAGGAATGAACAGAAAACCTGCTCCTGCTCCCAGAGATAATTTTTCTTGGGAATCGTTAGTGGGAGGGATGTGGAGGGAGGGGGGAAGTGAAGCTCACGAGTTCCATGATAGCACAGCTTCAGCATCCCCATCCTCAGCCCCATCATTCCCATCACCTTCATCACCTTCATACACACCATTGCCATCCACACCATCCTAATGTCCACCTTTCCCAATATCCCCATCCTTATCATCCCTGTCTCCACCATCCTCATCATTCCCATCCCCATCCTTATCATTCCTACCCCCATCATTCCCATAATTCCCAATATCCCCATCCTTATCATCCCCATCTCCACCATCCCCATCATTCCCATCCCGCAACATTCCCATATCATTGTCACCATCCTCACCAAGGCTCGGGACCGCCCGGGCGCCAGGGGGCGCACTACTCCTCGGCGGGAGCGGAAGTGCCGCTCTGCCCTCGCGGGCGGACCCGCCTGCTCCCGCCGCCGCTTCCGCCGCCACCGCCGCCGCTTCCCGGTTGCCTCCGTCGGCCCCTTTCCACTCTCACCTCGTCGCACCCACCACCGGCACCGGCACCATGAACAAGAAGAAGAAGCCGTTCCTGGGCATGCCCGCGCCCCTGGGCTACGTGCCAGGGCTGGGCCGCGGGTGAGACGCCGCCCTGGCCTGGACTGGGCCTTCCCCGGCCCGGTTCCCTGACGCCTGTCTGGGTGTCCCCGTCCCTTCCCCACCCGTCCCGTCCCCTCTTTAGCTGGACGGGTTTGTGTTTAAAAGCGAGCCCGGCCCCGGGGATGAGGCCCCGGGTGCTCCAAACGCCGCTGCTGGGAAGGGTTTGTGTTCCTCCCCATTCTGTGCCCGTGGGGCCCTCTGCAACACCATCAAACGGGGGGTGTCTGTGCAGGGAGCATTGAGGAGGGTTTCATGGGTGCTGGGGCCGCCTTTGGTGGGGCTGGGGTGTCCTGTGGTGGAGGTGAGTTCTGTTTGTGTCCCGCGATTTGTTTGTGCCCTCACCTGGGGAGGTCCTGCCGGCTGTGCCCGGGAGCTGCTGCCAGGCGAGTGTGGGGTTTCAGAGGAGCCCCAGTGGCCCGATCCCTGCACCCAGACCCTCCTGTAGTGCCTGGCAGCCTGCAGGGCCAGCTGCTCACTGTGTCTAACACAGCTTACGAGTGAAGCATCGTCTGGGTGCAGGATGGCAGAGCAGTGAGCCGGGTGGTTGCAGTGTCCTTGTGGATGAGGTTCTCCCTGTAAAAGGTTGCCCAGAGAAGCTGTGCCTGCCCCATCCCTGGAAGTGTCCAAGGCTGGGTTGAACTGTGCTTGGAGCAACCTTGTCTAGTGGAAGGTGTCCCTGCCCATGGCAGGGGGTGAGCCGTGAGGTCCTTTCCAACCCGAAGCACTCCATGATCCTAAGGACATTTTCCCCCCCAGACTTCATGGGCGATGTTCTCCCTTGCCTGTTCCAGGCGGTGGCTGTGACAGGCTGGGGTTGCCATGAGCTGAGCAGCCGCTGGTTTGTCCCCCCAGAGCCACGGGTTTCACCACCCGCTCCGACATTGGCCCTGCCCGTGATGCCAACGACCCCGTGGACGACCGGCACGCGCCGCCCGGGAAGAGGACGGTGGGGGACCAGATGAAGAAGAACCAGACGGCCGATGACGACGACGAGGACCTGAACGACACCAACTACGACGAGGTGACGACCTTTGCATCAGCCTGCACCTGGTTTTCCCCAAGTGCAAGAGGAGTCCCCTGAGCTCCCTGCCCTTGGCTGAGCCTCCAAGGCCAGAATTTCCTGTAGTTTGCAGCCAGCATTTTCCTTATTTTCTTATGCATTTATTGAGACCTCAGTGCACACAGTGTTGTGGTGCTTACAGGGTTTTGTTGTGGCCTTGCTCCATGTACTGGGGTCTAATATCTATACAGATAGATATCTGTATATTATCTATCTAGATAGATAATTTTCTATACAGTTTATAAAATTATATATATTGTGTATGATATATATATAAAAATATGATACATATATATAAAGAAACATACATAATATATATAAAATATATAACTTACATATAAATATATACTATATAATATATAACATAATAATATAGGATATATATTATATTCTATGTATATATATTATATTTATCTTATTAATCTATACAGATTTTTAATTATCTATACAGATAAAAATTTTCTGTATAATTGATACAATTATATATTTTATATATAAAATATATGTGTATTTTATATATAAAATATATATGTATATATTATATATTATATATTATATATTATGTATTATATATTATATGTTATATATTGTATATTATGTATTATATATTATGTATTATATATTATATTAATTTCCTGTGTAATTTACATTTATTTTATTAATCTAATTATACAGATAAAAATTTTCTATATAATTTATACAATTATATATTTTATATATAAAATATATATGTATTTTATATATTATATATTATATTAATTTTCTGTATAATTTACATTTATTTTATTAATCTGATTATCTTTACAGATTTTAATTATCTATACAGAGCCCTGAGAATCTTGGGAAAAGGCCCATAAATAAAAATTAGTTGATGTATTTTTTGAAATCTAAGCTTTTATACCTTGACAAGGTTGGACTTTGATGATCTTGGAGGTCCTTTTCAACATAAAGGATTCTGTGAAGTGTATTTGTCCTTATGAGGCCTGTGTAGTCTTCCTGTGTTTAGATCCCTCTTTGCTTAGTTGAATGTTGTGATATTCTTTCTGTTTGCTTTCGCTGGTTTAGAAAGAAAAAGTGGTTAATGGAAGAAAATGGCTTTTCTATCCTGGGATCTCATTTATTGCTTAATAGAAGCAATTTTGAAGGAGAAGCTGTTTTGAAAGAGTAGCAATTTTGAGAGAGAAGCAATTTTGAAGCAGTTTTGCTTCAAATGGTGTGGGAGAATAAAAACTTGGGGTGGTAGAAGAAAGCTGCTTTTATTCAGGGCTGTGTTAGTCTGATGCAGTGTTGTCAGAAGTAGCCTGCTCGTGCAGTTCCGGTACTCGGAGTGACTGGTGGGCAGTAGCAGGGACATAACAGGAGCTTTAAAATGCCTTTTTTTCCTGGTTTCTCTCTCTCTCTCTCCAAATTCACAGTTCAATGGCTATGCTGGGAGCCTGTTCTCAAGTGGTCCCTATGAGAAAGATGATGAGGAAGCAGATGCTATTTATGCAGCTTTGGATAAGAGGATGGATGAACGCAGGAAAGAGAGAAGGTAGGATAAGCTACAGCACTGGGATGAGGTGTTTTCTGGTTAATTTAGGCTATTTTGCAGCAGCTGCTTTGAGAGTGGATGTGGTTGAGTTACTTCACTGTAGTTAATTAAGTCTCTGTAGTTCATTAAGATGGTGTGGGGAGATGCTGACTGACTGGTTTTGACGTGTCAGGAGCTGCACAGTGCACTGGACATTGTTAAAAGAGTCGTGTAATGCCCTGTAAACAGTGGGTGTTACTTGTAAAACTCACTACCTGATCTACAGGTAAGAGGAGATTAAAGACTGAAGTTCCCTTGGTTGGAGATGTCTGTTTTTACACTTTAATATTGTCTGATAAGGCATCTGTCATAATGTTGATAATCACAGCTTGGAAAAAATGCCCTTTTATAACTCTGATCAAACACAGTTTTCTGTATTAGCAGCACTTTGATTAAAGACTTGCCAAGTGTTACTTTGAGCATAACCTCAGTTCTCCTTTTCCTAAGGGAACAACGAGAAAAAGAGGAAATAGAGAAATACCGTATGGAACGACCCAAAATTCAGCAGCAGTTCTCAGACTTGAAAGTAAGGACAAAAAATGTCTGAAATGTGACTTTTTATGAGATATGAGAGGTGGCTCTATGTTCCTTTGTGTGTATGTGTGTTTCTTTGCTCAGATCTTGTGTGTTGGCAAACAAGTACTTTGTTATTCTCCAGACTAGAATTAATTTGTGTTGGAATTCATCCTGTTCTTGTGGATACACAAGGTAGTGAAATTCCTACAAATTTTGATACTGGGCTTTTGTTTTGTGCTTTATTGAAGATGTTACACTTCTGGTTTTGGGGGACTAATAACTTCTTGGCATTGGAGGAGTCACTGAGCAGGATCTCCTGCCTCTAAATCTTCTTTTAAATAAAATGTATTGTTCAAGCTGCTGTCTGATGATTAGTAATAAACCATTCAATGCTGGAGGCATTAGGATTAATCTGAATGCTTGTAGCACTGAATTTAATAACAAAATTGATTTGGAATCTCGATCTGGACTAAAACCAAATTCTAATTAAAGGCATCTAATTCTTTTGTACATCGGATTAGAAAAAAATCTGACCTTTAAGTCTTTAATTGATCTTGAGTTATTTCAAGAATATAAATCTATTAAGGAGTTAGAGCAGTTAAAAAGAAATTTCTACAGCAAATACTGACGACAACTCCTGTTTGAACAGCGGAAATTAGCAGAGGTTACAGAAGAGGAGTGGCTGAGTATTCCAGAGGTTGGAGACGCCAGGAACAAGCGTCAGAGGAATCCCCGTTATGAGAAGCTGACTCCTGTCCCTGACAGCTTCTTTGCAAAGCATTTGCAGTCAGGGGAGAACCACACTACTGTGGACCCACGTCAGACAGTGAGTACACAGCAAACCTGGGGCAGCCATGGTCAAATTTTAAGTTAGAGATGAGGGTTAAACGGAGAGTTGGGAAAAAAAAGCTACTTGACCAAAAAACTTGGTGTGGTTTGTGAGTCTGTCAAAGGAATTCTGGATGTTAAACTCCTGTGCTTGCTGGAGCCTTTCAGTGCACACTCATTGCCAGAGAAAATGTGAGGATAGGCAGGGAGAGCCTGGTTTTTGGGCTAAAAATGAAATGTTTGAAAGAAAGTGTTCATTTTCATTTCCTCTGGCTGTGGAATGGTGATAGGGAGTTTTGGTGAGTGTAACCAGTGTCTGTTTCTGTTACATCAACATCCTGGCAAAAATGGAACAGAAAATAAAGTTTGGTTTCACCTAATGGTTTGCTCACCCCTGGAGCAATTGTGTCAAAAATTATTTGCTATGCAAAATAATTGAATTACGTGACAATTAAGTAGTTTAGCTTGTTGCTCCTGTGGTCATAGTTACAGGAGCAGCTGACTGGCCCTGAACTGGTTCCCTGGTGTCCATGGGATATTCTTGTTTAAATGTGCTAGGTTTAGATGCCTGTGCTTGAATTTTTCAATTTCTTGTTGCTTATTTCACTGACTTGACTAAACCTGAGTAATTACCTACAGATTTGCAAATCCTATATGAGAAATGTTTTGTGATCCAGCGAAGCCATTTCAGAAGTACTTGTGTGGGTTTGGCATCTCTGTCCTGCAGCTGTTGGGGAAGAGCAGATCAGTCAATAGCCTGAATTATTTTTGAAATCTCAAAGATCTTTTAGGAATGAATTTCTCACTCTTGTTTTTAGCAATTTGGAGGATTGAATACTCCATATCCAGGGGGTCTGAATACTCCATACCCAGGAGGAATGACACCAGGCTTAATGACACCTGGGACAGGTGAACTGGATATGAGGAAGATTGGCCAAGCCAGAAACACCTTGATGGATATGAGACTAAGCCAGGTAAGGATGTGGGAAGGTAGGATCTGGAATAGCTGGGATGGATGTTGTGCTGCTATTTAAGCCCTGGTTTTAGAAGACCCAAGAACAGCTGACCTGTGGAATAATTTTGTATGTCTTCTCCCCCGATCTCATGCCTTCAACACAAGTAGAATTTCCTTAGAAGTAACAGTTTGTCCCTGGAATTCTTGGTCATTATGGGAGAACAGACTGCCTGGTTATACCACAGGTGGACTTAAGGCAAACAGCACAGGTGGTGTTACCAAGGAAGCATCTCCTCCATCCTGTACAGGGATGCAGGACAAGCTGCTGAAAAATATTACTCTTAAATCACTGACTTCTGTTCTTTTTCATTGATTTTCCCATCTAAATGTGGTTTATACTAAAAAGAAGGGCTTTCCAGTGTTTAGTGTGTGGGGCTGAGTGGTCATTTCAGTAGCTCTAACTTGACTTTCCCAGGTGTCGGACTCTGTGAGTGGCCAGACTGTAGTGGATCCAAAAGGATATTTGACAGACTTGAATTCAATGATTCCCACGCACGGAGGAGATATCAAGTAAGTTTAAGAAGGATTAACAGATTTATCCTCTTAGTAGTGGCAGTGATCCTGCATATAAATGGGAATCTATCTGAGCGGGTGCTTTCAGCTGGCATTTAATTTGTAAGAGATGCCAGGTGAGTTTTTGAGGATGAATTCTTTTAACATGAGATCTGGTGTAGTCTTTAAGCTGAGGTGTTTAGCATCTGACCTGGATGCATCAATTGTGGGGATTGTTTCCGTTCTATCCCTATTTCCATGCCAGAGTAATGGCAGTGTGTGGCTGCCTGCCAACCAGGAAATAACCTGGTTAATTGTACCTGTGTGCTGATAATTTAGGCTTGATTGAAAACCTCTGAAAACCTCTTTAACCTGAAGTTTGACACGTGTTTCATAAAGAATTGCCATTTAAGTCAAAGTGATATGTGCAAACGCTGATCCTAATTCTTGACTTACATCAACACTTGGGCTCATGAGCTTCCAACTGCAAGTGCCCAGCTGTAATTCCCAAAAATCTTATTTAAGTACTTAACTGGTTGTCACTGATTTCTCTGTGTTAATGTGTGTCTGAAAGCTTGTTTTGGTAGAATGTAGTTTGTGTCACCAATGTGGAAACATTTGAGGTCACAGTTACTGTGTGTGTGAGCGTGGCTGTGAAGAACTGGCTGGAAAGCACTTAGTGGTTCAGGAGAATTGTTTAATGGTGTGCTGAAGATTTTCCTGCCTGTCTTTCCTCCTCCTTTAGTGATATCAAGAAAGCCCGTTTGCTCCTGAAATCTGTCCGAGAGACCAATCCTCATCACCCACCAGCCTGGATAGCATCAGCCCGGCTGGAGGAGGTCACTGGCAAACTCCAGGTGGCTCGAAACCTCATCATGAAAGGAACAGAGATGTGCCCCAAGGTCAGAATCGCTTTGCTTCCCTGCTGTTCCTGGCAGGATAGTAGGAAAAGGTTGTGGTTAATGAGCAGCAGAACCTCTGTTAAGCTTGATTCAGGCCGTGTCTGACACAGCTTCGCTGTCTGCAGTGTTACAAAACACCTATTTAGCCAGAAGCTCTGATTTTATATTCTTGTTCTGATGTAAAGGAAGACTGGTTGTTTTTCCTGACAGAGTGAAGATGTTTGGTTAGAAGCTGCTCGGCTTCAGCCTGGGGATACAGCCAAGGCTGTTGTGGCCCAGGCTGTCCGCCACCTTCCACAGTCTGTCCGGATCTATATCAGAGCAGCAGAGCTGGAGACAGATATCCGTGCCAAGAAACGTGTCCTTAGGAAAGGTGAGAGCTCCTGCGGGGTCAGGGGATGAAGCCTGAGAACTGCACTGTTTGTATTGCACTGTAAGTTGTTCAAGATGTGTCCATAAATTTAAGTGCTTTTCTTGCTTCCTTGGGGGAAATACAGTTGCTAATGTGGGCCTTAATGGTGGAACTTCCTGCTATTGAGTTAGAGTAGAGGATAGTAAAACATCCTTCAGCAGAAAGCTGTTGTTACTGAACAGTTCCAAAATGACATTTCACGCACCAAAACCAATTCCAGCTTGATCAAAGTTAGGGAAGTAGATGAAAGCAATTAAAAAAAGATGCTCTAGGGGAAAAAAGGGTATTTTAGCTGTCACCTTGTGATGCTTTTTGGAAAAGATATGGACTGTGAGTTCCAACTTGCTTGTAGCCTGTTAGAGACCACAGTGGTTCCTGCTGGATGAGCTTTAGAGGCCTTGGGGCTCTTATGTTGCTGAGCCTGGTGGTCTGGGGGCTTTGTTCTGTGTTCCTGAGAAACAACCTTTCTCTGTGGTGCTTACCTGAAACCTTACATCTTCTCTTGCATTGCACTTGGAGTTTTTCTCCTTTCATGGAATTCTTTAACAGTAGTTTCTGTTTTCCTGAACTCATATCTTCCTCACGGGTTTATAGTATGAGTTCTTTGATTACTTGAAGTAGCTTGTATCAGTAGGGATTAGATCCTTCGTGACTATTGAATTGTATCAATTGCATCTCCTGACTTTAATCTAGACAGGGAAAAGGGTCTGGATTTAATGCATTCACTAAATCATTGTGAAGCAGTCATTGTTGATTGGCTTGGTTTCAAAGGAATCAACTGGACACCTCTGGTGAAATGACATCTTACTACATGTGGACTAAAGGTACTTCAAGGTTCCTGGGTTTGAAGTTGCAAGAGTTCAGATATTGACTGTTCAGTATCTTCTTGAATTTCCATTGGCTCAGCAGTGCAATGTGCTGTGAAGTGCCACTCCACTGACACTGTGTGTCCTTCTCAGGAACAATCATAGGTGCTGAACAGAAAAACACTTTTACAGGAGCAGAAATAGACCTGTGAGTCCAGCTGAGGTATGGGAGAATCTTGTGTGAGAGCAGTGACTTGCCCACTAAGTACTGAGCTTTGCTTCAGACATGGTATTTGCAAGGAGAAAAACATCTTGCTTCAGTTTTTGGAACCACCTACTTAATCTCTGCTAAAAGCTGTTAGTGGAATGGAACAGGATTTATCATTCTCTTCCCAGTTTCTGCTTGCTAACAGCTTCACAGTGCTCCTCTGCTGCCTAGGGAACATCAGTAATGTGGTGCTTGGAGCTGTTTGTATATCCAGCCTTAAATAAGTGGCAGTATAACCCATTATTTCTTCTAAAATAAAAAAGCCTGACAGCCAGATAATGTCACTGAAGTGTGACCTTTCATAACACGTTTCTCCTTTCTACTGGCTCTGTGCATTCCTGCCATCCAGCAGAACCTCTGGAGTTTTTAAAACCTCAGTCTGACTGGGGAGCCTGCAAGCTGAGTGGTTCAAATGCATCTTGAGGTCTAAAAATCGAATGCTGTATTTATGAAAACATGTTCTGTCCTGCAGAGTGATGCTTTCAGCTCTTGGAAGCTGACATTATTCACTTAACTTCTTCGGGAAAATCTCCTGCTGCTGCAGACTCTGAGACAAATGGTTAATGCCCGAATCCTCGGTGCACACTGCTTGTAAATCTGTTTGTGCAGAGCTGGGATGTGCTCTGAGCTGAGGCTCAGCAGTGTGCCTCTGCCTTTGCAGCAATGCTTCAAGGAACAACCTTGCCTAGGAGCCCAGCTAGTTTCAAAGTAGATTTAGATGCCTTTTCCCACCCGTTTTTGTGTCCCTGTGATTGTGCTTTATTGAAGGAGGATGTGCTCAGCCCTCTGTTGCTATGGCACACTTGTGTACAGTCACCATGGAAGCAGGGAAACTAATGCTGCAATGCAGCTGATACCAGTGGTCTAGGGTGCAAACTGTAGTGACAAAAGGCTAAAAAAGCATTTGGTTTCTCAATCTCTCTTTAAGATATGAGGGTGGAAAGGAATGTGCTGAGTGAAGTTGTTGTTTAATGTCTCAGACAGCACATGCAGGACAGGCTGCAGAGAATGCAGTTCTACCAGCAGTAGCTAACTCTTGGACAAGATTAAGGAAGCCTCAAGGAATCCTAATTAGATGAAGTCCATATTGGATTACTGGAAGCACACTTTGTACTCATGGCTTAGGGTGTTAGTGTCAGCAATACCTCTAAGTTTTTGTGCATCCTTGTTTTATTTTTGCAGCAGGAACCTGAGCTGGGGTCCATTAAGCTGCCAGGAGATGCCTACAGAAAAACTAAATTGTGAGGGGATGATTTCAACATCTAAGAAATGAGGTTGTGGTGTTACTTAGTGTTGAAGGTGCTCCTTTTTTATAGAGGCAGAGCCAGCATGTTAAGCTGCCTGATTTTGAAGATCCTCATGTGCTCATTTGCTGGAGCTGGAGGCTTTGTTCAGCCAGGTGTTTTACTGAGGAGGATGCAATTACAGCTTATGCAGCGAAAAAGCCCTTGGCTTTCCAAAACCTGTTTCCAATTAAAATGATTAAGTGTTTTATTTTCTGTTTTTTAAATTCTCATTGTGGAAACAAGAGCCAATATAAGCAAAGTTCCTTCCCTTCTCTCTTTCAGGAAATTTCATCTGAAATAGGACAAATCCTTTAGTATATCATCTTTAAAAAACACAGCTCTCTTTGATAAACTACTTTATCGTGACTGACATAATTGTTTTGCCTCTCTAGCCCTTGAGCACGTTCCAAATTCGGTGCGTTTGTGGAAAGCAGCCGTGGAGCTGGAGGAGCCTGAGGATGCCAGGATCATGCTGAGCCGGGCTGTGGAGTGCTGTCCAACCAGTGTTGAAGTGAGTTTAAAAAAAGTGAAATAAAGAAGCCCCTACACACCACTTGGGGCTGGCAGTAGAGCTCTGCAAACAAAAGGCAGGGTGAGGTGCAGTGTTTCTCCACACAAGGTTTTCTACCACACGCTTCACACTGCAGCGGGAAGGATGTGATGAGTAGTGGACTGTGCTTTTTTTCTCCAGAGTTAATTGTCTGGTGGTCATTACATGGCTCATTTTCCTGTGTAATTGTTAGGTTAGTCAAGGCAGTGCACAGCTGTGCCTGCTGTAGGCACCGAGCCACGTTCACATTCGTGTGTGGTGCCTCGACAGTTGCGAAAACACGCGAACACGGAGCCTGGGGAATCTAAAAGTTGCTCGTTTCTGAAATGCTGAACCAGGGTGTTAAATTCAGCTGTTTGAGAGGTGATGTGAACAGAATATAGGAGTGCAGCAGCCCAGCAGTTGGAGATGACATCTAGAGGTGATCAGGACTGAGCTTTAAGAGCAGCAGTAGCCTGTTTCTACTGTCCTCCACTGGTATTCCGCAGCCTGCTTGTAGTGCTTGAGGACTGTTGCCAACCAGTAGCAAACAGCATGAAGCTGCTTATCTCTGTGGGCTGACGCTGCCATACGGCAGCCTTGTCATCTCCTTGTTCTCATCTCAAGTACATCTTTTGTTGCTCTGCAGCTGTGGCTCGCGCTGGCAAGACTGGAGACATATGAGAATGCTCGTAAAGTCCTTAACAAAGCCCGGGAGAATATTCCGACGGATCGTCACATCTGGATCACTGCTGCCAAACTGGAGGAAGCCAATGGAAACACCCAGATGGTGGAGAAAATCATTGACAGAGCCATCACATCTCTTAGGGCTAATGGTGTGGAAATCAACAGAGAGCAGTGGATACAGGTATGTGCTTGGTCTTGAAGGCCCATGGGAGCCCTTCAGGTTCTGTTTTGAAGGTGGGTGTTGTGGGGCAGAGTAGTTTTGCACCTGGCTTATCAGTGGAGTTCCCTGTGAAGATACAAGAGATGAGACTAGGAAGCTGTGTAGGGTCAAGGCCATAAGTGATACCCTGGAGTAACACCATATGTGTTTTGTTGAAAAATGTCTGGTTTACTTCTGTCTTGGAAGATAAGCAACTTCAAGTTGAAGCAGATGCTGCCTTAAGTAGGACAGAGGCTTAAAGCCTCCAGTAAAGGATTTAGGTATCTTTTGCATATGTCTCTTTTGGCTTAAAAGGTATTTGTTTGCCCCAGAAGTCTTTGTCAGATAGTGTTGTGAGAAGTCAATACAAATGCTGCATTTGCAGCATGTAGGAAATACTCTCTTAGTCCTGTACTGAACCTCTTTTCTCCTGAGTATGTCCTTGAGCTTAAGTCTTTAAAGAAGTTTCCTACTAAGATCACTTACAGTGGGTCAAGGCAGCACAATCTTTGCACACTGCTTAAGAGCATTGATAATAATATTACTAGAAGAATTCTAACTTTCTTTACAGCAGTAAAATAAAGGTTAATTTCAACTTCTCTGTAAAAAAACCCACCAGCACATCGTTGTCTTCTCGAGTTCCTTCTCAGTACTAGAACTGTTCCATTTCTGTTATCTGATCAGAGGTCTTTCCAACAAGTTTAAGCAAGACATGCTTGGCTTTCTGAAAGCTTTGTGTGTCAGGAAACTCCACTTTCTCATACATGCTCTGTTGAGAGAGCCTTTGCACCTTTGATTTAACTCTGGTTGAGGGGATACTCATTTAAATTCATTTACTGCTTAGCCCATATTGAAGCTTAACAGTTAAAGCTGCAGGAAGGTCAGTAGTTTTGATGTTAAAATACTTCCTGGTGAAATTTTTGCACTCTTTTATTGGCCAGGTCCCTGCTTGGCTCAGCACAGGATTGTGGAGCTGTAAGAAGAGACTTTTGGGGCTGGAGAGGTCACACATTGTCACACTTATTCCTTTTCAGTGGATGCAGTTGATGTGTTCTGTTTCTTAACCAACTTCTGAATGACTCTGTGTACAGCTCCAGCACCTTTTCACGGGTGCAGGCTCCTACTTTGTGTCCAGATGTGTTTGAGTAATAAAATTTTTGTGCTGTGGCCCCGACCCACAATGTCTCTGTGTTTGTGCCTGAGGAGTTGCCACTGCAGCATTTAACTTCTTGTACTGAGCAGGGTTTTACTCTTGTTTCTAGGATGCTGAGGAATGTGATAAAGCTGGGAGTGTGGCCACGTGCCAGGCGATCATGCGAGCTGTGATCGGGATTGGGATTGAGGAAGAAGATCGGAAACATACCTGGATGGAAGATGCAGACAGTGTATGTCCAGCTGTGATGCTGGTTTTTGTTGCTCTTGTCTGTTTTGTTGTGGGTTTTGTGTTTTTTAATTAGAGGAAATTGAACTGGAACCTGGGAAATGGCTTTTTCAGTGAAAGTGGATGTGATTCCCACACCACCTGCCTGCCTTTGGCCACTTTGTGCCTCAGGAAATTATTGGATTATAGAGCTTTATTCAGATTTGAATTTTTACTAATCAAAAAGTTGACATTCAGATAGATTGTTTACTGGTTTTGGTGTGGTTTTCTTTTGTGGGTGTCTGACATCAACAGAGATTGAAGTCTGAGTAAAGGAGCTGGGAGTTGAGTTTGAGGCCTAAACATTGTAGCTCAAGAGTTAATGTAAGACTGGGAGGGGGTAAAACTTTTACCAGGCTTTCTTTGCTTTAGGGGAATAGTTCGAACATGTGCTAAAAACTAAATCATATTTCAGCATGAGAAATGTCCAACTTCACTGGCCTTGAATTGGGCTCTGAGCAGTGGGGGGCACATTCTGTGGTGCTTAGGGTTTTGCCTGTGAAATAACAAAATGAAGTGCAAACATGAGAGCCTTTCCAATGCCTTACTAATGTTTCAAACTGGCCTGTGTGTGTCAGTCCCACTGAAAGGCCAGGGATACTTGTGCTCTGTAGAGGGATGCTCAGAAATTCCTTTCCTGCTTCCTTTTAAAAAGCTGATAGTAAGTGTTCTGTTCTCTATAATACCCCAATTCATGGATTACACTGAGTTAGTGAGTTCTGTGCTGAATTATGCATGTGTAATTCCTTCTTGCTCTCGATTCCACTGCACCCCTCCCCTAAGCTGACTTAGTTCTGATCTGTTTTCCTTTAGTGTGTTGCTCATAATGCCCTGGAGTGTGCCCGAGCAATTTATGCTTATGCCTTGCAAGTTTTCCCGAGCAAGAAGAGTGTGTGGCTGCGAGCAGCTTACTTTGAGAAGAACCATGGAACCAGGTACGTGTGCTGCATAATCCCTGCGTGGAGGGGTTCATCCTTGTGACAGGGTGAGAGGCTGGGGAGGAAGGGAGGTGACAAGATGATCCCTGAAGTGCTGTCTTGCACGAATTAGTGCAGCTGGTGGAAACTTGCTGAGGTTGTTTGCAGGTCTGACCTTCTTTGTTATTGTTGTGCTCAGAACATCATTAGGTTTTATGAAGTCATAAAATGGTTTTTTGGCAACAGGGATTACTTGGTAAAAATAGCTCTGAATAGGCAAGGTAGGAACAGTCATCTTTGAGAAGGCTTTTCTAGAAAAGTATGGGGATACAAATCACCTAATGTGTTTTATTTAATTTTCATAGATAAACTGCTTCATTACTGAAGTTGTCCAAGCATCTCTGGCATTTTCTGATTAAACATACTGTGAATGTGTATCACATCCTGAATTAAGATTGATGTTACACTGTCACAGCTCAGGCTCTTTTCAAAGTTTATTCATAAAGCTTTACATGTCAGAAGCTTTCTGCCCAAAGTTTAGAAGAAAGCAAACAATCTCTGCAGTAGACCACTTACACATGTGGAATCATCCTTA
Organism: Corapipo altera; assembly: GCF_003945725.1. Taxonomy (NCBI): domain Eukaryota; kingdom Metazoa; phylum Chordata; class Aves; order Passeriformes; family Pipridae; genus Corapipo; species Corapipo altera. Next base: position 9,028,169 of record NW_020884893.1, on the reverse strand, counting down.
TTAAAGCCAACAAGGCTGTAGTGTGGAAGTGACTGCAGATGCTGAATTCTGCCTCATTCAAGCCTTTTTTCAATTGGGAACAAACACACCTTTGCTTTTGATGTTGTTCTCCCATGTTTCCCAGTGGTGGCTGGCTTTTAAGCCCCATGTTCTCCCTGTAAAGTATATTTTCCAGAGGAGAAAAAAATAAGTTCAGTAAGATCGGACCAGCTTCATCTAATAACTCTGAAAAACTGCCTGTCTCAGTTTCTACTAAGGTTTGTTAAACAGAATGGCTCTTTCCAAGAGAAAGGAGCAGTTTATGTGAGGGCTCTTTCCACAGACTCTGTCAGGCAAAGGTGTCTGAACAATGAGCCGTTTGTGGAGTGCTGATTTCAGAACCCTTGTGAAAAAAGACCCCACCCTTTCCCTGTTATGAAACAACTTATCAAAGTTTACAGCGTTGGACTTTGCAACAATATTTATAACATTGAGCGATAGTGAAATTGGTGTGCAAGATCTCGCCTTTGGCAGTACCTGGAGGGATTGTAACTTGCTCTTTCTTGTCTCAGGGAATCCTTGGAGGCTCTTTTGCAGAGAGCTGTTGCTCACTGTCCCAAAGCAGAAGTGCTGTGGCTCATGGGAGCCAAATCCAAGTGGCTGGCGGGAGATGTGCCAGCAGCCAGAAGCATTTTGGCCCTGGCTTTCCAGGTGGGTCTGTTAGATGTGTCAGATGGTGTTAAGTGTGACAGGTAAAGAATACAGAGGAGTCTTCTTCTGTCAACACCTGATTCCTGCTGCCTTTCAAAATGGTGGAGACTTCCGCTGTTCTTTGTTTATGTGACAAAATGTTCTCCTGTAAAATAGCAGCAAGCTGGAAGACTGTGTTCCTACTCTATTAGTAGTACCACACCAGGTTCTGAGTTGGAACAGGTTGCCCAGAGAAGTTGTGGCTGCCCCATTCCTGAAGGTCTTCAAGGCCAGGTTGGATTGGAGCTCTGAGCAGCCTGACCTAGTGAGTGGCATCCCTGCCCATGGCAGAGGGGTTGGCATGAGATGATCTTCAAGGTCTCTTTCAACCCACACCATTTTATGATTATATGAGTTTGCAAACCATCAGTTTTACTACCATGGCTCCCACCAACCCCACTCATGGATCAGAATCCCCTTGTCTTGGGTCACCTCAGGGAAAGGGTTGGGGTCTGCCCTAATTAATGAGGTCACTGTATTACTTTTGGTTTAGACCAAACCCACTAATCCAATGCAAAATGAAGGGAATTGTCTGCTCAATGCTGTAAGAAAGATAGGCAGAGCAGTTCTGCCCATGGGAATTAGGCTTAGAATCTTAAGTGATAGCAAAGAAAAGTGACAGGTCTTGAGATGGAAGGTAAAACGTATTTAGTTCCTGAATTTGTTCTTGGTGCTCTTTGTTACCATCCTGAAAAGTTCTTGACATGGATGCCACTGAAATGACTTTTATTGGAGGAGCTTTCACAGACCTCAGTGGGGAATTCAAGCTGCATTTTTTTTTTTGCTTGGGGTAATAAAATGAGGGTCTCATTGTGGCAGACCCTGTGATGTTTTCAGTATTTAAACTGGAAGTTCAGAAGATCAAGCATTAATTCTTTTCAACAATTGAGAAGCATCCAGCTTCCAAACTGGCATACATCTTTGTGTTGCCCATCTGTTTTGGAGAATTTCTATAAACTTCAAAGGTCAAAGAAGACTGGGAGGAGCTTGAACTGAAAAAAAAAAATAAATAAAAAATCCTACTGTGGATTGACAAAGCTCTGATTTCAATTTTAATCTGGATCAAACGAAGGATTAAATCTGCTGTTGATTCACTGTGTGCATTTGTCTGTCATTTTGTGTTCTTGCAGGCCAACCCCAACAGCGAGGAGATCTGGCTCGCTGCCGTGAAGCTCGAGTCGGAGAACAATGAGTATGAAAGAGCGAGGAGGCTGCTGGCAAAAGCTCGCAGCAGTGCCCCCACAGCAAGGGTAAGGACATGGGGAGGGTGGAGAGGCTCAGGCCACTTGGCCACGGGGGATTTGGGACGGAAGGAGGAGTTCCTTCAGTTCTGTGGCCTTAGGGATTGACCATGTGGCTCCCTGCCACTGCCTTTTGGGCCGTGTGGCCGCTTCGCTGAGCGCTTCTCTGGCGGATTGCAACACACGGTCGTGGCATGATGGGAAAAGAAGGCTAGGATAAAGTGAAGGGTTTCAATTTGTTTTTTACACAAATGGCAAAAGTCAGGAAATTCCCAGTTTACAGCTGTTTGTATAATGACTGTGTTGCATAAAAGCACTCTTGGGAAAAAAAGAGAGAGAAAATACTTTCACAGAAGACTCACTTATGCTTGTACTAAAGTCAGCTCTGGGGCGGTTTGGTGTTTAAACCTACACTCTTGTGTTTATCTCCAGTTACCTCTGGTATGATAAACTTTGTCGATTTTCAGCTCTTCATACAAAAGCATTTTAACTTGTCCAAGTAAAAGAAAAATTAGTTTGATCTTTGTCCTCTGTTTCCCTCAGTTGGTGCTTCATCCTAGATATTTTAAACTGCCCTCTTTCTCTCTTGTCAGCCAGGGAGCTTCTGCAGCTGGGGCAGAAGCTCTGGTCTCAGACTTGATGCCTCTCTTGCAAGGTCGTGGTGGGGGCAGTTTGGGAATGGGAAGGACAGGGATCAAAGAGTAGTGAGAGAGCCTTGAGTCTATAATGCATTTCTCACAGCTGTGTCTTCCCTTCACAGCCCAAAGGAAGGCTTTGGGGGTCAAAAAAATAGATGTACCAGTTTGTAATGAGCAGGACAACAGTTACAGCCTGAAGCCATAAGTAGGAATATGTGGTTTTGGTAGCTTGGATCTGAGATCAGACTGTGCTGATAAATCAGGCTCGAATTTGTTAATTGGTTGTGCTCTTTGTACAGATATTATTCCTTCAACCCAAACCATTCTATGATTCTGTGATGTTGCAAATGCCAGCTCTATGCAAATGTGAGATAGAGGTTGATCATACTGTTTCAACTCCTTTAATTTTTGCATTTACCTTTCTCTTTGTTATCTGTTCCCACTGTTATTTAACCCTGATATTTTTATTTTTATTTTACTTCAAACTGTAGCTAATCAGTAACATTCTAATGAATGTATGAAAGTGGGAACCCACTGCTTTGACAGACTAATGGTTTTTCAGTGGCTGCTGGTGTTAAACAGCTCTAGTTTGCTCCCAGGTCTTCATGAAGTCTGTGAAGTTGGAATGGGTGCTTGGGAACATTGCTGCAGCCCAGGAGCTGTGTGAGGAAGCCCTGAAGCACTATGAGGACTTCCCCAAACTGTGGATGATGAAAGGACAAATTGAGGAACAAAAAGAGCTGGTAGAGAAAGCACGGGAGGCTTATAATCAAGGGGTAAGATGGATGTTACTGCAGATTTGCTTTGTGCTTCTGGTGTGGAGATATGTCTGTCTTTGAATCCAAATGGAGAGCCAAAAAGATGATTTCTGTTCTTTCTATCATTGGTTAAAACTGTAAAAAAAAAAAAAAATTAGGACCTGGAAATAAGAAGCAAGAATTTCTCTTATCCATTATCCATGTGCAAAATTCACTTTCTTGCTTGAGTTTTCTGTATGCCTGAGTCCTCTCAGGTAGGAAGAAAGGGAAAAAAGGGATTGCACAGTAATTCTCTAAGACCTGTAAAGACTAAAAGCAGAACTCCTAAAAGAAAATCCTCCTCACCTGCTCTTAGATACACACAGTGAAAGGAGGTGACCTACAGAGCACTCCTGTCTCTTTTAAATGGTAATTGGTGTCCTTGGATATGAATGCTCAAAGTCAGACAACCATCAAAGTAATTTGGACGCAGGTTTCTGCCAGAGTCGGTATTTTAATTACTTCCTGCACACTCTGCTGTGGTTTGGGGATGTGTGAGAGCCTCTCTCTCCAGAAGCACAGATTTAAGGGAGGTTTGTTCTTTCTCTTGGTGCTGGGATAGCTCAGTCAGGCTTAATGTTGACCCAGTTGTTTTGGATACAGGATAAACCTGACTTCTGTGCTGTAAGACTAATTGGAGAAATTTGAGTAACAACTTTGTTTCTCTTCTTCTAAACTCTCCAGGAGGACATAGGGAGGGAATTTCTTTGCTATAAGGGTGATAATATTCTTTTCAAATCTACCTATTACCATACTTTTTTTTTAAACAGCTGAAGAAATGCCCCCATTCCATACCCCTGTGGCTTCTGCTGTCCAGGCTGGAGGAGAAAGTTGGGCAGTTGACTAGAGCAAGAGCCATCTTGGAAAAGTCTCGCCTGAAGAATCCGAAAAATCCAGATCTCTGGTGAGTTGTGTGGAGATTAACTGAATTTGGGCTAAAAATTTAATGCATTCTCCAGGCCAGCTATTTCACATCTGCTCAGCCATTTGAGCCTGGAAGTTATGACCATGCCCATCCTGGAGTTTCTTCCGGACTAACAACTTCCCTGAGCAGACCTTTCACCAAGCAGAAATGCTTTGGTGATCCTGGCTATTGTGTAGCTACTCTGAGGATTTGGGGGTTAGTTTTCTCCTTTACTGATAGTTGTAGTGCACAAAGCTTGCAAACCCAGGGCTATTTCTTTTCTGTTACAGTCCCCTTTTCAGATTGTTTTTGATCTGAACCATTATAGAATAAAAGTCACGTTTATTTTTAGATGGGAGAGGAATGGGAAGATGTCAGTCACCTACACTTATTCGGAATATGGGCAGATGTTTGCAGTTTCCAGTGACTCACAGTTTGTTTCTCCCTAGTGAATATGTTGTCATAAATATCATCAGAGTCTCTTCCCTCCCAGGTTGGAGTCTGTGCGACTGGAGTACCGAGCTGGGCTGAAGAACATTGCAAACACTCTGATGGCCAAGGCATTGCAAGAGTGCCCCAATTCGGGTGAGCTGGATCTCATTTCTACCTTAAACATGGTTGTTTTGCCCAGCTGATAGAGACACATCTTTTCCTGAGATGTCCTTTCTGGCCAGATCTCAAAATATGGTGTTTCAGAGAGGTGTCAGCCACCCTTCTACAAAGGAGATGTTGAGGGTTTTTGTGAGTAATCACACTTGCTTTGTGCTGTCTCACACCAGAGAGGTCACAGGTTGTGTTGTTCCATTTTTTCTGCAGTATCCAGTGTATTATTACATCTGTGGTCCACAGTTTGTCCCCAGGTCTCCTGTGAAAGCATCTTTGGATACAGGCTAGTTTTTCTCTGAAGCTGGTAGAAGTCTGCCAAGGTTTAAAATTAAAGAAAGACACTTGAGTGTTTGTAGCTAGGAAGTTCAGTGGAAAAGGAATGGTGTTTTCCCTGTCTCCTGGGAGTACAGCTGGCCTTAGGAGATTCCCAGTTGCCAGTTTGCCTGTGCTGGTTGCACCACTGTGAGTTTAATAACTTGTGGTGGCAGCAAATTTCAGTTGTAGTCATAATCAGGGGATCATGTACCATAAAGGTTCAGTCCTGGGTTTTGATTATTTTAGCTCATGTAAGAAGAGGCTAATAGGTCATATAATGTAAGTCAGTTGGTTCTAACCAGCAGTGGAAGCATTTGCCTTTTGGGATGGGAGGAGAAAGTGCCAAATGTTTCCCTGTTTTGGGGGAGAATTGGAGGAGGACTTAATTATTTAAACATGTTGACACCTTTGGGGAGATGTCACATAACTACAAATTGTAGTAACTTACTGCAGGGCAAGCCGGCTTAGCTTGCCTTCAGGCTGGGTTTTGAAAGGTGTTTAATTGATGGCTGCCTAATCCCAGTGAAATAATAGGGAATTAAGTGACTTTTATGACATGATAAACTCATTGCAAGCTGCTCTCCATGCGAGTGGGTCACCCAAAGCACCACCCAAACCCTGCTTTGTTTTGTGAATGACCTAATGCTTAATGAGTGTTTGCCACCGCAGGCTCTTTTACAGATCTTGCCTGTTGCTATGGAAATGGGCAGCAGGATCTCAGTTTTTGTTTAAAAAAATTGCTTCCAACTTTATCTTAAACCTCAACAAGAGAATTGAAGCTTGCAGGAGTTGGCTGGTTGGCCACCTGCAGACATGTAAACCAGGGGTTTGTGTCCATTGATTGCTGAATTGATTCCTCATGGCTTATGGCTGATGTGGACAGGCTGTACAAAGAGTAAAATTGAAATGTAGTGGTGTTTGTGATCCTATATATAAAGAGCAAGAAGAGGAGAGTTCCCCTCCAGTCTATCACTGCAGTCATCAAAGCTCACGTGTGTTCCCATGGTGCCGTTTATGGGAAGCGAGAGCACTTTGAAAGAGTCCTGGCAGACACCAGCTCTCAGGCTTTGCTTTGAAGTGATCAGGTGTGGCTGGCTGACATGAGAAACTGCAGATTTCATGCTCTCCTGAGCATATTTCCTTCCTTGCTTTTGGGAGTGACAGGAGCTAGGGATTAAACCCACCTTTCCTGGACATACTCTGTCCTTCATCAGTGTGTGCAGAGCCAGCATCAATAAGACTGTGGGGCTGTCCAGCATCTTTGAAACTGCTCCCAAACTGTACTTTGCACCTTTTGGGACTTCTGCCACTTCAGTTTCCTGTTCAGACAGATGGATACCTTTCCCTTTGGAAACACAGGTTTGCCCTTCCTCTTCCAGAGTTTGTAGCGTCTCACACTTTTCACTCAGTGAAAAGCCTGAGCTCTGGGTTAGGCAGTGCTGGAGCTGCAGGAGTTATGGCACTGAGACCTTCAGAGCTGAAGGTCCAGCATTGTGCACGCAGGAGCTAAAAATTCAGAGTACTGAGTGAAGGGTCTTTGTGGAAAGAGGGATCTGGGATGAGGTTGGGTGTGGATAACCACCAGGGTGGAGGCCATAGTGCTGTTTGTGTTAGAGAGCACTGATGGCAGAGTGGGGAGGGTTAATCTCTAACACTAAACAATCTTTCTACTTGACTTGATTAAGGAATCCTGTGGTCAGAGGCGATTTTCCTTGAAGCGCGACCGCAACGGAAGACCAAGAGTGTGGATGCTCTCAAGAAGTGTGAACATGACCCACATGTCCTGTTGGCTGTGGCCAAGTGAGTTCCTGTGCTTGATGCAGTAAAAATATCCATGTCTGTGTGTGCCTGCATCCAGGATGAATCACTGCACTCCAGCACAGCCATGTGATCCTGGCTGCAGCAGCTCTAATAAGTCCCAAAGCAAGGAGCAGCTCTCGAGCTGTCTCCTAGTAACTGTGCAAATCTCTCCCTTGATTCCAAGTGGGGGATGTCAGCCCTGCCCTCGGGCTCTTCTGGTGGGTATGGGACTGGCACAGACAATAATACACTCACACAGAGCCCTTTGCCAGTGCAGGGTATTGGCACCCTGCAGACTGCTTTCTTTCTGTCCCTTGAAAGGGATTTCATTGTGCTGTCAGGTGAACTAGGCTTAATTAAGTGGTTTAGGATGTGATTGAAGTATTTATGAAAATAAGGACATTTTTTTTTTGCTGGTTATTTTTCAAGTTTTATGTGACTGTGTATTTTTCATCTTTTCTCTCTATCCTAGATTCTGTCAGGTGTTTTTTTTTTTTAATTCTGAGTTAGATTCTGTGCTGCTCCTGAATTTCTGCCATGTCAGTGTTCTTCAGTTGTGGCCCTTCCCAGAATTCAAACCACCAGCCATTCTGTAGTTTGCTTCTCTGAAATGGGAAAATGATCTACTAGGATTTGTCTTCTTGTCTAGATTGAGTTGTGAGGCTTCCAGTGATGAAAACCCACTATCAGAATTGACTCTTGCCATATCCTTCCTGCTCTGATGTGTGAACAGCTCTGCAGCAGCCGTGATGGGAACAAACTTAACTTTTCTCTCTTTGTGAAAAGCGGAAGAGGTTAAAGCAGGAGGCATTTTGCTCAAAGTTGCCCAATTCTTTCACAACTCTATTTTATAGCCAAAGAAAACTGTAGGATACACTCCAGTGACTGCAACACTGGGTTCTGCCAGATCCTGACAGCTGACTTGTTCAGCTTTAGCAGCAAGTGAGAAAAATGTTAACTTTTGCTTTATGGAAACTGCTCCCAGGCCCCTTCTGGTGCAACCTCAGGCAGTTTAACAGCTAATCCCAACATAAACAGCTTCCACCTCCCATCACGACTTGCCTGTAGGTACAGAATGTCACACATCTGTGAAAAACTTTTGGTAAATATATTGCTGAAAATGGCCACTGCTTGCAGGTGTTAAGCCTCTGCTATCATTGTTCGTGCTCTTTTAAATGACAGTTTATTTAACACGGAACAATCAAGAGTATTATAGGGCTTAAAAACAATCACATAAGCTGTATAATTTTATGACTGGCTAAGCTCTTTATGAGGGCTGGCTGATTTGATAAAGACCTTATAGCTCAAATGAACTCTTTAATGCAAAGGAGTGAAACCAAGAGACTCAGCTGGTTCCAGTACTGGGGAGAAATTTCAGTGTTCACCCAGTGCCTGGATGAAATGGCAGCAGTGGGGCAGGTGCCAGGCTGGGGTTTGAGGGCAGAAGCTCCATGCTCATCTTTCCTTGGAAAGTGGGGCTGGCAAGGCAGGTCTGCTCCACTGGAGCAGGCTGTGTGGGTGTGAGTGTGTGACCACACAGCAGGCAATTACCAGCTTCCTGAAGTTATTTAATTGTTAGATGCTAAAACTGACTTGAAATGCTAAGAAATTGGAGGAGTGGGAATAGATGTAGGCATGTGATGCTGTCCTTTTCCACACCAAATCTGGAACAGCAGAATTAAAGCCATTGAGTTAGGAAAGGTTGAGCTCAGTAATGCTTCCCCTCTCAGGAGAGTCTTTCTCTGCCCGGGGCTAAGTTATCCTCTAAGTTATTCTGCTTCACTGCTGGGCAGTGAAGAGGAAGTGCTGGCTGTTCTTTTCAGTCCTCTCATCACTTCTCAGTGTCAGGATGGCCCACAGATGCCTAAAAATCTGCTGTTTCCTTGTGGAGAGAGCAAAAAATTGGAATAGTCGTAGAACCTTTAGGTTGGAGTGCTTGTGGGTTGGCATCTTCCTCTAAAGTGAGGCTGTTTGTCAACTCCCTTTTGCTTTTCCCAACAGGCTTTTCTGGAGTGAGCGTAAAATAACCAAGGCCAGAGAGTGGTTCCACCGGACAGTGAAGATCGACTCGGACCTGGGGGATGCCTGGGCATTCTTTTACAAATTTGAGCTCCAGCACGGCACAGAGGTGAGTGTGTGCCTGGGAACAGGGAAGTCAGCAGCAATCCCTGGCTGATGTGGGTTGCCCAGCCCTGGTATTGCTGTGGTGCTGGGCTGAGCATGCTGCTGCTGCCTGCGTGGTCACAGGTGAGGCTGGCTGTCACGCCTGGTCATGAATGAGCATGAACAGGCCTGTGTGGTGGCTTTTAAAAGGTGCTGTCAGTAGCTGAGCTGTCTTTCAGGCTGCTTTGCTCTCTGCAGTCATGCTGGCTTGTGCAAAAATCTCTGAAATCAATCTTCCTCCTGTAAAACACAGCCTTGCTCGGAGGAGATTGTGCTGGAATTGTGATGCTGGGTTTGTGTAACTGGTGCTGTTTCTCCCAAGTGTCAAGTGCAGGTTGCGTGTGAGCACAGCCAGAGGAACAGCCTGTTCTGATCTCTTAGGGTAGTTTTTACTGCCTGATATTCCTGAAATGATGGGGGTGTTTATCTTCTGACTTCAGAGAGACCTCTCACTTGACAGAGCTCCTGCAGGCAGTAACGCACAGGAAGTTTCTGCTGCAGTTTCTCTGCTGTAGCCAAAACTTGCTGGGCTGTAACTTGACCAGTTTGTTCAGCCAGGCAGGAGAGTTGCTTCTTCTGAATTTTGACTGGGGCTTCCATATTGCCTTTGAAAATAACAGGCCCCAAACCCCACCATAAGCTTTGGAAGAGTATTTGAATCAGGAGGGCTGTTAAATTTCTGGTTCCATGCTAGAATAAACCAGGACAAACCATCGTTTCTCTTCCCTGTAGGAACAACAAGAAGAGGTGAGGAAGCGCTGTGAGAACGCCGAACCTCGCCACGGAGAGCTCTGGTGTGATGTCTCCAAGGACATAGAGAATTGGCAGAAAAAGATCGGAGAGATTCTCGTGCTTGTGGCAGCCAAGCTTAAAAATACCTTCTAGAGTGTGCTGGCTCCAGCTGCCTCAGTGGACTCTGTAGGACTTCCCTGCTTGTGGTGCTTTGGTCCTCACAGGAGCATGGATTTTGGAGAACAGGAGATGGGTGATGATACGAAGGAGCTTTCTCCCAGAAGGAACAGCTCCTTCCTTCTTCCCTCAGCATGGCCATCAGCTTCTGCAGCACATCAGAGCATTGTTGCTGGTATCACGTAGGAGACACAAGCAGTCTTGTGAGCCTCTGTTGGCGATTCCGTGTTGATTTCCAATTTCTCCCCTGCAAACACAAGCTTTAATTAGCGCTTGTATGGATTCTGGTATGTGGCAGTCCCTCTGCTCTCGGCCCTGGCATGTGTTCCCTGTCCCCCTTTAGTGTTTGGCCCATCTGAGGCTGGTTCCTTGTCAGCAGATCTGGATTGTTGCTGTTGGAATACACTGAGTGTTCTTGAAGGAGATGAGTGGAGTTTGGGGACCAGCCCAGCAGCACCAGGAAAGGTCTGGGCTGGTTCCTCTTCTTTAGCTCGGTATCCTCTGCTGACAAGCTGCCACACAGCTCTGAGATGTTCCTCCAAACTGAGCAGCTGGAGCATTTTGTCATATTCAAAAGCGTATTTTTAGACAACTTTTCCTCAATTTTTAAATGTAAATGATAAACCTTACTCTTTTAGGTGTCTGAGTTCATTAAGCACAGTTTTAAAGTAACAAGGCAAAACCCAGCAATCCTTGAAAGCCCTTTGAAGGAAGAACCTTTATTTAGAGTTGTTGGGAGACTGTGAGCTGTTGCACAGCCTGTGGTTGAGGGGTGGGAGATGGCTCTCTTCAAGTGCAGATGGAAAAAAGTGAACTCATTAGAGGGAAAGCTTTGTGTTTGGGACCCTTTATACACTGTCTTCAATTTTCTACACTTGTGATCTGTACTGTTTCTACCCCAAACCCCTGACTTTCTTGTGATCATAGAATGAGAAGCTGTACTGTCTTACATGTGAGGATATAGCAGCAGTATCCGGGTCTGTGGATGTGTGTTATCCCATGTATTTAGTTGGAGGAGAAACTCCCTTATTACTTGTTGGAAAATATGTATAAAATACAGCTTGTTTTTTTTGTTTCCTTCTGTTCTCTTTGAGCGTGGTCTCGCCCTTTGACTCTGACTGGGAAGAGTGGGTCTGATAGCAGAAACCTTTGGACTTATCAGGCTCCCACCACTCTGGGAAGGTGGCTGCCAGTGGTGGCTGCACCAGACTGGGCTGCAGCCTTTTGCCAAAACGGAGATACCCGTCTCTTAACGCTGGAGCAGAAACGGTTGGTCTGGAAGCAAAAGCCTGTTTTTCTTTGGGTCCATGACGGAAACTCTTGTGCTTTCTTTGGAATAGCTGGTGAAAGGGTGTAGATCACGGATGTCCTGTGGAATTGTAGTTCTCCAAAGGTGAGTGAGAGGCAGTGGGAGTTGAGAGACTCTTGCTCAGGGATTTTGTGCCATCACTGTCATCCTGGTGAGTGGGATCATAGAGAGTGGAGGAGAGTTTGGGAAGGAGAACGGAGATGATGTGAGGAGAGGGTAGACATAGGAAGGGAACGTGACAGGACAAGGATTCAAGACTGAGGCACAAACTGCAGGATAAAAGCAAGTTTAAGAGTAGTTTTCAATGTGTGCTGTCCTTCAACCCCTTGTGTTCCTCACACAGGGGCTGTATTCTGCTGCTCTGGGAAGGCAGTATGGCATTCTGATTCCTGGTGTAGTGTTGTGCTGGGGAAAGCTGGGTGCCTGTGGTGCATAATTCCCTCTGCCCAGCCCTACTGTTGGTTGGTGGCTGCAACGTTGGGATGGGAAAGGGCTTTTCTTGCTGGAGAGATTCCTTACTTGTGTTGGGAGCATCTCCCTCAAGCCAGATACAATGTGTGTGCCCACCACTGGGATCCACATGCTTCTCCTGCCACTTGCTTAGGTGGCTGCACCACATCCTGTAAGGACTTGCTGGGAAAGTCTACCTAGAAGCCCTGTGATGGAGAAAATGCACAAGAAGGAGCAACCTTGTCTAGTGGAAGATGTCCCTGCCCATGGCAGAGATGAGCTTTAAGGTTGTTTTGGACCCAAACTGGTTTGGGATCCTGTGGCTTGCTTGGGAGTTGCTCCTTGTGGGTGGTGGGAGAAGAAATGGTTTCCTGGTGCTGTGCACACACCCCCAGATGTGGAAGCCCCAAGCAAGGGGCCCTGTGCTGAACCCTGTGCCACCTCCTTGCAGCACCAGGCTCCTTTAGCCACCTGCTCCTCCTACCTGCAGCTTCCCTTTCCCTTGGGTTACATTCCTTAGCTTCGGGATTATGTTTTTTAGATAAACATAATCAAGATCATCAATCTTAGAGCCTTTTTATGTTTGTAGATGTTTTGGTGGTTTTTGAGGGGATTATGGCACCCATGAATTTTAGCTATTATAAAGAGCTCAATAAAGAAGTTATATGGGTCCTGTCCTGGTGGAATGCTGCTCTGTGCGGTGGGTCCCACTTCCCAGGGAGGAACGTTCCTGGCAAGCTGAGCAGAGCTGGATTATTCACCATTTGTTCTGCCTCTTACTCAAACACCTGTGTTCCACACCTCAGAGGAGCTTTGTTGATGTCGGATCATTTTTTCCCTAAATCAATCGAAATTGAGTCAGGGCACTTTCTGTGTCTGGGCTGGGTGAATACAGAGGGGAAGGAGGAGAGGGGCTTTGGTTGGAAGCAGAGGGACACTGTTCATGTTTGTTATTTTAGGGGAATCACTCTGGACAGTCACTTCTGCTGTAGGTGGGTGCGGTTGTGAGTGTTCACCCACTGCCGACTGTGACTCCAGAGTGAAGCGATCACCCCACCGCCAACAGAAATCGAAACTGTGGTGGTTTGCGGCAAAACATGCAACCCCAGCCCTGCCCGGGGTAGGGACGCGTGGGTTGGGATCCCCGGGTGGGTGCGAGCGGTGGGTGCTGGCTCTGCCGGCCCCTCGGGGGCAGGGGGACCCTCTCCCACCCTGCGCACTGCCCAGCGGGAGCAGGACCCGACCCCGCAGCCCGGGCACGACCCGCTCCTCTCTGCGCTCCGCCGGTGCCCGGGGGGGCCGGGGCGATGCCTCCCCCGCGGGGGCCGGGGCTGGGCCGGCGGCGGTGCCGTGTCCCGTCCCCTCCCACCGTGGAGCCAAGTTCAAACCGCGGGCCCCGGCGGAGCGGGACGCGGGGCCGGGCCGCGCTCCCCGGGGCCGCCGCAGGGGCCGCGCCCGCGGGGCTCCATGGTGAGTGCGCCGGGACCCCCCTTCTCCCCGGAACCTTCCTCCTCTCCCGGACACCCTTCCCGACACACCGCCGCTGGACCGGAGCCCCCCGCACCGCCGGGATGGGGTCGGCTCGGCCGGGGTGGGACCTGTCGGGAGGTGGCTGATTCTCCTGGGATGGGGCTTGGACCGAGCGGGAGAGAGGCTGATCCGGCCGGGAAATGGCCCAGACTGGTCGGGATGAGCACAGACCAGCTGGGAAAGGAGTTGGAACAGTCGGAACGGGGCTGACCTGTGTCAAGATGGAGCTTGGATCCGGCTGGGGCAGTCGCGATGGGATGGAGCTGGGAGGTGGTGAGGAAGGGGCTGTGATCCGGCTGGGAAGGCTCACCCAGCTGGGACCAGCCTGCTGTGCCTGGGATGAGGCTTGAATTTGGCTGGGGTGGATCTTGTACTGTCTGGGATGGAGCTTGGATGGGGCTGGTCCCAAGGGGGGACACGGAGGGTCTGTCCCTGCCCCAAGCTGTAGCAGGTGCTGGGGCTCTGGGTGGTGGCTCTTTGGGTAGGAGGGTGTTGGGGTCAGGGTCCATCTGGCTGGAAGGACCTGTTGATCCCAGTGGAGTTCCCGAGTTGGCTGCAGGCATTGCCCCTCATTGCCCCACTGGCTGGGACTGGCATGAGTGCCACCAGGAGCTGCTCTATCAATAATGGTGATTTCCCTTATCTCCTCATGTTTGCTGGAGGATTAGAGTCAGGAAGAGATTAGCTGTGCTTGTCCTGCTCCTGTGCTTCCCCAGGCTGTTCCTTCCCTGCCAGTCTCCCCCAGGAAGGGATGTGCCACCTGCCTGTATCTTGTTGCTGTAGGATGGGGACAAAGGGAGAAGGAATAACCTTAAATCAGCTGTTGAACTTCTCCTCCTCCATCCTGAAAGGTGGGAATCCAGGAGCAGGATTTGTAAGCTTGGTCTCTCCCTGCATCTGTCACTTGTCACTGCTGCTTCCCTGCTCTCTGTGGGGCGTGGGAAACACCTACAAAACCCTCTGAGCTCCTGCCCCACCTACTCCGTGGGCTGCTCTGACTGTGCTTCCTCCCGTGCTGAGGTCTGAGCCCAGTGCCAGGCTTGGCTGCCTGGGAGTGCTGGTGTGCTTTCTTCTGGAATTGGGTCCCAGTTGCTTAATAAGCCACTTCAGGGGTCATTCCTAGTTAAATGGTGAAATTGCATGGCCTTGTCTTCCTGGTGGAGGAGGCTTCCGGAGAGCAACCCTTAGACTTTGGACAGGGTGTCCTCATGGAAGCAGCGCTCTCCTTTGGTGTCCTTAGGGATTATACCCTCGGCTCTCTGCTGAATCACCTCTGGAGCAAGATCTCTTAGTGGGTTTGCAGGGAACAAAGCCAGCAGCACAAGGAGGCTCTTTCCTACCCTTCCTGGTCCCTGGATGGAGCCCAGTGTGGCTCTGCTGGAAGGTGTGTGCTGATTAAGGAAGCTGAAGAGCCCTTGGGATTTGTACTGGTTGCACACGGATTTGCTCATCTCCTCACACGCCCTTGTGCTCTGAGGTAACAGCTGTGCCTGTGGGTTCCCAGGCTTGCACTGTGTTGGGTTGTGCCTCTTGTTAAGATCCAATCACTCCTGCTGAGCTGTGGGAGAGTGGGAAAAAGGTTTCTCACCCTTTTGGAGCCAGGTCCAGCCTGGCATCAAGTGGAGAGCACAGAGCAGATGCAGGTTTTACAAACCCTCTAGATTCCCGCTGTAGGACAGGATGGATGGAGGCTGCCTGGGCTTGGAATTCAGTGAGGGAAATTCTTCCTTCTGGCTTCTCAGATCAGAAGATGAAACTGAGAGCCAGAGGTGGCTGGGGGAGGGCAGTGACCCTCCGAGCTGTGCCGTGGGGCAGCAGGTACTGGCTGCAGGCAGAGCTGTACCCCTTCCTCCTCTCTCGTACTTTGGCTGCAGTGCAGGGGTTGCATATTTGGAAGGAGCTGAGCAACCTTCTGCCTGCCCAGACCTGACAACCACAGGGGGGGTTGTTTGGAGAGGGTTGTGTTTGGGGGGGGCTTTTCCTGGCAATGTGAAATGATAGAAATGCCAGGCCAGGGCCACAGTGCTGTGCCATCGCTCAGCAATGCGGAGACGTGGTGAGTTGTTGGGCTTCTTTCTTGGCAGAGATTCTGGGCTCCCCATGCTCTCCCCTGCTCAGATATCCCTGGTCTTGGTCACTTGAGCTTGTGCTGGCTTTTTTCCAAAGCCTTGGGACTGATCTCTCAGAGGGTCCATCCCCACCCTCCCTGTGCCCCTCCGCCAGCTCAAGTATCAGTGCTTGGGGTTCCCCTGGCTCAGCAGCAGCCAGGATGTGCTGGCAAGGGCAGGCACTTGTGCTGCTTCTGTCTGGCTCGTGGTGAGGGCACCTGGGCCTGGGATGAGTGAGAGCTGTGGGGGAGATGGAAAAGCATTGTAATAATACCATCCCTGCAGCAGAGGTGTGGGAATGTCCTTCCGAGTTGTTTGAATCCATTTGGGTACAGGTGTCGATGTTGCTTGTGGGGCCCAGGCAGCTCCTGCCTCCCATTCCTCTCTGAGGAGCAGGATACATTCCTCTCTGCTCCCTTTGGGTTTTGGTGGTTGAGGTTCTGGCCTTGAAATACCACAAGCTGGGGACCTACTGGAACCCTACTGGAGCAGTGAGCTCAGGGATGAGTCCCATAGAATGACACAGGTCCCTGGCACAGCACTGTGCCAAGAACTTAACTGGTGGCACCAGAGAGAGCTCTGTGTGTGCCATGGGCAGTGCTGCTGGGCTGGGCTGAAGGTGGAGTAGTTTCCCAAGGGCTTTGCTCCAGGTGGAGATGGCTTGTCTGGGAAGAGACAGTGGAGGCTCCTCCAGCACACACTGTGTCTGCAGGGACAGGTCTGATGGGGCTTGTGACTAGGAGCTGAAGGCAGAGCCCGGAGCATCCCTTCATCCCTGTCTGACTCTGAGACCTTCTCTGGCAGATTTTCCCCCGGGCTCTCTCCTCTGCTGTTCTGCTGCTCCTGCTCGTGGCCGTGCTGGGCAGAGGCAGGAGGTGCAACATCGCCAAAATCCTCCAGCAGTACCGCGCCGTCATCTTCCATGAGATCCAGAACCTGGTGAGCCGAGGGCGGGTGTCTGCCTGGGTCCCCAGCCCTGGCTCTGGGGAATGCTGCTGAACTGGATGCAGCTCTGCTGCACGATGTGGGGACGGATGAGCTTGGAAGCTTAATACGGAGCTGACTGCTTTGCCAGCAGTACTGGGGAGAGTGTTGTGTTTAAATGGGTGATTCTTGCCTCAGGTGGGAGGCACCGATCCTGGGGGGTGCTGGATCTTCTTGCTTTTTTTCTCCAGAAAAACCTGAGTGGGTCGGTGCACAGGAGCGGGAGGGCTGGGCCGGCTTGTCGTTCAGACAAGGTGAGCACTGAGGGACCTGGGGCTGGGATGTGGTGTGGGCTGAGCCCCCAGGGAGCCACAGAACCCCCCTTCCTGCCCGGGGCCATGTGCTTCTCTCCTCTCCAGGACCAGAAGATCCTGCTGTCCATCTACAACATCAGCATGTCCCTGCAGGAGGTGGGGGCCGGCGCCCTGCACAACCACGAGGAGCTGGCGGTCTGGAAGGTGGCCAGGAACACTGATTTCGTGCTCCGGGAGAACTGCAGGAAACTCAACAAGGTGGGAGCCCTCTCCTTCCCAGCCACCCCAGTGGCCCCCAGTTCCCCAGGGCTGTGGGTAGGCCCTGCCCCATTGAGTGCTCTCATGCTGCCCATGAGGAGGCTCCAGGCTCTGCCTGCAGCATCCCGGGAGCTGGGGGATGCTGATGGCACATCCATCCCGGTGAGCTTTAGACTGGCCAGGGAGGCAAGTCCAGCTCTGGCGGTGTGGGACAGGTTGGTAGTGTTTTACCACCAGCTCTCAAGTGGGTTTTTCACCTGTGCCATCGTGCCATGGCTGATGAGGAACACAAGACCTTGTCCTGTTAGGATGCTCACCCAGTGGGTGCAGTCACTCAGTTCTGCTCTTGCTTCTGGGTGCACATAGGCAAGAACTGGGATTTATCCCCAGAGGGTTGGGTTCCCCTGGCATCCCCAGGGGCTCTGTCGGGGAAACCCCATCCAGGAGGATCCCTATGGCAATGCCAGCAGCTCATTAACCAGCAGGGAAACCCCAGGGCAATGAGGCACCAGATCCTGCCTCCCAGCTCTGCCTGGCCCTGGCACAATGCTGGAACTGTCCTCCCTGCCACTGCTGGGGACATCCCCTGGGGACAACCCTGCCTGGTGTCTACTGCTGTGGGATGGAGCTGTTGCTGCTCTAGAAACCTCACTTGGTGTCTGTAGGTGTGCTATGGGGTGAACGCTGCTGGCTCAGGTGGGGACAACCACCCCTGGGGACTCCTGGGGACTCGGGACCATGTCCTTGCCATGACCATGGGCAGTGTGACCACTTCAGCCTGCAGTTCTGCTCACTCAGACCCCACATGTGGTGACTTTTGTCCCCTGACTAACTTCTGTGTGACGGTGGGGGGGATTTCTCCCTCATCACACCGCCCGCAGACCCCGTTGCGCAGCACCCCGGCACAGCCCCGGCGTGGGGGACCCTGCCGCAGGAGGAAGCAGCTGCGGGAGATCGGGAGGAAGGCGGACAGGCTGGCGACCTGCTGGGAGAAGCTCTATGCCCTGCACGCACCCCACCAGGCACCTGGGCACTCGTAGGGACGCCCTCGCCACGAGCGGGAGGGACGCGCTGCCCCGGCACCGGCTGCCGGTGGCTCGTTTGGGAACCTGGGACAAACTCAGTCCTGAGGGCAGCGGCGTTGCTACCGGCAGATGCCCGAGCTGAATTCATCCTCCTGTTCCAAGTGGTGCCCAGGGACCGGCTCCATCTCCCGTGGTTGGGGCTGGCAGGTTGGTTTGCTGCTGTGGGACGGCTGCGGCAGGAGCCTGGAACACCAGAAACACTGGGAAGAAGGGGAAGCACTAAATACAGAAGGTGAGGTGTGGATTCTGCAACGCTTCTGGACCTGCAGCACCTACTGCTCTCTTGGGGACAATGGTTGCATTTTGGGGCAGAAAGAGGACATGTGGAGACATGGCTCTGCGGGCTCTGCTGGAAGGGGGACTACAGTGCACCCACAAGGCTCTGAGGGTGGCTGGGCTGTGGAGAGGGGCATGTGTCCCTGTGGCACTGCTGGGACACACAGAGCAGCTGGGCACCTGCAGTGGACAGGGAAGCCGGGGTGCATCACTGGGCACCTCAGGAAACCTGGGTAGTGCCAGTGTCCTTGGATATACAGCAAAATCCTAGGCAGGTGTTGGTGTTCGGGGCCAAGGCTCAGCCTTTGGGACAGGCAACACTGTGGGGGGACCTGGCTGCTCAACTCTGCAGGTGCCTCAGCAGGGAGGCGATGGTTGGATGTGGGGTTTGGTGAGCTTAGGACCATCCTCCCTTGTCACCGTGCTCTGCCAGCACCCTGTTCGTGGTACCTGCTGCCCTATTGGGTGGCAAACAGCCTCTGGGAAATAAAAACTCTCATTCCCTAGAAGCACTTAGGGTTCTTTATCTGGTGATCCGGGGGCTCTTGTGCTGTGGATGGAGCTGGCAGGGTGCCGGGTCTGGGCATGGGGCTGTGGCTGTGCGTGTCCAGGCAGGAGCCCGCAGCAGGGGTGGGCACTGTGGCATCTTGCCTCTACGCTCTGTGCCTGCATCCCTGGCCCATGGGCTTCTGTTGATGTGTGGGCGATGGAGGACAGGAGCTGCTTTCCTGGGAGACCATTTCTCCTCTGGAGCAGCGGCTGGGAGGGCCCACAGTGTGCCCCTGTGCCTCTCCAGCCGGGTGGATGCTGTCCCAGCCCTGAGTGGGGCCAGCCCGGCTCTGGAGGACACGAGATGGCAGCAGTGGGCTGTGTGTGCTGAGCGGAGCCGGGCGCTGCCCGCCGTGTGTCCCACGGCCACGCCAGCATTGCCCGTTCTTTTCCCACCAGAGCCTTGGTCACCATCCCCGGTCTGGACAGGGCTGTGACCGGGGGGGAGCAATGGGGTGCTGCTGGTGAGTGGGACACCCACCCATGTGCCTTGGAGGGAATAGAGGGGCACGTTTCTCTGGGGTGTCTGGGTGGGGTTCAAACATCTGACTGGGGAGAGGGATTTAGGGAGGGGAGGGCAGGGGATGCTCAGTGGTCCTTGCCCACCCTCTCTCCCTCTGGGCTAGAAAGAGCTGGAGGGGCTGCAGTGCCAGGGTGGGTGAGAGAGGGCCCCTCCCCATCCCGAGCACACCGGAGTTGCCGGGGTGTAGTGGGGTGCAGGAAGGACCCCTTGATTTGATGGGGCAGGACAGGGAACCTGGTTTGGGGGTGAGAGCAGGGGGCTGCAACTTCTGAATGGTGCTTTGTGGGGTCCCTCCAGGGCATGTGGGCCCTGGGGGGTGACATCTGCCCAGCTTGGGGCAGGCTGGCACCAGGGACCATCCAGGGAGCTGCAGTTCAGCACATCCCAATGCCAGAGACCTCCCAGTGCTATGCTCCTCCCTGGCTGGTCCCATCATGCCTGGGCTCCTTCCTCCCGGCTCCATCCTCCTCCTTGGGAGAGAACACTGCCCTTTTTGCTGCCTCCACAGGAGATTTTGCACTGGCTTAGATTCTGGATTTCTTTCTTATTCCCCCTCTGTTATCCCAACCACCCTCCCTCCACATCCCCCTATTCTCTCAAAATAGTCCTACTGATGCTTGATATCCAATGGATGGGGCTGGGGGCCCCACCCTGACCCTGTAGCTAAAGCACCAACAGGACTGGGACAGTGGCTTTGGACAGGGTGACTCACAGCCTTTTTCTTTATCAAGGCTGGAGCAAAGTCCCCCCTCCAGTGACCTGTCAACACCTTCCCAGATAAACCAGAGCAGTAACTGCCTCTGTTCACTACCCTTCCCTCCCAGGCAGCTGCTGCTGAACCGGGAACCCGGTGCAGCAGCAGGAATGAGTGCATGGAAAGGAAGGAAAGAGTGAAGGAAGAAGCAACAGGGAGGGAGGGGAAAAAGCGAGGTCGAAGCAATGGTGGAATCACAGCAAAAACAGCCGGAAAAAGGAAACAGGCCCTGAAAAGTCAAATAAAAATAGCAGCGAGGCGAACCCAAGTGTGCAGCACATGGGAGTGAGCGCATTTCCTTCGAGGGCAGCACCGCACGCTCCCGGCTGCTCCGGGGGGGCCGCTCTGATGTGGCTCCAGCTGCCACCACGGCCCCCCCACCCCCCTGTGCTGTGCCAGCCCCTTGGCAGCCGCTGGGCACCCAGCCAGCCCCCTCCTCGCCCGTGGTCCCTGTGTGCCTTGTGCGAGCCCGCCCGGCCCGGGGGCTGCAGGGATGTAGAAAAGGTGTACACACATGTCAGAGCTGAGGGGACGCACAGGGTCGGGGGGGGCCTCGCTGGCCGTACCCACGCCCTCTCCTCGTGCCCTGTACTGCCGGCGGGTTGCCTTGCCGGATGCATCCGAGCGCTGTGTGAGCAGCGCGATCCCGGCTCCCTCCCCTCCCTGCTTGTTTTGCAATCATGGCAGGGTCCCGCTGGGAGATGGGGGTTGGAGGGGGGAGGCTGTGGGGACAGGGATGGGGACAAGGATGGGGGCTGGTACTTCTTACCAGCACCAGTGGGTCGCATCCCAACCCAACTTTGGACTGAGCTCGGAGGCAGCAGCAGAACCCAGTGGGCTGGGGCACTGTTCTGCGGGACAGTGCTGGGGGATCATAGCAGGGTACCATGCCCAGGGACCATGGTTTGGGACCACATGGGGGTACAGTGCCCAGGCACTGAGCTGGGGGACCACACTGGGATACCGTGCCCAGGGACTGTGCCTGGGGAGCTCTGCCAGGGGGCCACACAGGGGCACCATGCCTGGGGACCATGCAGAGGGACAGTGGCTGCTGAAGTTCCACAGAGGCACATTTTGCCCCCCCACCACCACCGCTGTCCCACTGAAGTGCAGCTGACCCAAGCTATCCCCATCTCGGGGTGCCAGCAGCCCCCCGGCTGGTGTCCGGGGGGCCCTTGCCCACATGTGCCCCCTGCTTCAGTCCTCACCCCCCTGGCAGAGGGGCTGGGGACCCATCCCCTGGCAGCCCCAGCGCTGGGGGCACTGGCACACGCAGGCTGTGTCTGACAGAGCAGAGCAGCGTTTTGTTCTCTCCCATCTCCCTGCAGCATTGTGAAGCTGCTGAAAGCCCAGATTTACAGTGTGATAAACGCTGGAGGCTCTGCGGAATATCTGACTGCTCCATCCTTTGGAGAGCGGCTGGTTTGGAGGAGCGGGGAGTGCCAGGCAGCACATCCAGAGGCAGAACAGTGGGTCCGGGGGGGCAGGGATGGCCGGGAGTGAGGCTGTTGGAGCCGTGCCACGACCCAGGTGGGTCCCAGCACTCCCAGCCATAGGTCACCGAGTGCCTGAGCCCCTCCGGGCAGCGGGAAAGTACTGACCCCCCCATCATTTCTTGGGCCTGTTGCTGGTTTTGAAGCATCTGCCGACCAGATTGTGCCGCGGCGTGCCGGGGTGCCCGTGCCAGGACATGCCAGCCGGGAGGCGGGGTGCGCCCAGGCCCAGCTTCGGGTGTGCTCCCTCCCCGCACCCCCATTGCCCGCTCCCCTGCTGGGTGCCGCGGGCTGCTCGGCGGGAGCCTGCGTCCTCTTCCTCGCTGGGAAGGGCTGGGAGATGCTGGAAAGCGGCTCTGCCTGCTCTGCTACCTCCAACAGCAAGAGGTTTGCAGCCTTGGGGCTGCGTGTGCGTGTGAGTGCTGGGATGTCTGTGCATGTGTGTGTATGTATGTGTGTGCATGTGTGTCTGGGCACATGCGCGTGGTTATGTGTGCACACACGTACATGTGTGTGCAGTGGTGTCTGCACACGTGTGTATGTGTGGGGTGGGTGGGTGCATGCGGTTCCATATGTGTGCATGCATGTGCAAGGGTGGGTGCATGTGATCCCTCTCTCCAGCTGGTTTCCAACAGGGTGGCTGCAGCCCCTGGTACTGCTGACCCTGTGCCCCTTCTTCCCTGTGCTGGAACCAGAGCCGGCACTGGAGCCAGCAGGCCTCGGCATGGGGGCAGCCAGCGGGACTGGGATGCCGGGCTCAGCGGGAGCACCAGCTCTCCTGGAGACGGGATGTGACCGATCCAGCACCGATGGTATCACAGCTCCCCGGGTGGGTTCTGGCTCTGGTGGCTCTTGACACCCAGCAGGAGCCGGGCAGTGGTGAGGGGCCCGGCCGGTCCCCGCGAGTGGGCGCGCGATGGTTCCCAACACCATCGTGGGGCACATCCATACCGACTTGCCAAGAAGCTGGGGGCCTGCTGGGGCTTGACTGGGAGCTGGGGGGGACCAAACTGCCTCCTTCCCCCATGGTCCCTGGCCCCACTGCTCAGCCCACAGCATCCTGCGCCGGGGCCCATTGTTCGGCCGCGCCGGGCTGCGGGGCAGGATTTCTTTGTCAGAGCTCGGCAATATTTTATTCTAACAATTAACCAAACACGCCCGGGCCCCCAAGCCTGTTTGTGATTATTGGAGGGCGAATTCCCCAGCCTCGCTCCCTCTTGGTGTTGGCTCTGCCTGGGGCTGCACCAGGCGGAGGGGATCCAGCCCCTCTCCCACCCGCTCAGGGTTGGGGACCCCCAACTGTGCTAACAGCTCCCCTACTCCTGCAGACAGTGCTGGGGGCCTTGGTGGCCTCGACCCCCTTGTGAGCCCCTGAGCATCGCCTGCATTGTCTCAGCAGCAGTGGGGTCCGTGGGGGCGCAGGGGCAGTGGTGATTCATGGTAGGGGGGATGTGAATCACAGCCCTCACTCTCCAGGCAGGATGCGGCCCCACGCTCCCAGCTTGCCTCATGCCAGCCATGGACTGCAGGCTTTGTCCTCCACAGGGTGGAAGCGGCTCACTGCCCGTGGTGGGATGGGATGGGGCCAGTGCTCTTCCTGGGATGCTGGCGCAGCTTTCCCAGCTCCTGCTTTGGGGTGGGATGAGGGTCCTGTGGGCTGCGGGTGCCTCCTGCATCCTGGCTCTCTCTGAGGCTCCTCACCGTGCTTGGGCTGTGTCGTCATCACAGCAGCAGTGGTAAAGAAAGCTGGTGCCTCCCTTTGCAAACTCTCCTGGAGAGTGAATTGCCCAGTGCATGTTATCAAAACCCTTTTAAATCCTTTGCTTGTGGCCAGCTCATCCCATCTCCCTGTATCCCACTGCTGCGGTTCCACCCTCCAGGGATGGGATGCTGAGTTCCTGGCCTGGAGCTGTGGCCTGAGCTGGAAGCCCTCTCCAGGTGTTGCCTACAGTGTGTAGGGGAGTCCAGAGCGAGAGTTGGAGCTGAGAGCCAGGGTGGGCACTGTGGGTGATGCCACCTGCCGAGAGTGAAGCAGCTGGTCCCAGTGTCCTGCAGCATGGCCGTCTGGATTAGTTGTAGGTTATTAACCATCCCAGGGGAGACACCCCTAGCAGGTTGTTTCTCTGGCTGCTGCCTGGGATGGGTGGGTCCTGGGGATGACTGGAGCAGAGGAGGGGGTTCGCAGCTGCAGGGTGGGAGGATGGAGGAGGGACCAGTGCTGTGATGCTGACCCAGCTATGCCAGAGTCCTCGGTGGCTGGAGCCAGGCACAGGGCAGGAGCAAGAACAGGCAACATCTCCTGCCAGCTGATCTGGGCTGGTGATATTCCATGGCCCTCCCTGCAGCTGCACACTCACCAATGCCTAAACATGCTCCTTCAGAACCAGGGCTCCTTCCTCAGTCGTGCTGCCTGGGCCCAGGCTCTCATCCTGATCCTGGAACTTAAAATACAGTGAGTCATCGAAGCAGAGTGGCTCGGGTGGCTGGGCCAGGCAGGGCAGCCGGAGCGTGGCACCGGTGAGCAGCCCGGCGACAAGTGAGACCCCGATGGCCACCACCAGCCCTGCTGCCTGGCACAGCGCCTGTCTGCTCACCCCACCGTCCCCTTGCTGTTCTCCCACCACCTCGCTGGCATTGCCCCCAGCGGGGGACAGCTGGGAGATGTGGGACCCGGAGGTGTCCTTGGATACCACCAGGATGGCCACGGCGCTGGCTGCGGCGCCAAGGATGCCGGGCAAGCCATGGAGATTGTGGATTCCGCAGTGGTCCTGGAATGTGAGCTTCTTCTCCAGGAGCGGGGTGAGGAACCTGAAGCCGAGGATACATGTCACGGCCGAGAGGCTGCCCAGGGCAAGAGCGGCCGCTGGCGGCATGGCCATGTCGGCCACCGCGCCGATGGCCACCCCGCCGGCCAGGCTGCCATTCTGCAGGTGGCTGGGGCTGAGCTTACCGTCCCTCTCCAGCAGGCTGGAGGCCACCACGGTGGTTATGGCACTGGCACTCATGGCCAGGAGGGTGTTCAGGATGGCACGGTGCTGGGCATCAGCCGGTTGGCAGAGGACAGCCACAAAGCTGGGCCAGAAAACCCAGAGGATGAGCATCCCCACCAGGGACATGAGGTCGGAGCGGGGCGTTGGGGTCTCCTTGGGGTGTAGTGGCTTCTGTCCTGCCCAGAACAGAGCCTTGGACACGCCGAGGCCAAAATAACAGGAGAAGACATGGATTGTGATGGTACCACCCACATCCAGGACGCCCAGACAGTTGACAATGACCCACTCACTGGCGAGGTAGGCGGGGACCTCACAGGCGGCCATGGCGAGCAGCTGGCAGGGACTGGTCCTCCCCAGGATGGCCCCCACGGAGACGAGCACCGTCACGGCAGCGAACTCAGAGATGAGGAGTTTGTGGAGATCCAGGTGGACCTGGCCGTGGTGGAAGTGATGGATCAAGCCCTGCAGCACTAGCGCCCATTGCATGGAGAAGTTGAGCAGGAGGAAGTTGTGGGTGAGGGCACTGAGCCCGTAGCGGGGCAGGAAGGTCAGCAGGAGCCCCAGCCCCACCACCAGCATCACCTGGATGTCCTGGAAGAAGGGAAAGGTGCTGTAGATCTGGTAGGCCACCAAGCTGGCATCCTCTGCCTGCGCTGAGGGCTCATCAAAGGTGACAAAGAGGGCAAAGAAGAGGAGCAGGGCACCCTGGAAAAAGCCCAGGAAGAGGGGCAGGAGGCAACGGGGCCGGGTGAAGGGCAGTACGGCCATCCTGGAGCGGACAGGAGGGGATGATGACTGGTGCTGTCTTGGGGCAGCAGCCCAGCAGTGCTCACAGGGTGAGCTCTGCTTGCTCCTACATTGGGGGTTTTATGACCATGGTTAATTTTTAACAGAAGATCTAAGTTTATGTTGCAGAAGAGAAGGGTTTTGTTCCTCTCTTCTTTAAATACAACACCCATAAATTAGCCACGTGCTCTTGTTTGGCCACCATAAAAGTGGACATTACGATTTTGAAGGGAAACAAGAAAAACCTGCCATGGGGCAGAGAAGGGAGAAGGATGATTGGTGAGGAGCTGGACAGGGATGAGGGTACCATGGCACTCACCCCACATAACCTACCCCCTTCCAGGAGTGGAGACCTCACTGCTGGAACCCCGGAGTGATGCTGGCAGCTCACACAAACCCCAGCTCCCAGTCTAACTCTGCCACATCCCACTCCACGTTGACTCTGGCACTGCCACCACCCCCTTCCGCGGAATGATGCACGTTTTCCCCAGCAACCACTTGGATTTTGGGAAGCACCATGAAGCTCCAAAATCAGGGCTGAAAAGATCATTTTCTCACAGGTTTGCATTGGCTTAAATGGCTGGAAATTCATTAACAATTAGCGCGCGAGAAAAACAAAACCCAGAGCAGCCAAGCAGCTACCCCGAAGTTTCTGGGTTGCTGCTTAGTGTGACATTTTGCCAGTGAATGTCTGGAAAAAAAAAAAAATTAAAGAAAAAATATATGAGAACCACAAGAACAAAAGGCAGAAGGGTTGGTAAATATTTGTTCCAGAGAGGAGATATTTTTGTGCTGTCCCTGATCTCAACACCCCTGCCGCGGGCGCTGGCTCCGCGCCGCTCTTCGTCATTGTTACTGGAGGATGAGGCAGGCGAGGGCGCAAAATGGGAAACAATTGTTGAATAATCTGCGCGAGGTTCCTCTGCCAAACCATCCCCGGCCATTTTTCAACCCAGAGATGCTGGAAATGGGGGCAATGTGTAGGAGGAGGTGGTGCTTTGAAGGCAATGCCTTTGGCGGGTGAGGAGGGGTTGCGTTGCACCCAACAGAGGGGTGGTGGGAGCAGTGAGGGTTTTGGGGTGGGAGATAGGGTGCTTTGTCTGCCCCGATACATCCCTGCTGCATGGCTGGTGATGCTAACGGCAGTGGATGCTCCTGTGGGAGCATCCTCACCCAAGGAAATGTGGGGCTGGGGTCCCCACAGTGGCATATGGCTCTCTCTGGTGTCCTCAGGGTGGCTGGGATGGGATGGGATGAGATGGGATGGGATGGGATGGCATGGGTGAGTCGGCAGGATGATCCCATTGTTCCTGCTTCTGCCTGCACAGGGACACAGCCTAACCCACCTCCTGTGCCTGCTGATGGCTCTCACTTCCACCAGGCAGTGCGGGTGAGGACCAAGGGGATGTAGGCAGAGCCTTCCCCTTTTATTCCCTTTGCTGGGGTACAAAAGGCAAAGAATGGGATTTCAGCTTCTGACCCCTCACCTGTGCCCTTCATATGCCACATCAGCCCATCCAGGGGGTTTTCAAGGGGACAACTTGGCCCAGTGAAACCTCTTTGGTTGATGGTGGGTGAGACACAACCCCAGGGAGATGCTTGGAGCAGGTCATGCTCCTGAGACGGAGGAGCCAGGCTGCTCTTACAGAGCTGAGGAAGTGTTTTTGCTCTGGCTCGGTGTGCCAGAGGACAAGGTGCTTGCTGGCACACTGGGTGCTGCCCGGTGACCCCTCTCCTTCTGCCCACAGCATCTCAGTCTGTCCCTTCCTGCTCTGGTTTGGGTTTTTTTAAGGTGATGTTAAATAAAATGCTAAAAGAAAAAGCCATGGAACAGGTCTTTTAAGAAACAGAGTGCTTGGAAGACTTCAAGGTTATGGCACAGTGCCTCCTGAGAGGAGGAGGAGAAAGATGCTGGAGGGATGTGTCCTTGAGCATCCCAGTGCTGCCAGATCTGCTGGAGAGGACAAGAAACACATTAGGAGTTTTAGGATGTAAATGCCCCGGATTGTCTCTGGCAAGGAGTAGACTGGAAAGTCAGGATACCTCCACTGGACTCTGTGTGCTGGGTCAGCAGATTCCAGGAGGACACGTGGGGAAGTGGCAGCTCAGGACTGGGCTCAGTGTTTGGTGATGGGGTGTTTCAGGGGGTGACACAGCTCTTATCTTGGTCACTGGGGGACAGGCAGTTGCAGGCTCAGTGGGATGTCCTTGGACACATGCTCTTTTTCCACCTGGAAATTTTTCTCTGACAGCACCTGGGCATTTGAGATACTTCTCTGGGCTCCCAGAGTGGCAAAAACCAGTGGAGGAAGTTTCTAATGACCCCAGCCTTTCACATCCCTACGAGCAGCACCCTCTGCTCTGCTGCCTCTGTGGGGTCAACCACCACCAGGCTCCTTTGATGAGATATCAGGTACCACCGTCCTCTTCCCTTGGAAAAAGGGCATCCTGTGAGCCTTTCCACTTCCCAAACCAGATGAGATGTAAAGAGCAGCGATGCCCAAGTGCTCCCCAGACCAAAGACCCCACAGCAGAGAGGGGGAAACCCCACTGGGACACAGATTAAAAAATAACCTTTATGGCACTCATAAAAGAAGGTCGAAATTCCAAGAGGTCACTGAGAAGGTGAAAGTCCCCCCTGGCCCTGGGGCACCCTTGAAGACAGAGAATGATTAACCCCGTGGTGCAGGGTGTGCCTTCAGGATGCCACGGTCCCCATGGGGAGAAGGTCCAATCCCTCCGGTAACATTTTCCAGGCACAGCGAGTTTTCTTTCGGCACTGAAGGAGAAGGGATGGAGGAAGCATCTGGCGAGGGCTTGGGCAGCGGGGAGGGAGGGGAGCATTGAATTCCACCCCCCACATCCCCCTTTCACTGGGGGGGCAGTTGTTTTATGGCAGGAGGACTGGGGAACCATTTTAGCAGGATCCACGCTGGGACTGCTGGAGGAGTTCCCTGCTGAGGGCTGGATACAAAGAAAAGCTGAATTAACCGAGGGTCATATAAGGCAACAGGATCTGACAGATCCGAGCCAATATATGCTGGCAGCAGCCAGTCCATGGCACTGTGAGAAACACTCCTGCAAATTTAACAAATCCCCATGGTCTAGAAAGTCATGTACAAGAAATTACTAATGAAGGGATCTAGTCATATCTGGATTTCCAGACGTTGGTCATGCTCCCACCGCGTTCTTCAGGCCATATAAGTACATGGATCTCAATCCCGGGTGCTGGAGACCGAGAGGATTGTTACGATCATCTTGTCTGACCTCCTGCGTCAGACGAGGGCTCCCGGTGAGGAGGGGATGCCGGGCGGTGGCGGCCGGATCCTGCGGCCGTGCCGGGCTGGGGATGGATGGAGAAGCCTGAAGGGGTGCCGGGCTTGGGAATGCTGCCATGGCAATGGAGTGGCTGGGTGCTCCCACCCCGTGGTGATGCGCTGGCACCCAGAGGGGTGCTGGGGACCCGCTGCTGGGCAGGAGGGATCAGGAGTTCCAGCTTCATCCCTGCAGGGCAGCACTGTGCGATGGGAAGGAACTGCCAGTGGCACCCCCACCCATGGCATCATCTTCAACCCACTGCTCCCTCCAGCCTGGAGCACCCCAAAATTCTCCATTCCCTAAAGATCCTGCCAGCTTACTCCTGCAGAGCTCCAGCTCTGTTCCATCCCCTCCATAGGTCCTACATAGCCACCCACCTGGTGCTGGGAGCGAGCACCACGAGTGTTTTAAGAACTCCGGACCAGCTGTGACCCCGCGAGCCCCGATGCCGGCTGTCATGTGGTGGGCAGGGGGCCAGAACCAACCCCCCCCCCCTCCTCACCCCTCACAGCCAGGTCCTACCGGGGGGGAAAGCGGGGGGACACAAAGCCCAACAGACGTCACCCCGGCATCACGCGGCCCGAGTGGCCTTCTCCATCTTGTTAGCACATTGTGTAACACAACATGTGGAGGCGCTGGGACCGCACACGCATGCAACTCCCTGACAGCCCAACAGAGACTGGGGGGCGGGGGGAGAAAAGAGGGAGGCAA
>NW_020884893.1:8699674-8998589 GCF_003945725.1 Corapipo altera | reverse complement strand
AAAAAGAAAAAAAAAAAAAAAGGAAGCAATTTAAGCTTTGAATCTTTCTCTTTAAAATGTTCTCATGGCTTCATTAGAATTTGCAGCCACAGAGGCTTTGAAGAGCATGGTATAAGGAGTGAAACATCTGGAAAAATTAGGATTAATGAAAACATAATTCCCAAGACTAAAGGAAAGATTAATCCTGCGTTACCACTTGTGTGTTCCACAGCTTTTCCCCAGCTCGTAACACTGAACTTATTAAATTGCCCTGAGCTGAGTTTTCCTTTTCTCTCTCCCTCCCCTATGGAGCCCAATGGAAGTGGCCGATGCCAAATGTAAGGATAGCCAACTGTGCTGGGCAGAGCCAGCGCCAGCACATCCAGCCCTGCAGCCAGGTGGGCACCCACTGCCCACCAGACCTGCGGGTGGGGGTCTCTGGGTGGGGGTGAGGGTCCGGCAGGTTCGGGGGGGTCTGTGCTGGGGCAGTGGGTGCTGCACCCTGGCAGGGCTGCACCTGCTCCTGATTGGGGTCCTGAGCAGGATGGGGACCCACTGGCTCATGGGATGGGGGATGCTGGGGAATTAAAAGATGAATTAATGAACCCCCTGCTCTGCTGTGGGATGCTTGGCCAGGGCGAGAACAAAGGGGCTCTGAGATGCTCGTGTCACTGGGTGGCATTGCTGAAAGTGTGAGGGTGATGTGCCCTGATGATGTGTCATTCCATGTCATGCTGTACCACGCTGTGCCATGCTGTGCCATGCCATGCCATTCTGGGCTATATTGTGTCATGCCATGCTGTGCTGTGCCATTCCATATTGTGCCATGCTGTGCTATTCTATGCCATGTTGTCCATGCCACATGCCATGCCCATGCTGGCACCACCCTCTGCTCCAGGATCCAGGCTGTAAGCAGGGTGCTGGGACCCACGAGCCCTGTGCCAACCAGCAGTACTGGGCTCTGGAGACTCTGGGGCTGTGTCACACTGCAGTGCTGGAGGGTACTGGGGGGTCACATTGGCTGTGCCAGCCCCTGTTTGAGCCCTCTGGGGAGGGCTGGTCCAGGCTCTCGGGCTGCTCCAAGTGGAGCTCAGCTGTGCTGAGGAGCCCTCTTGGGAAGATACTCCTGGATGACAGACCCTTTGTCCCTGTAAAATCCTGCAGCAATTCCTCTCTGTTTGGGGCAGTGATGCCACCAGCAAGTACCATATGGGTGCCATGGCTGGTTTGGGGGTCGCATCAGATGTTTGTCCCTGCAGCTTCTCCACTGTGGACACTAATTTGCACAAATAGGTGGGGCTAGGGTTGGAGTGTGTCTCTCCGTGCAGTGTGGCCTATGAAGTGTGGTGCTCCTTGGGAAGAATGAAAACAAGGAGAGCTCACTCCATTACATCTTTATCCATCCCACACCGAGCACAGGGAGGCTGGGCAGTGCTAACTCCACACCTAGGCTGGCTCTGCTGACCAGCCCACCACAGCAGACCCAGCAGCCAGAGCCAGCAAGTGGCTGCAGCCGCCCACAAGGACTGGGAAGGAAGGAAGGGACTGCATGAGATGGGGACAGGGAGCAGCACCCGCTCTGAAAGTTTTTACAGGGGTTTGGGTGGGATCTTGCCTGCTGGGAACCCCCCACAACATCCAGGTGAGGGAACCAGATGTTTTCTGCACCCCCTCCTTGCCTGCTGCCCCCAGTGAAGCCAGGACTGCAGCTGGATGGGGCCAAAGGCATGTTTGACCCGTGCAGAGGGGAAAAGGACTCCTTTGTTCCAGGAAGGGGGAAAAGGGCTGTGTTTGCCCCACACATGGAGTGAGGGAGGAGGCAGCGAGCCCTGGCCACTCCCCAAGAAGGGGAGGCTCCCAAGGGACTCAACGGGACCCCCACTCCCTCCTTCCCACGCTGATGTCCCACTCAGCTCCCGCCTGTTTTCCAGAGAGGAAACCGGCAACCTTGCTATTATTTCTTTTCAAAAAAATTTTTTTTTTCTATTTTCCTTTTTTCTCCCAGTGTGAGCGGCGGGGCCCAGCTGGGGGGTGCCGGGTGCCGGCGGGCGCCAGGTGCCGGCGGGGCGGCGCGGGAGGTGCCCGCCGGCCGCGGGGGGACAAAGCCGGCGACAGCCCGCGGCGTTCGCGGCCGTATTGTGCGAGCGAGGACGAGATGGATGAAGGTCACATCCTGCCACTCTTCCGATGCCCGGCACCAGGAAAAAGCTGCGCTTTGTAAATATAAAAATAAACAACAAACTCTTCCCCCCCATTTACCACCTTTCCCCCACCCCCCCTCCCCACCCCCGAGAAAACAACAACAGCCCCCGCGGCGTCGCAGCCACCTGCTCGGGGAAGTGATTTTTCATATAGGCAGGAAACGGGGGTCTAATTAAATCTAGGGTCAAGAACATAAAGGGAGAACGAAGTTTATTTAGGAGTCCTCCAGCAGGGTGGGAGGGGGATGCTCAGCAAGGCTGTGGGTCTGTGTGCCTTTGTGGGACAGCATTTTGGGGGAGCTGGGGGGATCTGGGGATGTTTTGGCCACGGGGTGGGTGGCAGGGCATCCTGCCAGCGGGTCCAGCGTGCCATGGGAGACAGTGGTGGCAGTTAGGCCCTCACCAGGGCAGGGATGCTCTCGGGGACTCCCTGCTGTCCCCATCCCCCTGCGGGTAGAGAAAGGAGCCCGGGGAGCGTCACGCTCAGACCTACAAGAGTGTCCCCAAGCCTTCAGCGAGATCATATGAGGTTCCTGTTTCACAAGACGGAGGATGGCATTTCCATTGTGCTCGCCGGGGATGTGTTGCAACGGGGCAGCCGCTTCCATCCTTTGTCCTCCTCCCCGCAGAGGAGGAGTCTCAACCTCTGCCAGGGTGACCCGTCACACCCTGGCCCCCCCCCAGCCACCAAATTTGGCTCCACTGGCCGCGGCAGCCCTCCTCGGCGGGTCCTGTCAACGGGCATCGCCCCACCACCAGCACTCTCCGGCTCCAAAGGTGCCTCCTTGCAGCCACCGAGCTGCGTGCCCTCGGCTGGGGGGTCCGCACTGGGTTAGGAACACTCCAGGAAGGTGATGCCCATGGTCGAGCCGCTCCCAACGCTGACTCCGGGGTGCTCCGGCTGCCTCCGCTCCCCACTGCAGGCTCCTGCCTAATTTTCACCACCAATTAACAAACGAGGGGTTGACCAAAGCAAAGCCCAACTGTGGATCCCTGGGTGTTGGCAGCAGCCCCAGCTCCCCGGGATGATGCAACTCCCCCAGCCCCTCTCCCCTGCCCGCAGCGAGCAGCTTCCAGCTTTCAGGAAGCGCTGCAGAGACCTTTGCCTTTGGGTCGGGTGCTCCGAGCACGGACCCGCTTTCTATTCCCCAGCTGGGATGTGCTGAATATGAAGTACCACGGCATTGTTGTGAAAAATAATTCAAACCCACCAAAAAGTCGAGCAGCAGCTGGAAGGGCAAAATCTGAGCAAGCAGGGCTGTCTGTAACCCTTTGCGGGCAGGGAAGGCAGGGCGGGCAGGGGAGCAGCATCCCACATCCCGAATCTGCCGCTGGTGCCTGCGGGGGCGGAAGGGGAGGTGATGGACCGAAAGTGTCCCAGTGCAGACTGCGGGCAGGAGAGGGAATGGTTTCCCGTGGGAAAGGGGGAACTCGTGCCTGGGGACTCATAAAACAGTGAGATTTTTGGACAGGCTTTAGGGACGCTGGGGTGTGACCTTATGCCCAGATCCCTGTGAAGGATGGGACATACGACCTGGGGACCACGCACCCCGGGGGCTGCCCGTCCCCACCCCGCAGCAAGGCATCAGGTCCCTCCTGTTGACCACCGATGGGATGCAGGTGCCACCCACCACACTGGATCGGTGTCCCCTCCCTGCCACCAGCATCCCTCTGCCGAACAAGGTACCAGGGTTGGCGCTGGGGACGAGGACGCGTCCCCAGCCGCGGGCCTCGCTCCAGCTGGGCGCTGTTTTGTAAGGACTCCTGGGCCTCTGCGGCGCAGAGATAAGCCCAAGAATTCGCCGTCGGTTCCAAATATCCCGTCCGCTTCCTCCTGCCGTCCTCGCCGCCGCTCCAGCCCGCTTGTCTCATTTCCGCAGCAGCGTGCTGGGGAACGCTTCCTGTTTTCCCCCTGGCCCCGGGGCGGCGGCGGGGGGCTGAGGGGCGCGGGGAGGAAGGGCAGGACAATGGGCGCAGGCCGGGATGGGCAGCTGCCCACCGCCCGGGATGGGGGTTCCTCGGCGGCGAGGGATGTGGCTGGGAGGGAGGGGGAACGCGGGTAGCAGGTGGCAGCAGTGGGGACGTGGGTCCTCAGCTGAGCTGAGATTGCGGATGGGGTTTCTATCCTTTCCTTTTGTGATTTTTTTTTTTTTCCCCTTAAGAGCTTTGCTGTAAATCAGCCCAAACTCCCTCCAGAGCATCCTCTCTGCACCGCGGTGGGAGTCCCCCTCCAGCTGGGCATGAGGACAGGGATGAAGCCGGGTACCACTGCTCAGCCCAGCTGTGGTGGAGCACAGCTCTGGGTGGAGGGGACCCTGCTCTGCATGCGGCAATGAACTGCCCCCCCACGACCACCTGCTGCAACCTCCCCCCTCCCCAGCCACAGCGTGGGGGAGCAGCATTCCTACGGGACTGCCACCTCCCAGGGGCTGTGCTGCGGGGCAAGGGAATGGGATGCTGCTCCTCTGTCCCAAACTGCAGCCACGGGAAAAGAGGGGTCCGCTTTGGAGCTCTGCTCGCTTGGAGCCCAGCATCCTCCTGCCGCAGGTGGGACCAGCTGGTGGGCAGCCCCACGTCCCCCTGTTTTCAGGGCTCTTGCCCCCCGGGTCCCGGGACGAGTGTGAGTGTTTACTCGGCGCCTTTCTCACCGCTCGCAGCGTGGCAGGAGTTATTCAAAGGCAGGCGGAAGCGAGCCCAGCAACTGAAACAACAATGAAAAGGAAACGGAGCTCGAAAAATTCTCCGTTCATAAATCAACTGAACTGCAGGTGATCCCTGGGCAGGAGTAGCCTGAGGAAGAGACACGGCTCGGCTCGACATGGCCAGCAGCCAGGCAGACTCCAGCCCGGAGGCAGGGATGGGGGAGGCTGGGATTTCCCAGGGTGGTCCTGAGTGATGCTGGGGTTGGTATCCATGTCCCCAGGGCTGCACATCGGGGGCTTTGGGGCAGGTGAGGTGCAAACATTGCTGGGTTAATTTCTATAATATATTTTTATTACATCTTTTTATTATAAATCTGGGTGAGAAGTGTGAAGCTGTGCTGGGTGGAGCTGGGTTTGTGGGGTCAGCACTGCACATGCACATGCTTGCCTCCCAGGCCAGAGGAACACAACCAGCCCAGGGGATAGGGTGCAGGGGCCATGCCACAAACATGCCACAGCCTCTCAGGGCCAGTAGAGTGGGGAGACAGGGTAACTGTGGGGAGACAAGGTAATTGTGGTTCTTGAGGGGGTTCAGAGCAGCCCCTGCCTCTCCTTTCATCTCCATGCCTGCTTTTTTGGGGTGAAATGCATCACTTTGGAAGCAGAGGAACCATCAGGGTGTGGGTGAGCATGGCTCCAGTCCATAGCTGTGCCATGGAAGATATTGGGGTTAATGGGAGACAATCCAGGGCTCTCAGCGGCATCAGGCCATGGCTCCTTGCTGGGATCTCATAAAGACTTTTTCCTCCTTAGGAAGTAGAGCTGCCAGATTGGGATGGGCTCCTCAGTGCTGGCAGCACCCCTGCACAGGCAGGGGATGGGCATGGTTGGAAAAATCTACCCCCCCACTCCCAGTTAGGTCCTGCAGCATCTTGCTGCAGGCAAGATGGGGACCAATTTCGTCAAACCTATGTGTCCCCTCCTAGCTGACCCCACCTCCAGCCCCCCTGAGCTGAGACCCAACCCTGGGGATACCAAGAGGAGCTCGTGCCTTTGGGACCAATGGATGGCCCCAAGGACCAGGCTGGTGGCAATGGGCTGAGCCTTGCAGCAGAGGAAATGATCTGGTTGTGTTCCCCACACTGGGAAAGCCAGGAGGGATTACATGTCCCCTCTGCCACTATCCATCCTCCCTCCTGTGATTTCCCTGTCATCTTGTCTTTCGGCAGAGCTGGAAAACTGGGAGACCACCGTAAATAAATCCTGTGTCTTTAAGCCGTTTTGTACAGTACAAGAAAATGCACTCGTTGAATTACAGCTTTTTAATCAAATACATGTAACCATGTCACTTAAAGTGCTCGCGAAAAGCAGGGAAAAAAAAAAACCCCAACACAATTGGAAGAGCACAATATTAAAACCAGCTGCCTGCTTACCCCCACCACAGTTAATAGTTTTTGAATGTTCTGAATGAGAGAGAAACCAGAGCCAAGCTCCACTTTCATGTCCATCTTTCTGATCAAACCCTGTCAGACGGGGGGAGCCGGGCAGCCTGGCACAGAGGCGGGGGATGCGGGAGGGCTGCGCTCCCTTCTCCTGCCGCTTCGCCCGTCCCCTCGGGCTTTCTCCCCACGGTGATGGGGATATGGGAGCCAATGGTCCTTCTGCAGGCAAAGCAGCATTGCCTGGCAGGGGCCCAGCCTGGAGATGGGAGCACAGGTCGCCCTTCAAGCCATGTGGTGGTGAGGGATGCTGCCTTGGGGTATTGCCACTGTGTTGTGTGTCCCCCCGCCAAATTCAACCTAAATCCGCCTCTCGATGCTTTTTCCTGCGAGGTGACATCACTGCTCCTACCCTGTGGGTGCCGAGGCGCCGTAATACCCGCAGCATCCCTTCCTCCAAGCGTGCTGGTATAGTCCCCCATGTCACATCCCTGTGCCCCATTCCCCTGGGGCACACATGCCAGGACCACCTCAACGTCTACCTCCGGCCTCACTGGCCACCGACCTCCCCCTGCCCCAGCACAGCCTGCCAAGCACCCCGAGCTGTGCGGTTCCCCCGCAATGTGGACCAATGCTCATTAAGCATGAGGCAGAGACCACCAAATATGTCAAAACACACTTAAAATTTATTGTTTCATACCATACATTTGAGTCTCTTGAACGCTGGCCAGTGTTTCTCCCTCTCCGCGATGGGGCCTATCTGCTGTCACCGACGCTTTGCGTATATGTATAACCCGCTTGCTTGCTGCCTTTTTTTTTTTTTTCCTCTCCCCCCCTTCTTTCTTTAAATGCAAAATACAAACAATCGATGGAAAATGTACATTTGTTCCATATGGGACGGTCGGAGTGTGGAGAGGAGCCAGCAGAGTCATTTTTAGGCAGCCTCCTCTCTCCAGCGGATGGCTGGACGGCTTCCCAGAACGGCCCCGCGCGGCCTGGACTGACTCTCCTGACGAGCTTCAGACGGTCTGTGACGCTCCCGCGATGGTGGGGGGGACGTGATTCAGTTCCCTGCAGGGCTCAACCCCCCTGAGGCTGATGAGCGTAGAAGGAGGGAGAGGTTACCACTGAAGATACTGCAGCATCCCAGAAGGGTTGAGCTCGGCTCTGTGGGAGGCAATGGGAAGTTTGCTTTAGGATTCGGATAGGAAGTTGAATTAGGCTTGTTGGGTTGGGTTAGGTAGGCTCAGCTGAGGTGGTTGGGCTGTGTTGGGTTAGGGTGAGATAGGGTGTTTGTGTCATGTGGTTAAAGTTGGTTAGGATGGGTTAGGTTGGTTGTGTTGAATTGATTAGGATATGTTGGGTTGCCTTTGGTTGGGTTGGGTTGGGCTGGGTTATGGTAGATTGTTCTAGGCTAGGTTGAGTTTGGTTGTGTTGTGTTGGGTGGATTGGGTGAGTTGGGTTGGGTTAGATGGCACCAACAATACCATGGTTGTATTGGGTTGTGTTCTGTTGAGTTGGGTTCTGTTGGATTGGGTTAGGTGACCTCTGGAGAGCACTCTCAAGCCTTCCATGACCCCTTGGCCTCTGGGTACATCACAGCTTTGCTGGCTCAGCTCAGAAGAGGAGCACAAAATGGTTCTGACAGATGTTGTGGGGCTCAGTCGGTTGAGAGTCAGTGGGGAGGAGAAGCTCCCGAACTCCCCAATGACTCCCCGTGAGACCCAAACCTGCCAAACAGTCCAAAGGGGACCCCAGCACGGTGATGGGTGAGCACATGGTGGGTGTGGGGCTGGGGGCTGGAGGGTCAGGTCTTTGTGGGGGCCCTAAAGCAGTGGAAGGCATGTGAGGGCTGGTGGGGGCAATGCTGGGAGCTGCGGGGGCACAACCAAAGCCCCACAGGGGATGTAGAGGCTGAACTTTGCAGTAAGAGAAATGCTCAAGAGTTTCAGGCTGCACAGACTTCCCAGGGCACATTAAGGACTCCTCATTGGATTATTTTTGTTTCCTTTACAAAACCTGTAATGTTTATGATACCCTGGCCCCTATTCCCTGCAGGGAGCTGCCCTCCCCTCTCTGTGGCAGCCAGCAGAGCAGAGCTCAGTGTTCCTGCTGCCGGGAGCAGAGCTGGGGAGGGCATCCAGCCTCACCCTGTGCGTTCCTGCTGCCCGGCTGCTCTGGGCACGGAGCGGAGGAAACAGGGCCTTTCCTGTCCTGCAAGGAGAGCTGAGATTTCCAAACATTTCCTTTCCCAAACTGGGTTGCAAAAAAGAAAGTTGGGGAAGGTTTGGGAACTTTGCTTCTACTCGGCCAGGCAAGGTTGTTCTGGGAACATTTGAAAACTTTCTTTGCATTTCAACCTTTTCCCTTTGGTTAACCTCCCACCACAGAATGCTATTACCTCTCCAAAGGCTTTGCCTCCCATCTAAAAAAACCTGGAAACACATTTTTTTTTTTTTCCAGTGCTCTTTTTCTCGAGTCAGGAAATGTTTTGGATCCGTTTCCTACACACAGGTTTGATTTTGATAAATCTTTTTTTTTTCCTTTTTTTTTTCTGTACAACTGGGGGGAAAAAATATAAATCCCATCACTTGGTCTAAAGCAGCTGCCTGGTGCCACAGTGGGGAACCAGCACTGGCAACATCTTCCCACGCACTGAGCACCCAAAATACGCAGACCAAGAGGCTCTAATTCCCCGAACACCTCCCAGCTGGGATGACTTCATGGAGGCTGTGGTGTCAGCATTCCCTCCCCGATGGTGAGCTCCGTGCTGGGATGGTTTAGGCTGCCCAAGAGCTGCTGCCTGCCACCCCATGCATCCCACTTGCCCCTGGCTCCACCGTGGTCTCAGCCTCGGGAAGGGCGAGCCTGGAGCTGCGCGTCTCTGGGCCGGGCCGGCTGGCACATGCGGTTTTAATATTTGGGTGATGTCATCGAGCGCTCCATAACGCCGTAAAAAAACCAGAACGTCTATAAACCCGGCCCGTGAACCTCCAGCAGAACACACACACACACACACGGGTGTGCACACGGCTGCACACACATGGATACATGCATGGGGACACACGTGTGTGCATGTGGATGTGTGCACACACACGTGCACATGTATGGGCGCAGATGTGCAGGAGCGGAGATGCACACACACATGGATGCACACACACATGGATGCACATGCAGTATACACAGACATGTATCCACAGATGCACACATGGATACACACGGATGCACACGTGGATGCACACGGTGATTCACGTACACATGGATGCACGCATGCTTGCACGTGTGTTCACCCTGACACACACAAATGCCTGTGCACACACACGTATTGGGGCACAGACACATGGATAGAACCCACTGCCCCGCACCCCCCAGGGGGCACGAGGCAGATGCCACCTGCCCATAAAGCCCACGTAGGACCTAGTGTCGCCTCCCCCTCTCCCTGAATCCTGGGAAAGCCGGCGGGATGGGCTGTCAGGTTTTCCATATACCTGTCAAATACCTTCTCCATATTTCTGCCGTAACGACCTGCTAAAAGCCCCTTGCTCCTCCTCTTCAGCCCAAAACCATCCGGCCCTGAGCTTTGGAGAGATTAAGTCATAAAAATCGGAAGGGGCTCTGCAGTAACAGCCCCAGCCTGAGCCATAACGGCAGTGAAATCATCCCCAAACTATGTCAGTCCTGGCCATTTCCAGTCCCACGTCACACCTGAGCCACTGGCACACAGCGAAAGAAAACACTGGGGGATGGTTTCCTGGCCCCAGAGTGGCTGTAAGGGGACAGGGGAAAGATAAAAACAATATAGATGTTAAAAATATAGAAAGTAATATATAAAATATTGAAAGTATATAACAATGTCAAATGTACAAAAATATAAAAATAATATATAATGTATAAAACCAATATATAAACATAGAACTAATATATATAAAATATGTAACCAATAAATGAAAATATAAAAAGAATATATAAAATTAGTGGTATGGTTAAAGCCCTTCAAGGATCCAGCACCCTTCCCAAGGACCCAGCACCCCTCCCAGGGTCTGCTGAGCTCTCTACCTTCCTGATGGAGCCAGATCAGCCCCGGTGCTGACCAACCTCACCAAACCCTAGATTTGGAAAGGGAGAAATACTGTCCTGGCCATGGCTAAAACGTGATGCTGCAGCATTGACGCTGTAAGAAAGTGCCTGCCCAAACCACTGTTGGGTCTGTACCAGTCCCAAACCAAGCTGGCTTGGGACACTCCTTGATAAACTTGATGCCAAAACAGTGAGTTTAGGTGAAAAAGGCTGTGTAGAACACCAAATGATGGGAGGAGGTGCCATTCCCCCAGAGTCTGGCATGGGTCCTTCTACCTGCTTGTATATGACCCAAACCCTGCTCTGCTCTGTTTCCTCTTTCCTTTCCCTTCTCTCTTGTTTCCCTGTGACTTGGGGTAGGGCTGGCCGGTGAGATGGGGTTTTTGCAGCAGCTGGGGTTTCAGCATGGTAAATCCTTGGTGCATTTACGGATGGGAACGACCACCCATCACAGCTTTCAGTCTGGTACCTGCTGTAGACCCATGACAGCATCCTTGAGCATGCATCACAGAATCGTTTGGGGTGAAAGGGACCTTAAAGATCATCTTGGTCCACCCCTCTGCCACGGGCAGGGACACCTTTCACTAGACCAAGTTTCTCCAAGCCCATCCAACCTGGCCTTGAACACTTCCAGGGATGGGGCAGTCATAGCATCTTTAGGCAACTCGTACCAGGGCCTCACCACCCTCACTCTAAAAAGAGGCTTCTTATATCTAATCTCAATTGGCCCTTCTTCAGTTTAAAAACCATTTTCAACAGTTTTGCAGTGCAGGTACTTTGGGAAGCTCCTGTCTGTGCCCATCTGAGCACTTAAACCAGGGCACGCTGCACCCAAATTGCACTTCAGCCAAAAAATCCCCCAATGGGTTTCATAACCATCCTCTGAGATCCGAGGCAAGCTGAGCCATGGGGAAAGAAGGGAATTTCTGCTGCAGAAAAATGACTTAATGTTTCCTCCATGATGCGACGGGCAGCTGGGCCAGGACCAGCCTGCGCATCGCTGCTTTGAACCGCAGGAAGTGACCGCATCCTCTCCTGGAAGGTACCTGGAAGCTGCGGGCTGGAAAATAACTCAGGGCTTTCTTCTTCCCCCCCCTCCCGCCCCTTCCCTCACCTCCTTCCTCCCAGGCCGCTTCAGGGAGCGGAGCGGGATGGAGCCCATAGCCGGCTGCTTCCTTTCATAGTCATCGGCGGCGGCACAGGATGCTTCTCATTTGGTGTTGTGTTTGTTTGCTGCAGCGCGGGTTCTGGCACCCGCCGGGCGCCCGCCAGCCCTCCCGTGTAGGTAGTGAGGTCATTTTTCCATGTCTTCCCCCTTTTTTACATACTGTATATGGAAAGACAATGAAGCGCCTTTGTGGCGTTCCATGGGAACGCGTCGCCAGCCCCCGGAGTGGTCCCGTTTATTAGCGCTTC
This sequence comes from Corapipo altera, assembly GCF_003945725.1. Taxonomy (NCBI): domain Eukaryota; kingdom Metazoa; phylum Chordata; class Aves; order Passeriformes; family Pipridae; genus Corapipo; species Corapipo altera. Next base: position 8,986,835 of record NW_020884893.1, on the reverse strand, counting down.
ACATTCGACAACAACAAAAAAAAAAAAGTGAGTCAGGATTGAGTCCTGTTAACACTAATGTGAATTTAATTTAGGAGAAGCTTGAAAATTAATGTCATTTGTTAAATATCCATTTCCCCTAAAAGGCAATTCTTTGCCAACATCAACAACAAAAAAGCTCTTCTTCTATTCAATTTTTTTGAAAAAATTTTTTTTTAAATAGCCTTTTTTGGCGATATCAGCCTGGTTTAAATCACTCGGTGCTCAAGGAACGGATGCCACTGGGTTTTAAGCAACAGATTGTTGTTCCTCCTTTTCAAATGGAACACAAAAAAATACTGTAAATCACAAAGTGATTCACAGGAGGGGGATGAAGCTCCAGCAAAGCACCAGCAGCTCCAAGCGGGATCCGGCCGGGCACGGTGACTGCTCGGCAAGACCTGCCACTGCTGGAGCCGGGAAGCAGCCAGTGAAGGCCAGGAGGTGGAAAGACTCAGGCACATGGGGTTTTCTTCCATCTCTGAGGACTGGAGCGAAGGCATCAGAGCAGTCTGGCTCTAATTTTTGGGGGTTTCACAGGGAAACAGGGTGAGCCATGGGGACCACGCAGCGACGCGCTGCCAGCTTGACAAAACAATGACCACACCAAGGCTCGTTTTGGAGGAGGGTATCACATGTTTTATTATGCTTAAATCTGAGAACAGCTGCTTTTCCTGCAGAGAGCATCTCCAGGCAACACAGTGAGGTGCCCTGGGGTGGCCGCCAGCATCCCATCCTGGGCCACCATCCCATGCCGAGCCGAGCTGAGCCGAGCTGAGCCGAGCTGCACTCGTGGAGCCGGAGGCGGCTGATGGGGCGGGCGGGCGGCAGCTTGGAAATTAATACATTTGCCAGGTTGTCAAAACATTAATCAACGGATACAAAAATCTGGAAATGGTTGGGACAACATGTATTTGCGGAAAATATGTGTTCACACAACAAGCACACAAGATGGGAACAATTATATGAAGATGTTTTAATAATTAACCAGTATAAAACAGTTTGCTCTCCATACAGTTCTAGACAATAAAAGTGTTTGCAGTCATATTTTTCTTTTGTACAAAATTCCAGTCAATTGTTCCACAATATTTACATTTTCATTCCCTTTTCACAAAATATCTCCTTTTTTTCTCCTCCTCCTGTTTTTTTTTTGTTTTGGTTATTTTTTATTTTTTTTTTTTTTTAAATCCAGCTTTGCTACATAAATGCTTTAGATCTCATGGATATCCCTTGTTTTCTTTTTAAAAAGTCTAATAAAAAAAACCCCAAAAGACATTAAATACCATTTTATATATAAAAATGCTTAGTAAAAATATAGTTTTGTTGCCCAATTAAAATATATTGCTGAGAATACAGTAAAAACTGTCCTAAAGCCCACCCCTAATGGGCACCGACTCTTTAACAGCCCCGGTAAAGTCTTCCTAAAAGTTTACCCCCCTACAAATTCGCCTGCCCTTGGGTTAAATACGGGGGGCAGGTCACTTCGGCTCATCCTGGTGTGGTTGTTTCAGGCAGGATTTACTGGAATTGGCTTTAAAATGCCCCTTGGAGCTGGTGGGAGCTAGAGCTGTGCCCTGCCGAGGGCTGGAGCAGGGAGCGCGGCGGGGAAAGGCGTCTATCTGTGTTATATAGTTATACGGTATATCAGTGAGTTCAGCATGATCTGTCTCTAAAAAAATAAAAAAAAAATCAAAATAAAAAAGAACAAACAAGAAAGCGATGCATTTAATGAGATACTCTAAATATGATGGAGCTCGTGGTTAAAGGAGGATGGCTTTTTGCTTTTAGAGGAGAGTCGGGGCTCTCCTGGTGTGTGCATCGTGCCGTGGGACCAACCTAACCGGTGATGCAGGGGCTATAGTAAACAGCACTGCTGGCATCGGACAGGGCGGATATCAAACTGCTCTCCTCGCAGGAGATACTTCTAGGAGTCACTTTGGACAGGGAGACATGGTAAGGGAGTCCCGAGGCTTCGGGACGAGTCCTGCTCATGTTCAAATACTGGTCAAACTCGTTGCGGTCAACGTCTGTCCAGAGCTCGGTTTGGTTCAAGTGATCCACGCTCTCCATGTGATGGGCTTCAGGCGGGGGCGAGAGCTGGCCCAGGTGGGCGGAAAGCCCGTTCTGAGTTCCCGAGCACATCTGGTTGTAGTATATGCTGGAGGGATGGGGAGTCCTCATGGCGTCGGCCAAGTGTGAGGGGGTCTGCGCATAGGGCACGGCCACGTCCCGCCCCATGCACTTCTCCTGGGGAAACTCCATCTGGTGATGGTGGTGGTAGCCGCGAAAGGGCATCATGTTGCAGTCATCCTGCATGTGCGGAGGGAAAAACGCCGGCTCGGTCTGTTCCAAGACATCCAAGGGAGACATCTCAGGAGTTGGCAAGCCATAGTTTTCAATATCCGACCCCATGGAGTGGAGTTCTCTGAAGTGGTTAAGTGGGGGAGGTTGGGGGTGGCCCGGCTGGCTGCTGCCGTGGTGACTCATGCTGAAGTTGTCACTGCAAGGCTGGGAAAGGTTATGCAGGAGGATATTGGGTTCCATCCTCTTGATTTTCTTGGCTTGCTTCTTTCTCCTTGGGCGGTACTTGTAGTTGGGGTGATCCTGGAGATGCTGGATTCGCAGTCGCTCTGCCTCTTCCACGAAGGGACGCTTGTCGCTGGCGCTCAGCGCTTTCCATGACTGGCCTGGAAGGGGAAAGAGAAGCTCTGTGACAACAGCTCAGCCCAGCACAAGCCAGGGCACAGGGACACCTGGAGAGAGGCAGTCCTTGGGTGGGAAGGGCTCCCTCGGATGGCTTGGCACCTGAGTGTGGTCCCAGCACTGGCACAAAAAGAGCTGGGGAATGGGAGCCCAAGCCAGGCTATTCCCATGTCCAGCAGCTGTGCCCAGCACTTCAGTGCTGTGGGAGAACAGGGGTTCAACACCCAGGGGGGCCACGGGAACCCCTTTGCCAGGGCTGGGGATTCTGCCTCCCACTACCCCATGGCACAGTCCAGCCCCTGGTGTGCCTCCTTCCCTGCATCCCACCTCCACAGCCCTGCACCTCTGCAGCCCAAATCACCCATCCCCAAACCCCACAGCGCCATATCCTGAATCCCACATCCCCACACCCTGCAGCCCCGTGCCTCTGCATCCTGCTGCTTCGTCTGGCCATATCCTGCTTCCCGTAGGCCCGCATCCTGCAGCTCCATCTACCCATATCCTGCTTCCCGTGTTCCCACATCCCGCATCCTACAGTCATGTATCCCGCATCCTGCAGCCTGTATTCCCATATCCTGCATCCCCACAGCTGCAAACCCCACAGCCCTGCACCTCTGCATCCCGAAGTCTCATTTCCCTGCATCTTGCTTACATGCAGCTCTGTATCCTCACATCCCACATTCCCGTAGTCCCCCATCCTCTAACACCACATCCCACAGCTCTTGATCCCACAGCCCTGCATCCTTACAGCCCACGTCCCTGTAGCTCTGCATTCTTGCAGCCTTCAGCTGGTATCCCTTCAACCCATATCTCTAAAGCTCACCAGCCCACAGCTCTCTAATCCTGCAGCCTGCAGACCAGAATCCCCCATTTTCGTATCCCACAGCACCCTATCCCTGTATCCCACAGCACCTCACCCTTTTTATGCAGCTCCTGAACCCCCATATCCTTGCAGCCTGGCTAGCAGAGCCCCGTGTCCTTTTATCCTACATCCTGCTGCCTCATATCCTTGCAGATTGCATCCCACAGCCCCGTATCCTCGCAGTGCACATCCCAAATCCCTGTACTGCTTCATCCTACACTCCCAACCCTGACTCCCTGTATTCCTGCAATGTATATTCTACACCCTGTATTCCTTCATCCCACTGCCCTGGACCCCTGCAGTTCTCATATCCAGTCCTATATTCCTTCATTCCACTGTCTTGGACGCTCTGACCCATAACAACCTATCCCCACAACCCCAGCCCTGCACCCCAACATCCCTCACTCTGTACTCCTGCATCTTACAGCCCTGTACTCTTGCAGATCACATTCCCAACCCTGTACCTCTGCAATCCTGTATTCCCAACTCTGTATCCCCACATCCCTGTGTCTCCAGCTCGATACCTCCATTCCGTAGCCCTTTACTCTTGCAGCCTGAATCCCCAGCCCCACATTCCCATGTCCCCAGCTCTGGATGCCTGCATCCCACAACCCCGTGCTCTTGCAGCCCACATCCCCAGCCTGCATCCCCACATCCCCAGCCTGCATCCCCTCATCCCCAGCCCTGTAACCCAGCATCCCCACATCCCTAGCTCCATTCCGGTATCCCGCAGCCTTGTGCTCTCGCATCCCGCATCCACAGCTCCGTATCCCCGAATCCCCCCCACCCCCAGCCCTCCTCCCGCACCCCTCCCGCTCACCCAGCATCTTGCTGAGCACGGCGTTGTGCAGGTCGGGGTTCTGCTGCGCCAGCCGCTTGCGCTCATCCTTCGCCCAGACCATGAAGGCGTTCATGGGCCGGCGGATGCGGGAATCCTCGGCGGCCTTGCCCTCGGGGCGGCCGGCCGGGGGGCTGTATCCATAGCCCGGTTCGGGGCTGGGCGTGCGGCTGGGGGCCGCGCCGGGGGCCGCGCCGCCGGGGCCGGGGCCGAAGGCGAAGCCGGGCTCGGGGCTGGGCGTGCGGCTGGAGGGGGAGGCGGCTCCCGGGGGGCGCGGGAAGGCGAGCCCGGGCTCAGCGGCCGGCACGGCGGCGGTGACCCATGAACAGTCGCCCCGGGGTTGCGATATCTCCTCTCGGCAGTAGTTAGACTCAGATATATTCATTCCAGCTGGACAGCACTTTGTGTCAGACCCGACCGGGTGCCGGAGAGAGAATCGGGTCCCGCCGCGTTCCACCGAGTCCAGCACCGCTGAGCAGCCGCCCGCCGCTCGCCTCCTTCGCCTGCCTTCGGGGGACTCGGGATCTCCCGCGTTTGTTTTGGTTTCTTTTCTTTTTCCTCTCTCTTTTTTTTTTATTTTTTTCCCCCTTTTCCCCCCAAAAAAAACTTTTGGGATGATGCTGGGCTGGAAGGGGCAAAATATAGCCGGGCTGGACCAATCAGCGGGGCGAGGGGAGGAGGAGGAGGAGGAGGAGAGGGAGAGGAGGAGGAGGAGATGAGGGGGAGGAGGAGGAGAAGGAGGAGATGAGGGGGAGGAGGAGGAGGAGGAGGAGGAGGAAGGGGGGCGTCCCCAGGCACCAGCAGGAAGAGCCACCCGGGCAGGGCCGAGCCGGGACCGGTGGGGACGCTGCTGCCTAGTTCTCTTCCTTCCAAGGAGGAGGGTTGTTAATTTTTTCTCTGCCTTCTCTTTCTCTCTTTCTCTCTTTCTTTCTTTCTTTCTTTCTTCATGCCTTTTGGATGCCTCTCTGCCTTTCTGTATGTCTTTTTTTTTTTTTTTAATTATTATTTATTTTGCGAGCCCCTTTTCTGCTCCGTGCCCTACCCTTGCCTCCCACCACCCACCGTGCAGGGAAGTGTTCAGCTTTGCCTGCCAGGCTGTACGCAGGAGCACAGGGATGCTCAGGACTCGGTATTTATTTTTCTCGTGACTTATTCCGTGTGTGTGTTTTGGCCAGCGTTCCCCATCCGGGGTCGGGAGCAGCCCTGAGATAAAGGCAGGGGCGATCCCCCTTCCCCTGGCAATTTTCTGGTGGGAGTTTCAATGCCGGGGGTGTGTGTGTGTGATAAACGGCTCTTTGATTTTAAGCACCGTTCGCATGAAAAGTGTTTTCTAGGGACTGTTGTGGAATGGGGGGTTCACCAGCAGCCAGGTGATTGCAGCTAAAACCAGCCTCTGGAGCTGCTGGGGCTGGCATGGCTATGCTGATGCCTTGGGCATCGGCAGCCGCGGCGGAGCAGCACGTCCCCTGACACCAGATCACTGCTGCGCTCCCTTGGCTGCCATCCAGCAGGGATTTGCAGTGCCAAGCATCAGGCTAGGTGGTCTGAAGGTCCTTCCTGCCCTTGGCACCGGGGAGTTACGAACTCTGCGGGACCCGTTTGCAGTCAAGGAGATGTGCTGGCTCACTGTCCCTGCCCTCTGACACCCCCCGGGCGATTGGGCTGACTTGGGAAAGATGTCCCAGCTCCGGGTAGCTGCCCCCAAGCCCTCTCTGGCTGTGGACATGCCCCAGACCCCAGCCTGAAATGTGAACCTCGGTGTTAGGAAGACTTGGGGCACCAGGTTGCGCAAGAGCCCAGCTCCAGCCTCTCGCAGCCGTGGGGTATTGCATGCCATGGTTTCTGTGTGTCTGGAAGTGATTTGGAAATGCCGATCTGCTGTTAACCCTAAACAAAACAAAGGCCTTTAAAAAAAAAAAAGGAAAAAGAAAAAATTGTGTCTCACTTATTCTTCAATCACCAGCCAGGAGCAACAGAAGATTCGGGCGAGACTTCCCTCATGTTCCTGGAGCTTCTTATTAGTATTTTGCAAGAGCAAATCAGCACCAGTCCATGGGAGAGCCCATGTGGCTTCAAGGAGCCTCCTGTCTCCTCTCCCTCATCCAGAGGGAGCCACAGCATTGCCATGCCAGAGGAGCAACCCCTGCTGCTGTCCAGAGCTGAGCCCCTGGAGGCTTTGGTTCTTCACCCCTGCCACAGGAGCAGCAAGGTGGGTGTTGGGGGAGCTGGGGGTCCTCAGGCTGGGACCTGTGGCTGCTTGTGAGGTGAAGTGAGAGCAGCCTTTGGGGCAGTCAGTCTGGGCAGCTGCTGGAGATGTCCGAGGAACATCACCCTGACACGGATCCTGGTCCTTCTCCCAGGCTTCAGCCGAGCGTGTCCTGCTTTTCCTGATCACATCCTCTCCATGGCCTCCCCCATGGCCCTGGCAGCATACTCAGCCTCTTGGTGGGCTCAGAACTGCCCCAAAGCTGGGATTGGAACCGGTGCCACCAATTCACATTTGGGATGTGGTGGGGCTGAGTTGCAGCGAGGTGGGAGTGGGGGCAGCTCCGATTTGCTTGCCCTGGAAATGATGCTAAGAGTGGGGCAAACCCTCCTGGGGCAGGCAGAGCCTCTTGCTCTCCATGCTCTCTGGGCAGCTGCTCCAAGCTGGGCCTCCTCCCCATGGGATGCCCTCCCTGTGCAGGGGATGGGATCAGGGCAGTGCTGCTGTTGCAACGGGGTAGTTTGGAACCTTCTCTACCCATGGAGAAAAGCTGGGCATTTTGACCTCCAAGCACACGTGAAACCCAGCCTCACACTGGGTCTGCAAACCCAGCCTTGCAGTAGGGATGTTCCTCATGCACACATTTGCTGTTGGTGCTGCATCATTAAGGAAAAAAAAAGGAGAAAAAATGGAAGAAAGGAAAAAAAAGGAATGAATAGAAAGGAAAAAGAGGAAAGGGGGGAAGAGCCATGGTGAGTGGCATGGGTTTTGGAGGATGCAAAACGGGAGAAAGAGGGGAAGGAGAGCTGTGAGGGGGATGGAGCAACATGTAAAGCGCCCAAAAATACCCGACCCAGCCTGTGAGGGGCATGGAGGGGGTGTGCTGCCTGTCATCATGGACAATGCCACCCCTCTCAGCCAGCCAGGTGGGGGGTGAAGTTGCAGGGTCTGTGCCCAGCACAGCTTTTCTTGGGAGAGAGATGGACATATAAACCCCCTCCTTTCCCCCTGCTACCTATGGGGATGCAACGCGGGGTGCTGGAAACTCACTGGCTCCTCACCAGCTGCATCTGCAGCAGCGACCAGAGAGGAATCTCTGGACATCTCTGGGCAGGGCCAGGATCAGTGCATGCCAGCCAAGTGACCTCTCCCCCCACCCTCCTCAGTGGCCTTGGAGTCGGGTGAGCTGGACCCCAGTCCGGCACACAACTCTCAGGAGTTGAGTATTCTTTAGTTCAATTTTTTTTTCTTTCCCTCTTCAGTTTTATTGAGCTGGCAGCTGGCTGACCCCACCCCGGCCTCTGGTTTCCCTTCCTAGCATCCCACACAGCCCAGCACCACACCTAGCAGAGGAAGCGTGGCGGGACGGCTCCCCAGCACAAAGGCGTTTTCCCTCCCCGCCCCCAGCCTGCCCGCTCGCTCCCGGTTATTCCTCCCAGCTCCCAGCCGGGTCCAACACTGAGCTCCCACCCGCCTAAAAATAGATGTGGCACCGCCTGGACGATGCTAAGGGGTGTTAGGGATCTGGGGGCTCAAAGTGGGGCTGGTGGGGATGTCAAGAAGGGAAAAGTGAGAATTGCCAGCTGAGCCTGATGGTTGTTTCTGTTGCCGATGGCTGCACGTTGGTGCAGAAGCCCCAGGCTGGGGCTGTGCAACCAAATCCAAGGGATTTACCCTCAACATTTGCATCCAGATAACAGAGGTGGCAGGTGGATGGTGGCAGAACCCTGCATCACAGCAGCAGCAAGGACACAAACTGTGATGGGAAAATTGCTTTTTATCCTCATTTTGCAGAGGACACAGGTCACAAGGGGCACAGGTGATGGGACAGGGGCAGGGGCAGGATGAATCCCTGGGCCTGGTGCCTGGGTGCAGGTGCTGTACCCTCCTGTGGTGCCCAGCGCTGCCTTGACTCGCTCACATGGACCAGCCTCACCTGTAGATGTGTTCATGCTGCTGGTTAATTAATCACCATAAAATTACCACTAGTGTGTGGCTGGTGCTGTGGTGTGTCTGACTGGATGAATGAGATGTTTCACAGGAAGAGATCTGTTATTAATTATAGCTAATAATTATTGCTAGGCCATACTGCACAGGTACCCTGAGCAGTGCAGCCAGGTGGGATGGACGTGATCTACACCCACACCTGCTTCCTCATCCCAAAAGAGATAAGGATCCTTGGGGTGGCTGAGGGGAGTAGGGAATTTGGGGGACCTGTGCAGGGCTGCCCAGGCTGGTGGGTGCCCCAGTGCCCCAAGAGGTGCCCCCGTGCCAGTAGGTCCTGTGGGCTCCCCTGGGGCTGGGGCTGCTCCAGCCTTGCTGGAACAAAGGCTTCCCAAAGAAAGGCACTTCCTGGAGAGCAAAGGACTCCAGGCTGGGGCTGTGTGTGAGCCCTGCCGGGAGGCTGAAGTCATCCGCTGGGAAATGCTGTGTTCACTGGAGCCTCCCTTTCTCCAGGGCCCAGCTCAGCGCCCGGTTTCCTCGGGCACAAATAGTTCAGTGGGTCAGGCAGAGCTGGAAAGCACCGAGCGAGGCAGCCGGGGGCTGCTGGGCGCCAGCAGACACAGTTCAGCATCCGTGTGAGGAGCATCCTGGCTGCAGCCATGTTCCTGTGCAAGGGTGACATGTCCTCCCTGTCCCCAGACAGGGACCAGACCGTCACCAAGTGGGGTAGAGCGGGTGGCTGTGCCAGTCCCAGTCCAGGGTATATCTGGCTCAGCTGTTTTCTGCTCACTTGCTCTTTTTCTTGGCTTCCAGCTCCCTCTGACAAGTGAAGGGCACTGGAGACAGAGGGAAGGTGTCCTGGGCCACAGTGGCTTTCTGCTCAGGTGCTCACTGCTGCTCTGCCCTGCTGCCAACCACGCTGGCAGGTCCCCAACAGCCACGGGAGCTGAGCCGGGAGCGCGGTGAGGATTGTGCCGGCCAAGCCTGGCAATCAGACACCGCATCCGAGGAAGCGGAGAAAGTTGTCTTTATTTTCAGCTCTTTTCAATAACCAGAGGTCAGCCTTGTTTATACAGGATTATAACTGGAACGACAACAGCGATACTCATTGTGCAAGCAGTGAAACCCACAGCTAACCTGAAAAAGCTGTTTGCTCCACACAGGCACAGCCGCCACAGCCTCCTGGGCGATAGCCAGAGTCCTTGGTCCTCACCAGGGTTGTCCTGCCTCCCCTTCCCCTGCCTCTGCCCTGCCACAGCCCCTCCTGGTAGAGCCCTGACTCTCTGGTGATGGTCCCACCAGCTCAGGGTGCCACACTTCCAGCCGCATCACCCTGTGTTTGCTCCCCAACCTGCTCTCTGTGAAACCCGGGGTGAAGCACCCACACCCCAAGCATGAGCCGAGCTGTTGCAAATCCCACCCACGGTGCTTATGGCCTGACTAAATCCAGGGAAAGGCTTCGGCACAAGGGGATCTGAGCGTGCTGGAGCGTGCAGTGCACACACGCTGCCTGGAGTCGCTTCCCTGGCAGCTGATTGCAGCAGCACTCGATGCTTTAATACCCGGTTCCCATCACAGAGAGAGCCCAGGCTTTTAGGAAGGAAAGTCTTACACTTCTACCAACTATTTCAAGACTCCCATAAACACATTTTTGGTTGAGCATTAATGAATTACCTCAATGCAGAGCTACTCATGCCAAATACATGAATACAGAGTGTAGAAAAGCCGCCGAGAAGCAGATTTGGCTGCCATTCAGCTGCTCCGATCGGCACAATTTCTTTTCTTGATTACAGTACGAAAATGCTCTCTGCCTATGGCACTGCAGCCTCCCAGGAACAGGCAGCTGGCCGACAGTTGGGCTGTGCAGAGCCTGGGCATGCCAGGGTTATTCGCTGCTTCCATCGCTTGAGTTGGCAGAAAATCCTGCTCGCTGGTGTCTGTGCAGGAGATGCAGCCAAGAACCGGGATCCTGCTCCCTCTGCATGCTCAGGCTGGCTGCTCCGGTCTGCCTGACCTCCTTTTGGGTGCTGGGGAAAGGAAAACTGCCATTAGGAGGGTTTCTGAGCCTGGATTTTTGAGGAGGTGGGTCAGGGCTGCCCATCTGTGGCCCTGCAGCCACATGTGCCCACAAGCACCATGGCCAGTTGCTGCTCCACCGTGGCTCCTCTCCATGGAGTGGTGAACCCTCATTTGCAGCCTCAGGGACTGCCAGGAGACAATGTGACCCCCAGGAAAAGTGCAGCCTCCCCTTTGCAGATGCTTTTCTCACCAGGGCTGTGCTCTGTGGGTTCCCAACCTCCAGGCCTCACTGGGTGTCTGCTTATCCCTTGCTCCCTGAGCATCATTCGACTGGAAGCACCATGGATAACCACTGTGGATGAGGATGCCACTTTCAAGCAGGGGAGAGGAGTGGAAAGAAGGAAGGCAACAGAGCAATTACACCTCAGCTGTGTGTCTCAGACCTCAGGTGCTCACAGCAAGGGCTGAGTTGGTTATTGCCTTTCTGCTCCCTAAAATGAAGTTCCAGCAGCAGGAGAGCAGGAGTGAGGGAGTGGCTGGTTGCACCCCTGTGGGCATCAGGCCCCCCAGCTGGCAGCAGGAAGGTCACTCATCTTCTTTCTTGCTGGGAAGGCTGATGCAGCAGCACAGGACATCTCCATCTGGGAAAGGTTTGCTGTTCTCAGGAGCTGCTGTGGCTCCTGACATGGTTTAACTTAGCACGAGGCATTACCTCACCGGGCAGCTGCAGATGGCAGATGACTGCTGGCTGCACTGTGCTTCCCTCTCCCTTCTCCTCTCTCCTCTCTCTCCTCTTCCCTCTCCTTGCTTTGTCTGCAGGCCCCAAACCAGTGCTTTCTGCTAAGGTTTTCCACACATGGGCTGGCTTGCTCACAGGATCCTGGGAAGGTGGTTCCCTGGTTTCTGAGCATCACTGCCGCATGGCCTGGAGGAAGGGGTGCCCTTTGCAGCATCCCTGGAAGTGACAACCTTCACCAAAACTTGCAGCCCACCCCACTGCACACAGGATCTTGTGGCCACCTCTGTGCTTCACCAAGGCTTTCACCATCCAGCAGAAAGGATGAGGATGTTGCTGAGAGAAACTCACCTTCATGTAGACAAGGCAACACCAGTGGAAGAGAGGAGTTTTGGCTCAGAGCAGGGTAAATGCTGTGGTGGCTCTGTGCCTCAGTTTCCCCATGTGCTGTGCAGGGCATGGGGCTTCTCCTCAGGCCCAGCCTCTCCTTGGGCCCTTTAAAGACAATAATCTCCCCATCAAAGGCAGGATGTATCCGGGTAATTTTGATAGAGTGCTTCTATCCTGTGAGAGAATGATAATAATAATTACAATAATAGTACTAAAAATAAATCATAATTACAATAATAATACTAAGAATAAAAAGAAGGACTTGAGAGTTTTCCCTCCCTGCCAGCAGATGAACAACTTTTGCTTTTTCAGTGCTGCATTAACAGAAGGGAAATGGAACATGCAGCATTTGCAGCTCAAAACTCCAAGAACTGTGACATCCCTCTCATAAACTGGACTAAAAATGAGATTTAAAACATTGCCAGAGGCAGCATTGTTTTCTTTACTTTCTGATTTCAGAGCTTCCTTTGTGCTGCAGCTCAGAAAGCAGCAGTGAAATCCCCCAGCAGCAGAGCTCAGGGATGCTGAGAGCAGCCAGGGAGGGGTTCGGCACAGGGATGCAGGGTGGGATGAGGAGGACGGTGTGGACCCCCAAGGCTGTGCTGGTGCCGGGGATCCCGCGGCTGGCGGAGCGCAGGGGGCCGGGGTAGGAGGGAGGCTGCAGGGAAGGGCTCCAAGGGAAAGGCTTTGTTCGCGGGCCAGCCGGGAGCGTGCGAGGGCCTCCGGGCTCCAGTGTTTCTCCTCCACTTTGCTCCTGCTGTGCGCGGGAGCCGGGCCAAGGTGGAGCACGGCGGGGTGGAGTGGGTCCCTGAGGAAGGCAGGGGACAGGGGACGGCCGTGCATTTGGCCCTTAAATTGCCTGGGAAAGCAGCTCTGTCTTTCCATCTCCCCCCAGGGCTCTTCTCTCACCCAAGCTGAAGCCGTTTCCCAGGCTGCTTGCCCTGAACACCTCCACCTCTGCCCTTTGCCAGCGACCCCTCTTCTTGGCCCGTGGAGTCTCACTCTGATCTGCAAGTGCTCGGGGAGGATAAGGAAAAGCTCATGACAGAATGGCCCTTCATGGAGCGCTCAAGCTGGAGAAATAAGGTTAAAGGCTCTTATCTGATGGAGCTGCAGCCTTGCCAAAGCCTGTTGCTATCAGCTCGGGACACATGTGCTATTGGCAAAGCTTCGGGGACACAATAATACAAACAGTTTTCATTGTCGAGTCAACAATGATGGGAGAAGGAGCCTGGTGCTATTACCGGTATAAAAGGCACTGTAGGAAAGCTCAGGACAGGAGGATGCAGTCAGGATCAACAGCAGGGTTTAGCAGATTACAGTTATATTTGTATTCGGGAAGGAGAAACCTTCCATCCCCTGTGGGCTGGAGCCAGAAGGACGGAGCCAGTGGTGGGGGTTTAGGCTGCAAGGAAAAACTCTTAGAGCAGCACTGGAAGCAGCTGCAGCAAAATGCTGATGGCAGCGGGTTTGGACAAGGGCAGGTTTGCAGTGCATCAGCCCAAGGTTATGCTCTGCTCATGAGGAGTCACCCAGGGAAAAAACCTCATGGCTGCAAGGCAAGGGAGGCTGTGCAGCAACAGCCTGAGGCTTGCTGGACCTCCACATTTTCACTACAAAGTCTGTGTATTTGGAAAAACCCACACCAGGTGTGCAGGGTGGGTGGGTGAGGCAGCACATGCTGCACCCAGAGCCTGCTATCACTTGGGCACATACAAGGATGGTGGGAAGGTCGGTGCCTCCACAGGGCCGGTGCATGGTGCATTCCTGTGCTTCACAGGAGGAATCACCCTTCCAACACCTGTGTTGTTTCCCCCCACATTCCACCTGCTCAGCCTTCCTGGCCCCTGTCATTATAAACAGGGGATTTCTGGAGAACACATACTCCTGGTCTGGACTGAATCTGTCGGTGGATGAGTGGGATGGGAGGATGAGAGGGATGGAGCTCATGGGGCTGTGCCCATGGTAGTGAGGAAGAGAACGCAGGTTTGCCAGCTGTCATGCCATGGTGGCAGGAGTCAAGCATACATCTATATCTATATCTATATCTATATCTATATCATCTATATCTATATCTATATCTATATCTATATCTATATCTCTCTACATATCTATATACCTCAGATTCATCTTTCATCATTTTTCATGGCTAAGCCTCGCGAACGAAGATTTGGGAAGGGCTCTACCCACATTTGCTACCAGCACGCTGGTGGCTAAAAAGGCCAATGCGAGATAGACAGGTCCGGTTGCAAAAGGCACGGCTATCTATGTACCTCAGATACATCAGGCACAAAGGCCTACACACCATGGGGGGCTGTGGGAGGTTGAAAAGCCGGACAGGAGGTCAGGAAATTATTGGCTAATGTCAGGGACCGAGCGGGGCCAGGGTGGCCATTCCCACCAGGAGCAATGATGTCAGGCGGCAGCCGGGGCCAGGAGGCAGGAAGCCCGATGCAGCCAGCGAGTCTGTCCTCCTTGGACTTCCCCATGTGTTTTCATGAACAATGCATCCCGTGTAAGGGACACCATGAGGCTGGTCCTCCTGCACTGGGGACACCACTGTGCCCTGCCAGGTGCTGTTCCCCATCCATGTGGGCTGCAGGATGGTGCTGGTGTTGCACCTTCTGTGTGGGGATTTGGCATATCTGCTGTATCACTGAGGCTGCAGGTCTGTTGCTGTGCCCCTGCCTGCACAGGCAGGGCTGCTACTGCCCCTCCCTGGATGGCACATCTGGCCTTGTGTATGGGCAGACCGGCTGACGAGCTCCAGAGGAAGCCCTTGGAGAAAGGATGGCTGTGCCAGTTTAAGGGGCCTTCTCCCACTCCCAGCTCAGCTGCAGCAGGGTAAATACCTACCTTGAGCATCCAGCCATGCCTGCCTGAGTGTCCAGATATTTAATCTGGAAGAGGCAATAGCAATTACTCAGCTGTGGCGAGGAAAGGCTCTGGCAGACTGAGTCACGGGATACTCTGAGATGCGGAAAAGCCTCTCCAGGATGGAGTTCCCTGCTGGGGTGAGGAGTACCCAGAGACCTGTCTCTACCCTCCCAGCTCAGGCAGTCAGGCTTGGTTTTTCCCCCGGCCCCTTTGTGAACCCAGCAGGCATCAGGAGCGAGCAGGGTGACAGCACCCAAGCCAGGGGCTGCAAACAGGGTGGCTGGGACGGGGCAACACACCTGGCCATGAACGCCCAGAGGGAAAGGTACTTCCTGAGGATGGCCAGCTCCTGGGTGGCCCCAAGGACTCCAGCTTGGCCTCTCCCTCCACCACACCCAGCACACTCTTGTTTTTGCAGAGGTGCCTCCTCGCCAGGGACACAGCAGGCTGCGTTTGCCAGCGGCTGGCAGCGATGTCCGTGCTGGTGCCGACAGGCCGGCTGGCATGCTTTCCCCCAGGGAGGCTTTAGCAGGAGGCTGTGCATTTCTGGGAATTGTGTCGGGTAGGGAAGGAGGTTATTGTTCGAGCTGCAAGTGTGCGGCGCGCTGATGAGATCAGGGCTCGGTGCTCGGCGGTGGGGCAGCGGAGCCGCTGCAGCGCCGCTGATGGGGCGATAAGCGGGAGAGCGCTCTTATCTGTGCTCCCATCACTGCCGGGAGCAGCGGGCGCAACCCTGGAGACCTGGCTCTGCTGGGCCTTGCTGTCCTGATGGCACAGGGCAAAGGGGTGTCCAGGGGGCTTCAAAGGGAGCGATGGAGGCAGTGAGACAAGGAGCATGCTGCCTTCGCCCTCTGGCACACCACCAGACCACAGCTGATGCACCAAGGGCCTCTTGTCCTTTGGCAAAGAAGTTCGAGGGGAGTATTTCAGAGAAAAGGTCTCAGCCCTCTTTGCTGAGCCTCTCCTTCCTCCTCTTTGCCAGTCAAACCCAGTTTCCAGCCCCTCTTAGGTCTTGACCCCAGTCCAGTCTGCTCTGCCACGTGCTTGCTTCTTTGCAGATAGGACACAGATCCCTTTGATCCTAAACTGTGTTTCAGAGCTCTGCTTGCAAAAGTGCCAAGAGGAAGGGGCTGGGGGGTTCAAGCCCTTTGCAATCCTTTGCTGCAAGTGAGTTGACAGGTGCTATGTTAGCCCATGAGAAGCCAATCAAACATCCTCCTCCTCAGGAGGACGCCTCCTTCCACATGCCATGGCTTTTGACACAGAGCAAGTCACAGGATCCTGAGGGGGACAGACCTGCTGCCAGGGAGGGGCACCGCCATCCGGAGAGACTGCCCGGGTCTGGAGATGGTGTGGGGGAGCAGGGACAGCATAGGAAATGCTACATGGGAAAGCCCTGTGTGGGAGCCCAGGAGCCCCTGCCTTCCCACAGCAGACTTATCAAGGCACCAGTTCAGAGTGGCGCTTTCCATGGGCCAAAAGGGAAGTGCATACACACCAGACTTCTCGGGGTCAAGGATGCTGGGCAAGCAGCGAGCTGAGAGGCTGCAGGGGGCAAGGGAGGGAACCGGGGCGTGGGGAGGGAGACACAAATAGAAAAATGAATGGCTTGAACTTCCTATGTTTTATGGAGGCAAATAAAAGGAGACAGAGAGGGGGAGAGAAAGGAGACCTGAGTGCCTGCACACGCTCTCACGCTCACACAGAGGCCAGCCCAGACCCCAAAGCCCACTGGTGGCTGGCTTGGTGTGGCAGCCGGCACCCACTTGGCTGGCACAGCTCTGGGCTGACTGCTTGTCTGGCCCGGTGTCCCCTGAGGGCACCTCACGAAGCGTGACAGGCTGCTGCTTAGCATTGACTCCTCTCCCTGTCATTATTATTTTGAACAGCAGCCAGTATAATTAAAATTGTTAGGAGGAAGAGGTTTAGGGAATATCCAAAGTGTCTCAGAAGAGCATCTGCAAAGCTGGAGGTCCAAACTCCACCCTGGCACTCATGATGAGCAGGGCCCAGGGGAGCCATCATCTCCTCTATGTCCTCCCTTCCATGCTCCCTGTTTTGCAGGGTGGCAGAGGCTGGGCTACCACACAGGGTGGTCCTGGCCACGTTCCTCTTCACAGCTGCTGCCCACTGTAGCCAAATCCTGCAGCCTTTCCTGGTGCAGGACTTGTCCCAGGAGGTCCAGATGGCAGTGTCCCCAGGCACAGGCTGCTCACCAGCAGCTCCGGGACAGATGCAGTGGGAGGCTTTGGGGAGTGGAGGACACAGAGCCTCTGTGGGCTGCTCTTTCAGAGTGGTATGGGTGAATCCTACAATATCTTCTGGGAACCACGATGCTTTCCGTTGTCTTAGGAGGGCTGGTGCCACAAGGCAAGGCGTGGAGAGGTCCCTTGGCTCCTCAAAGGAGAAAGCAGGACGGTCTGCAAATCAGAAATGTGAGACACCACTCTCATCAAATTAACCAGGTTTCCTAAGTGTTTGTGTGGAGGATTTTGGCCTCCAGGGTCAAATGTCCCCAGTGCCAGGGCTAGGAGATTAAGGATATTAGACAGCTGCAAGGAGGAGGGAAAAAGGCAGATCCCTTCCTCCATTCTGGGGCTGCACAAGCGCATGGTTAGAGGATTAGAGCTAGGAGTGATCCGCTGCTGCCAAGGCAGGCTCACAAGGGTGGAAAGGAGGGAAGACGCATCAAAACCCCTTCCCAAAATAAGTACTGCTCTGGCAAAGCCTACAGCAGCTGCTCCCATCTCCTAGCTTGGGTTCTACCAGCTACTGGCTGTCACTCTTCCCTGGATGGGGTCACTCACTACCAGCTTAGAGCCCAGCGTGTCACCCTGGGACAGCCAGTCCTTCGAGTGGTGACTCCAAGGCTGAGGACCTGGAGATGTGGGCATCCCTGAAGTTAGGGGGTGTCTCAGGGCAGAGCTTCCCTGGGGGTTTCATGGTTGGTGGGTGGGTGGACAAGGCTGAGTCATCTCTGCCTTACCAAAAGTGGACCAGACCAAGCCTCCAGTGGCTGGGAGCAGGGAAAGGGTGGAGTTTGGGTGGCTGATTTCAAAATGAATAATGGTGGCTTGAACTTACTGGGGATATTGGAAGCAAGAAAAGCTCATCTGACTTGATCCAGCCCCTCTACTGCAAACAAATCTTCTGAGTCACTTGGGAAATACTGTAGCCCAGTGGGAAAACCAGGTGAGACTTTGTGGGGTTTTATTTTGCAGGAAACTTTTCCTGGTTCCCCCAGCTCTGCCTGCTGAGGGCAGCTGCCAGCAAGGCACCACATACAGAGACCTTCAGGGTGCCTCTTGGTGTGCAGGGGTCAGCTAAAGCCCCTTCCCAGCCTCTCCCCAGAGCTTCGCTACAGCGATGGGCTCACCCCTGCTGTTTTTAGCACATTCAAGTAGCTGCTTTCACAAGAGGTAAAAGAAAGTTCATGGATCTGTTGACAGATCAGCCCATGCGGGAATTTCTTTGGGAATTCCTGCAATAGCAGGTTGGCTCCCGCGGAGGTGGAGTTTCCTCTGGATCTACCTCCACCCAGGCTCGAGGAGTGCTCGGGCCACCGGCTCCACACTCGGGGGGCCGGGCTGAGCGACGCCACCGCTGAGTCCCAGCCAAGGTCAGCCAGAAACCCTCCCCGTTCTGCAGAACGCCTGTCCTGTTAACCCTTGGGAAGAGCAGAGCTGGCAGGGTTGGGCTGCAGAGCCAGCCTGTGCCCGTGGGTGGGCAGGGACAGGGGATATGCCTGGCAGGCAGATGGGGCTGCAGGCGTGAGGGTTTCATGCCATCCTGCTCCTCAGGGACCCGCTGCCAGCCAGGCAGTGGTGAGGCCCGGGCAAGGCCGGTGGTCGTGGTGGGGGGTCAGCACTGGAGGGGTGACGGGTTCCTGCTCGCAGGCTGGGAGCGATGGGGTGACGGCGCTCGGCATCGGTGACTGTGCGCTCTGGAATCTGAGACACGTCCCCGGCCATACTTGTGGTCAGGAACCATCTTCGTGTTGCAGTGTTACAAACCACAAGCACAGTGGCAGCAGTGCCGCTCGAGCGTGTCTCTGACGCCAAGGACCGGCGTGACCCGACCCCACACACGGGACAGGCAGCTGCCCGCTTCCAAGGACCTCCAGAAGGTCCCCTTGTTGGGACTTGTTTCCTCCTCCCTCACAGAGGTGGGCCTCTCCAAAATGGCACTCCCTCGCTCCACAGCCAGACCCTGCCAAGGGTTGGAGGCTTTCCAGATGCTGCAGAGGCTCCAGACGGTGGGTTGGAGGGAACTGGCATTCACAAACATGGGGACAAGCCAAGAAGTTTCAAGGTAGCTCAAAGCGTCATGCCAGGGAGAGGGGCTGAAGCTCAGGTTTGGTCTGGGGACACTCTGCTGTTCTGGGGATGGACCGAACTGTCTCACATATCCAGGGAGCAGCTCTTGCTCAAGGGGATCCCAGAGGTCTGTCCAGCTCTATGCGAGCTGCCATAAAGAACAGCAAGCTGGCAGCTGTAGGTACCTAACGGGCAGATTTGGGGGACAGCCACCTAGCAGAGCTTTAGCACTGATATGTTCAATCCTTCCCTCTCTGGAGATATTCAAAACCCACCTGGATGTGTTCCTGTGTCACTTGCCCTAGGTGACACTGCCTTTGCCAGGTTGGACTGGATGATCTCCAGAGATCCCTTCCAATGCTAATGATTCTGTGATTCTATGATTCTGTCCTCAGTGACTCTGCTGCCCCAGGACAGAGCACGGGTTGGAGCGGAAAACTGTGAATTCTGGTTCCCAAGACCTAACTGTGCAGCCCGAGGCCACACGTAGCACATCCCCGTGCTTTCATATGATCTGCAGCCCCGCCGGGGCAGGACACGGCTGCTCTTTACCAGCACAGTCAGGGCTCTCTCCGAAACGTCGGTGCTTGGTGAGGGCTGGGAAGGCGCCTGTGCAGGAGGAGGCATGGGAGTTTTCCCTCTGCCAGGCGCCAGCTGGAGGGAGCGAGAGCGCTCAACAGCAGCTCCCGGGGGATGCGCTGCCCTCGCACAGTGTACGAGTGCCATCTACAGGGGGGTCCAGCCTGGGCCCCCCCAAACCATCCGGCCCCTTGCCACCCCGCCAGCCCCGCTGGTAACTGGTGGTCAGTCCCCGAGGTCGTGCGGGGGGCACAACCCAGCGCCTCGGTTTATCCGGAGAGCGGGGCCAGCGCTGCTCCAGGGGCTCAGTGCAGCCACGGATGACAGTCACAGAATGGTTTGAGTTGGAAGGGATCTTAAAGCTCACCCATTCCCACCCCCCTCCCCCTCCGCCATGGGCAGGGACACCTTCCACTAGACCAGGTTGCTCCAAGCCCCGTCCAACTTGGCCTTGAACACTTCCAGGGATGGGGCTTCTCCGGGCAACCTGTGCCAGGGCCTCACCACCCTCACAGGGAAGAATAATTTCCCCCCAATATCCCATCTAACCCTGCTCTCCGTCAGTGTGAAGCTGTTCCCCTGTCACTCCCCGCCCTTGTCCAAAGTCCCTCTCCAGCTCTCTTGGAGCCCCTTTAGGCACTGGAAGGGGCTGTAACGTCTCCCTTCTCTTCCCCAAGCTGAACAGCCCCAGCTCCCAGCCTGTCCCCAGAGCAGAGGTGCTCCAGCCCTCGGAGCATCTCCGTGGCCTCCTCTGGACTCGCCCCAGCAGTTTGGGACAGGCTGTTCCTGCTGTTTCCCGGGACAGCCCCGCGGGCGGTGACCGGGGGTCGCTCACTCCCGGCCCCGCTCGGAGCCACCCACCGCGGGGTGAACCGCACCCCTACAGCGCCCCGCGGCGGCCGGGCGGGGCAGCGCGGTGCGGGCGCGGAGCGCGCTGGGAGCTGTAGTCCTGCCGCCGGGCGGTGCTCCGGCAGACAGAAGGCGGGGCGGGCGCCCCCAGGACTACAACTCCCGTCGTGCCCCGCGCGCGCCCGCCCCGACTGCGGCACCGGGCGCTCGGGTGGGCACCGGGCAGCGGCCGCAGCTCCCCCCGCCCGGACCCCCGGCCGGCCCCGGCCCCGGGCAGCGGCGCGATGGGCGGGGAGGACGAGATCGTGCGCATCGCCAGGCGCCTGGACAAGATGGTGGCCAAGAAGAACGCGGTGAGTGGCGGCGGCCGGGCCCCCGCAGCCCGGTTGGGGTGAGGAGCCGCCCCCTGCACCGGGCTCTGTCTGGCGGTCGCGGCTCCCCCTCCTCGCTGCCGTGCTGTAGGGACCCCCAGCCTGTGAGGGTCCTCCCCTTCCCTAGCCCCCATTTGGGGGCCTCTCTCTCAGTGCCGCCCGCGTCGTTGTCGTGCTGGAACAGAGGCTCACCCCCATCAGGGTGGGCATCCCTCCCCCAGACCTGCTCTCCTTCTCCCTTCCCCTTCCATTGCGGAGGCGTGGGGTCCACCCACTGTCCGTAACTGGGGGGGGCAGCTCCTTGTTCCCCTTATGGTGCTCTGGGAACCCCCCGTCCCCACACTGTGCCCCCCATCCCAGGCCTCACTCACTCCCTGCCCCCATCTCAGCACGCCGGGGCTCACCCTGTGCTGCCTGCAGGGTGTTCTCCTCCAGGGGAGCATCCTCAGCCCTCCTCTCCTGTTCCTTTGGGAGCCCTTGGGAAGGGGGATCCGCCCTGGGGGATCCTGAGGCTCCAGTGTTGATGGATTTGCCTCCTGCATCCCCATCCTATGCCGGCACCGCTTGTGCTCACTTGTGTGGCCGCTGGAGAGTGGAAGGGTGGCCAAGCTGCTGTCTGCACCCGGGGGTCTCACAGGGTGAGACCGGTGTCACTGCTTGGGGGGACAGTAGCCAGTATTTCCCTGCTTAATGGGCTATGTCAGTGCTCGTGGGAGCACAAGCAGAATCGTGCAAGTGCTAAGGCAGGAAGATGACAAGGGTTTGTGACTGAGGTAGGCTGTACATCTGTGTTTTTGGGGCGGGGGAGAAGGATTCTGGGGCCAGGGAGGGCTGTGGTGGATGGGAGGTGATGGGTGAGGAGCAGAAGGGATTAGAGGAATGTGGTATTCATGTGGTGGGATACTCGGTGCTGATATCACATGAAGTTTTGGATGCTGGACTGGCCCTGCCAGCCGTGGGTCGGGTGAGCGCTGTCACTTGTGTCCCTGCTCTAACAACTCAGGGAAGTGTGTTTGGGCTAAAGCACAGCCTGGGATGTCTGTTCTTGTTGGTGGCAGGCTTTCAGTGCCAGTGTTGAAATAGGAAAGGAGCAGCTTTACAGAATTTGCTAATTGCACAGGCCTCTTCACTGGGGAAGAGGCAGCTTCTTACACGAGGGCTATGCAGCATTTCCTCCTGGCTGGTGTTTGAGATGGTGCTGAACCCTCAGCGTGTTCGTTGTGTGGGGGCTAATCTGAGAACTCTTCCTGCAGGACGGTTTCCTGGAGTACCCGTTTGTTGCCCTAGTTTTTGCGTGGATCCTCATTTGCTGCGTTGTGCCAAGCGGCCCCATTTCTGAGACAGCAATCACCGGGTTGCTTTGTGTGTTCAGGGCTGGATGTAGTGGAGTCTGTTGGAGGAACAGAAAGGTGTGAGACTGCCTGAGGGGGAAGTCGGTCGTTCTGGGTACGGTAATGTGGTTTGTGCTGGTGTGAGTTGCTTGTGTGCATGCTGAAAGCTTTGACTCTGCTTTGGTTTTGGCATCTGTTCTGTAGGGTGGATTGCAGCTGGATTGCTTTCTGGGGTGAGTGGGAAATGGCCCTTCTGCATAGGGAGGACGGGATCTGAGGACAGGGCTGTCAGTGCAGGCGGCTTCGCTTCCCTTCAGTCATGGGCTGTGCAGGCCTTGTGCTGCAACTGGGCTTGGAGTGGTCTGTGTTGTAAATGAGCTGCTAAATGTGAACACTGGAAGCCTTGTTTGAGGGAAGGGGGTTGGGAAGAAAGAGCCAGCTGAATGGAGACAGGCTGGGATCTGCTGGAGAGAGACTAGTGACTACCACTAGTGACTCTGAGTGACTGCCAGTTTTAGGTATCTACAGATTCCTAGTGAGATATTTTTTTTCTGGACTTGGGTTCTGGGGTGCAGAGATGATATAAGGAAACTTCATAGAATAATTGTCAAGTGGCCAGCTCTTCAGCGTCACAGCTTGATGGCTTTGCTTCTGGTATCAGCTCCTGTCCTGAGCAGAGTGGGGTATTAAGATGAAAACTGGGAAACAGCTACATGGAATTTCATGCTGTAGAAAGAGGATACTTTAGCTCTGGCTCTGAGCTTTAGGTGGGTGACTGAAGTTCTTGCAACTATGCTAAATTGTTATTGTGAGTATATTATCTTTTCTCAGGGCCTCAAAAATAGTGAGTTTGAGAGTAGGATTACTCCTACCAGCCAAGTGGTTGTGCTGAGGGGACAGTGTTGCTTCAGAGTGTATTTCCCATGTGTTAAAAATGTTCAGCTTGCCAGGTGAGGGTAATAAACTAATGCTGCAGTTGTACCATGCACCAGCAAAGATCTGTAGCAGTCCAGTCCTCTTCTCTTTTGCCCATTCCAATAATTCAGGTGCTTTCAGGTTGTAGGATGTACTGTCTGTCCAGAACAGCAATCCCAGCAGGAAGCTTTCTGATGTTCCAGGGAACACTTGTTGGTGTTTTTCCCTTTGAATCCAGCTTTCTGAGTCTGTTCCCAAGCTATTGCATTTGTTTACTAAAAGCTGAGACACTCATTCTGTTTCTCTTTTTCTCTCCAGGAAGGTGCAATGGATTTACTGAAAGAACTGAAGAGTATGCCCATGACTTTGGATTTGCTGCAGGTGAGTTGCACAGGTAGGGTGAAAAGCTGAAGTCTGCATCTGGATGAGTTCAACGTGTTGTCTGAATAATAGATTTCCTCACACTTCTTGCCTCATGCAAAGGATCAAAATAAACATTAAATCCAATAAAATAGTGCTGAACTTGGGGTTTGGACTGGTAGTTAAATAGCTCTGGGTCACCATGTGCTGCCTGAAACTTGTGCAAAGGTAATGAGACAAGTGTGGGTAACTGCTCAAATCTTGTTTTTAGGCTGCAAAAAGAGGAGATACTGGATAAAAGTAGCAAACAAAGGGCAGTCCTGGGAGAAGTTCAGATCTTTGTAATGGTAATATTCAGGAGACACTGGGGAGGTGTGAAAAGAATTACAATTTGGAGCTCAAGATGCATCTTGGAGTTTTTCACTCGAAGCTTGAATGTCACTTAGAGGTGTGCAGGGGAGGGATTCGGGTGATTGGATGTTTCTTCTGATAGGCTTAAGAAACTGGAGAGTGTCATCCCACTCTTCCAAAGCTGTAAGGATCGTAGAATCATTCTGCAAGTCCTTGCATACTCATATCTTGGTCATCACTTTGACTTGGTTGTGGGTATTTCAGATTTCAGTTAGAAACAAACAACGAATCTGTTCTGGAGTGATTGATTCGAGTGTTCTCTTGCAGTCCACCCGCATTGGGATGTCTGTAAATGCACTGAGGAAGCAGAGCACAGATGAAGAAGTGATATCACTTGCCAAATCCCTCATCAAATCTTGGAAGAAACTTCTAGGTAAGGAAATCAGGGTGTTTCTATCAGATTGAGCTTGTGAAGGAGCTTGCTCCAGTGGGAGGCTGGCTTTCTTGGAAGAACTTATCTACTGATCTGAATAGATCAGTAAATCTTCCAGCAAATCAGCCTTTTTTAAATTCCACCCTTGTGTCTTTCAAGTTTTGTGTCCTACCATGCATCCCTCTGGATTTAGCTCCTGTTTAGCCACCTCATCCTTGGAAGAGCATTGAAAGCTTCAGGACTAGTAACATGTACCTGTCCATATAATAATTAGCAGCATTATTTGTAGAAACAATATCTGTGCTCTGAACCCTCCGACCGACCCCACTTAACACAGTATGTGCTGTCAGCCTTGTGCAACAGTTTGGAAAGGGGAATGCTGGAATGCATTTTAGCTGATGAGTTGGAGAAGGACCTTAGTTTACCACCTTGTAGATAAATTCACATGGACCATTTCCAGCTGTGGAGGCTTTCACAGTGATGGGCTCCCTGTTTCGTGCTAGGCTGGATGAGCGTCACAGGCACTGCTTTTGTGTCCTGGCTGGACTGTCACCTCCACATTAGGCTGGGTGTGTATTAGGCTCAGACAGTTTAGCTCTGGGTCAGACTTGTTCTACAGTGCCATGACAGTCCTCTCCAGGGTTGTGCTGTTGGCTTTCAGCAGCACTTGGGAATCAGGAGAAACTGTACTCCCAGAAGGACCAGCCCATACTGGCCCTTCAGGAGGTGTTGGCTGGAAACGCTGCTTTTAATGGTGCTTGAGAGAACTTGATCTGATCCCTGCTCAGCAGCTTGTGTGTCTCTGAAAGACACTTTTGTGATGAGGCATGTCTTGTGAGAAGGCTTATCTCCCAGGCAGGGAAGGTGATGGCTCTCTAGTTTGGTGAGGAAAGTTTTTGTTTGAATTAGGTTCTACTTAGAGGCAAGAAAAGGATCTGTTGTAAAGTGGGGAAGGCCATAAAGGCATTCTTTCTCCTGATTCTTTTTGGAGAATAATAACTTGCCTTAGGCCAACACTAGGTAGTGTGAGGACACTGATGAGTGTATGCAGGGCTGTAGCACAAAGACCAGTTCTGAACCCTTTACTCTTCTTTTGAATGTAGATGCTTCTGAGGAAAAAGGTGAGGAGAAAAAGAAAAACCTGTCCTTGCCAACATCTTCCTCCAAGGAGACTGGTAACTCAAGAGACCAGAGGTAATGCTTCCCTTTAACCAAAGATGACACTGTTACAGAATTTAAATTTTCTCAAGGCACCTTACTTTAATTTTTATTTTTAAGTGTCTGAGTTGGGAGTTTTGGGTAGTGAAATTCCTGATGAGAGACACTGGAAGTGTTTCTTCTTCAGGGTTGATCTGTGTGATGTTATCAATAAACTATAATGCAGAAATATATATCTACAAAATACAGTGGCTTTAGTGAGTTTTTAAATTTTATTCACATCTTATTTTATGCTTTTGTTTTTTACTCTTGATTATGTGTTGTTTTTCTCTATTAGTAAAGCATTCCTCTGTTCTTTTTTCATGTTGCATTTTTATATATTTTTGCTTATTTCTAACTTTGAACTCCTTAGAATGAAGATTATTTTTGACCTTTGTAGTCTCAAGTGATGGATGGGATTGACTGATATGTTACTATAGTAAAACTGCCATTTCTTTGTCCTTGACAAATCCCAGCAGAAATCTCCTTTTCCCTGTAGGCTGATGTCCCCCCAGCTGGCAGGTCTGCTGCAGGCTTTTGCTCCTTGCCATGCCTGTTTCCACTGCCTGTGACTGCAGTTGCTGAGTGGAGACAGTGATCACAGGGGAGGGGGAAAACGGGATTTAAAGCTTTATTCCAGAGACTTCTCTCAGCCTCAGATCCTAGAAGAGTGTGTGCTTCATAGGTTTGGCTCCTAAGTGATTTATCCAATTTCCCAAGTTTGACAGAAGATTTAGAATATTCAAGCTACAGTCCTGCTGTTTTGTTTTGCAGGATGTTCCATGTTTGCAGCCCTTGTTGGTCACTTTCTTGTGACTTTTTTCTGTTTTGATGAGCTGTCTCAGGGCTTGACACTTTGGGTGAGCCTTTGCAGCTCAACAACAGAGCTGTTGATGGAGGAGGCTGCTGATGCTGAGCTCCATGACTTTAATTGACTGGTATCTTTTGATGTCTCGCTTCCGTAAAATGCGAAAAAAGGAGTTGCTGAGTATTGCAGTGAAAGCACTGGGGAGACTCCACGGCCAGAATGGAGTTTAGTGATGCAGTGCAGCATGGGAGTGAGGGCTGTCCAGATCTGTGTGGATCTGTGTGTGATTTCACTCAGAAATCCTGGCTCTAGCACAGAGGCAAAACCCCAGTGCCTCCTTGCTTTGTCATGTATCATGGGGTGTGTGGAGTGCAGTTTTCTGGCTTGTGCTGCTGATATTCCCCTGTGCCTTGATGTGCTGCAGATACTGCAGTTTTCTGGGGTTTTTTTTAATCCTTGATGCTTTTTAGATGTATTCAGCCTCCATCTTCTGAATGGCAAAGCCCTCCCTTGGCTATGAAGGATGAACAGAAGCCAATGGATTAGTGTAGCACAGACCAGGAGCAGCAGCCAACTCCTGGTGTCAGTCTGTTGAGCCAGGCTCAATTTCCAGAGGCAGGAATGCTTATTCTCCAGTCCTGCAAAATAAACTACTAGTCTGCCTTAAAAAAATAGTAATTTATTAGCAGCAAGGAGTCTTTGTTCTTTGAAGCACAGGCTGTGATGGAGTCTGACTGGTTGCTCAGTGTGTGATAGCTGGTTCAGATGAGGCTGCAGTCAAGACACCAAAGAGATCGACTTGTATTCAGATATTTCAGCCATTTATTCTGATAGATTCTGGCCAGGCCTTTCTCTTCTGTCAGGGAGAAATGCTTGAGCAGCTCTTGGCCTGAAACTTGCTTTCTGGAGCACAGATGTAGAAATCCCTCTGTAGTGACTGGAGCTATCACTACAAGACCTGAAGGCTCTAAGCCAGCCAGCATGGAGCTGGCACCTGTGAATTTAGATGCTGCCTTGCTCTAATCCAAAGCATATTCTGTTGTGCTGTAGAATTTCAGACCCTTGGAGTAGTCCATGTTAATGGGCTGTGTCTTGTGTTTCTGTCTCTGGCAGCAGGAGCTTTTTCTTTTCCAGGATTCTGTAAACTGCCTTTATTAGGAGGTTTTGGAACTGTGGCCTGAATTTAGCTTTTCTGTGGGATTTTCTTCCAGTGCAGCCCTGAGTTCTGCTTGCAGTCCCTGGCTGCTGCTTTGCCACCATTTTGTTCCAGCATAGCCTTTTTTTTATGCATAAACTTTTGTTGCCTGGATAGATTTACAAGCTCTTTCTCCTGTTCAACAGGAACAGTGTGAACCACAAGGATTTCCTGAAATAAGTCTTCTAGGTGTGTTTGAGCTCTACTTCCCAACTATTCTATTTATAAACTAACCTCTAAACCTTAATAAATAATTTTCTGTCTTTGGAATGGCTGAGAAATCTGTTTCATCTAATTTGTGAGGGCTTAGCTCTTATCTCAGGGCATGTATGACATGTCTGTATGTAGGCAAATGTGTCTCTCCTCATCAACTAACAGGAGTGGGATTACCATGCATCTTGACTAGATTTTTTCTACCTCCAGGAAATAAAAATTTAAATATTTAAGTCGATGGCATTTGCAGATAGAACCTTCCTGAAAATCAAGTATTACCTCTGCAAGTATTAGTTTGGAGACCTGGCTTTAAGGACTGAATGTGGTGAAGGTCAGTGTTCTGAGTTCACACTGAGTTCACTGAGTTCACACAGTGTTTTGCTCTGGGAGTCCTTTGTTGACAAACAGACAAAATTTAAATCTGGAAGAGCTCTCAGGGAAACTTCTCCTGCTACCCCTCCCCAGCACAGCACAGCCTCTGTCCAAGCTGTCCCTGACGGGCTTTTTTCTAAGCTCTTCTTTGACAATCCTAAAAAAACCTCAGAGCAAGGCATTTCCACAGCTGCCCTTGGCAGTATTTCCAATTCATAACTCACCTTTACAGACTGAAACTCAGTCTCAATCCAAACTTGTCTGCTAAGACCATTTTTACATTCTTTTGTCTTTAGCTAGTATGGAGGCTTTTTTTCCTACCATCTTATTTTGTAAGGAATTTCAGGACTTGTCTCCTTTAAATTTTCCCTGCCAAAAACCACCTCAATTCCTTCAGTCCTTCCTTTTATTGTAGGTAGGTTTTCTAGGCTTTTTGCCTTTGTCCTTTGGGAAGTCTCATTTTTCCAAACTATTTTATGCAACATGAGCAGCTGTGATTTTCAGATGGGTTACTCCTGACTTGTGTATACTCAGTGTATACACCCCCCATGGGTGCTGCCTGTGATCTGTGTGTAGCTTCTTAAGCACAAAAGTACCTGATGGCAATTTTTACATCCCAAATGGGAGAAAATCATCATCATCTAATTGATTATTTACAGGCTAAGTTGTTTCTTCTCTTTCTAACATTTGCAGTGTAAATACTGTTGAATGTTTTGAGCTGTTTGGACACAAATCTGTTCTTTAATAGGCTGCTGCAGTGCCGACCAGTAAAACTAGCTGGTAAAAAATGGTTTTATTCAGCTACTGGTCAAAGAGAAACACAATAAGCTCACAGTATAATCTTCCTGTTAAGAATGCATCTCCTTCATCTGAGCAAGAAATTAATCCTCTGCTTTGGTGACCTGAACAATTTGCTGAAGGTTCACTGGTGGATGCTTCTGGAAAGGGCCTGGCCAGGTTCTGAACTGCGGAAATCCAGTAGCCCCAGTGATGATCTGTGGGATTTTAGCCAGACTGGATATGACCTTAGCTGCAGAAACTCCCAGGATAAGTCTCTGAAGTTGTCTGGCTCAGTTTGTGTGGCAGCAAAATCGGAAGGTTTCCAGCTTAGC
This sequence comes from Corapipo altera, assembly GCF_003945725.1. Classification (NCBI taxonomy): domain Eukaryota; kingdom Metazoa; phylum Chordata; class Aves; order Passeriformes; family Pipridae; genus Corapipo; species Corapipo altera. The sequence goes on along the minus strand of NW_020884893.1, from coordinate 8,957,840 downwards.
ACTGTTTTTCTGTGGGCTGACTAATCCCTTCCAGGACAGTGTAGTGGAAGTGCTTGTTCATAACAGATTTATTTTTGATGGCAACAAACTGGCAGTAGTGACCTAGCTTAACAAAAATTGTCAAGCCACTTGGATATTCAAGGAGATATTGCCAGCATGGCATGGCTGAAATATCGGGGTTTCTCTTTTTTTCCCCTTTGTCTCTTTAGTGTATTAATGTTACCAGGCATTGGCCATAAATACAGTGCATTTTACAGCCCAGTCACCAAAGCCAGGGCAATCTCTGCTGAAGAAAAATTGCTCTTCTGCTGCTTAGATTTAAGGGGGAGAACAAAGCTCTAGAAAATCATCTGTGAATCATAATAGCCCAAATCCTTTACCAGCAATATTTGCAGGGCTGACTAACTCCCTGTGCAGATGTTAGGCTTTATGGGTGCACACCCAGCTGAGCTGCTCAGTGAAGCTCCTTCTCTGCAGGCAGACCCTGCAGCAGTGACTCAGCCTGCCCACATCATGTGCTAATTGTGCAGGCAGGTCTCCATCCAGCTCCCCTGGCAGGTGACCCGACTGAGTCAGCCCCAGCAGGCAGGTGTTTGCATTCCCTTGCCTGTGCCCGTGATTGCTTGCAGGTGGAAATGAAGTTATTTTTGAGAGCAAAGCAGTATTTCTTAGTTCTGTGCTAGCCCAGCACCTGTGTGAGCCGTGTGTGGCTGTGTAGGGGTGCTGTGCTGTGAGATGAGTAATCTGTCTTGCTCAGCTTACAGGAAAAAGGAAGGTCCTTTTATGTGTTATGCTTTGTTGTTTGTTTTTTTTAAATATCAGAGCTGAAGAAGGCATTTTCTTTTTTTTTTTCTTTCTTTTCCTTAGCACAGCAGCTCCTTCTTCTGGAGGGGCTGGTGTTGGCTTCTGATTTCTGCCTCAGAAGGCAGCATGCTGCACTCCTTATTGGCTGCAGAGAGCTGGAGTGCATTTTCGTTTAGCTGTTCTCTTTCCTGCTGCTGAAATCTTGGTGCTAAAGAATGAGATTAACTTCAGTGGTGCTTTCTGCTCAATTTCTGCTGAGAGCATTTGTGTACCTCTGCAAAGCCAGAGGAAAGAAGTACCCTGGGTCTGCACTACACTGCCAGACTGAGAGAGCACTGATGGTCTCAGATGTCTGAGTGTTTTTGAGTTACTGGTGGTGTCCAGCACTAATATTTTTGCTTGATGGCCAGTGGTGCAGCAGCTGATACATGTTGAATAACACAAGATGGTTGGCAAGGCTGTTCATGGACTAAACCTCTGCTGGTAGCCAGCAGTGTCCACAGGAGAGCTCGTGCCTGGGCTGCTGGTGTTGGCTGCTGTGTTGTGCTCTGTGCTGATTTGGGGCAAAGCTCTTTGCACTGTGTTCCTCTGACTGGTTCTGTATTATGATCAACAGGATGCTTGGCCACATACCTGCTGCTCCCCTCTCTGCTCTCAGTGGCCCGAACTGAGACATTCTGACAGGTGAAGTTTTTCTTTTAGCTCCAACAAAAGGCAGGAGCCTCCGAAGACTCCGACCACCCCCAAAATCACCACCTTCCCCCCGGCACCGATCACGTGCGACGCCGTCCGCAACAAATGCAGAGAGATGCTGACAGCAGCTCTGCAGGCTGATGGTAAGTGCTGTGGGGAGCCCTGCATTGCCTGAAGTGCTTCACAGCTCCAGCAGCGTTCTGACAGAGACTTCTGCATGTAAGTCAGTGCCAGTTCAGCTAAAATATGCCATTCTGGAGCAGCCTTGTCAAAGGATTATTGCTAGCAGCTCAGTCTAGCCACTGGTCACCTCTTTGAACTGGCTGCTTTTTCAGACACTTGCACAGGGATCTGGCTTGAGCTGGAGGCACGACAGCGTGTCAGGCAGTGGGTGTTAAGAACGTGGGTTACCTGGGGTCTTCTGCTCTGCAGCAGGGGATGGTCTGGCTGTAAGTTTAATCTTCAGGGGTTCAGGGATTTGCTTCACTTTCTAGTTCTTGTCTGATTGCTGTAAAGTGAAGCTCCTGTTTCTCCTGTCTTACAGATGACTACATCGCCATCGGTGCTGACTGCGAGCACATAGCAGCCCAGATTGAAGAGTATATCCTTACTGTACAGCCCTTCCTCGAGGGCCTGCATGCCTCCAGGAGTGAAATCTGTGTGCTCAAAGGAAAAAGAATCTGTGTAAATGTTCTGCTGCAACTTGTCAGGGTTCTGGGTCTGGTTCCAGCTCTGCTTGGCTGAGTCCTGGGTCACTAAGGAACCACCAGTGTGGTGCTGGGAGCTCAGGGACTGTAATCCCTAGTTTGACCTTCCCATCAGTGTGCTCTTCCCTGCTCTTGACTCTATTTCCAAATACATGCAACTTCCCTGTGCTCCTTGTTAAGGAGAGTGTGCTGATTTAGACAAAAGCAGTGGGAAAGATGGAGCAATAAGGATCAAGTTCCATGTCCTTGTGAGATAAGCCAGGAGTTTGCTCCCTTTGGGGGCTGTAGGGTAGGAGGTGAGCTGGGCTCTCTCAGTGAAGGGGTTTGCAGCTGTCTTGCTGAGAGAAAGAGCAGGCTGAAGAACCTGAGCATAACTATTTCCAGCACAGTGAAAAAGTCTGAACTGGAGGCCCCTGGACTCTGGCATAAACCAGTTCTCAACTCCAGCACTGACCTCCCAGAGCAGATGCTGCCGTTGGGTCCCAGCACCTTCATCTGTGTCCTGCCAGTGGGTAACACTCCCTGCTCTTCATGGGTGGCTGGGAAGTGCTTGAGGCCTCTGGGTTGATTGCAGACTCCTTGACTGCCCTGTACGCATTTACCAAGATGTCAAGAACACTGACATGAAATACAAGAACCGGGTGAGGAGCCGCATCTCCAACCTGAAGGACTCCAAAAATCCTGAGCTGAAAAAGAACGTGCTGTGTGGGGCCATTACCCCCGAGCAGATCGCGGTGATGACCTCGGAGGTGAGGAAGCCCGAGGAGCAGGGTTTGCTTCTTGGAGGGAAAATTTCCTGAGGTTTGGCTGGAGGCAAAGGGCTGGGCTGCTTCCAGGGTTGCAGATTTCTCAGTAGCTGCTGCCAGAGTGCATGGAGCGAGCTAGCAGTGGGGTTTGCAGTGTGAAGAGTAGTCTGTTGAGCCTTCAGGTCATCACTGGGGCCTGGGTGTGAACCAGAAACAAGGAATGAAGGCTTTGTGTCTTAATGCCCTTCTGTCAGGCCACCCTGTCCTGTTGGCTGCTTCTACTGTAGTGGGTGTGGTAGTAAAACTGGACAGATGTGATTTTTTTATTGCCTTTTTTTTTTTTTTTTAAAAGGAAATGGCCAGTAATGAGCTGAAAGAGATCAGGAAAGCCATGACAAAAGAAGCAATCCGGGAACATCAGATGGCCAAGACAGGAGGGACGCAGACTGACCTCTTCACCTGTGGGAAATGCAAGAAGAAGAACTGCACCTACACCCAGGTTAGTCTTCCTGCTCCTACAGCCTGCACACCACTGACCTCTGCACAGGACACGATCCGTCACGGTCACGAGCTCGTGCTGCTCTGTGACAGGCCCTGCAGGCACAAATGTTGCCACTGGTGGACAGGGCCCTTTTGTACACTTGAGGCTCTCTAAAATGTGCTTTTGCACATGTTTCCTTGGAGCTTGTGTAAGTCTTTTTGGCTCATTTGTACAAGAGCAGGAGTTGTGCAGCCATAAGGAAGCTTTTCAAAAGTACAGCAGTGCTCTACATCGAAAGCAGGTGCTGGGAATGCTGGGATTCAGATGAGAAAGGAATGGGGAGCATAGAGGAGAGACTGCAGAAACCAAAGCAGACATGTTGATGGTATTGAAAGTGCAAATTAAGAATGTAGACAACCTGCTGCTGGACAAATCCCAACTTCATTAAAATCAAGCAGCATGAAACAGGTGAAACAAAAGGAATACACAAAGCAGTGATGTGAGCAGGCAGAGGATTTTTCTTCTCTATGGCCAGCTGCTGGAAGCCTTGTGCATTACCAGTGCTTCTTAGTTCCCATGTTTGTGCCAGGCATCAGGAGATAAATGTGCCTTTGCTGCGAGTCAGTGGCTTAGAATGTGCAGATACCCAAAAATGCACCAGCAGCCACAAGATTGCTACTGAGTGGGTGTGCATGAACTGCGTGTGCAAGTGCCGAGTGAAACTCCTGCAATGCTTGGACTTGACATGCAAACACAGAGGAGATCCAGGGAGCTGACCTGGGAGTTTCCCTTGGCTCAGCAGCAGCCTTGCATCCCATGGGCTGGCTCAGGCAAGAGGCCTCACTCTGCCAGTGCTCCCAGTAAGTCAGCTGGAAGCACTCTGGGCTGTGCCAGCACACAGGACTGTCTCCACCTGTAGTGGACTGGAGTCCAGCTGCCTGGGATTGGGGCAGGAGACAACAGTTATCTTCTAAATAGAAATATCTGGAGGGTTTCTCTATTTTTATTGGTTTTCCAGTAAAATCTCCAGTGGGTGATGAGATGCTGTAAGTCCCAAGTAGATGAACTGGTGTTTATGAGCACGTTGGAAGGCAGGTGGTAATGTTGGGGGGGAATTACAGAATTTAGCTTTTCAGCATGCTTGCAAGAATGCTTAATTTGCATCATGCAAATACTGTGACTCTTGCATATTGGGTAAGTACACACAAAGATCATCATAATTACCCCTTGGCACAGTTCTGCTGCTTGACTTGTGCAGGAGTGCCAGTGTTTTCAGTGTAGATCTGCCTTGTGGTTTTCAAATGCCATGAAAATCTGATTTTTAGTAAAGTATGTGTTTCTGGCAAGAGCCAGTCAGAGGCAGCAATCACATCTGGGTTAAATATCGGAGTTCCTTAGTGGCTCAAATACAAACCAGACTGGAAATGTGCAGAACCTGGTAACTCAGAGTGTGTTCCTGTGAGGCCAGGATGTAGGACTGGTCTGCAAATGGGAATGGCTTGAGTGCTTTTTTATGTGTGACTGGGGAGCACATGCTTGAGGCTGAGGGTTTTGTCATCTCCCTGCTGGCCACGTCCCTTCCTGGGGGACAGTTTGGGAAGGAATTGGCTGTGGGTACATCCATCTCTGGATCCACCCACGAGGAATGGGCAGCAGAGAGAGTGAGAGGGAAATCTGCTGCCCCAAAAGACATCACTCAGGTAGTGTCAGGCTGGAGAGGGGTCATGATGGACGTACAGGTGTATCTGTGCATAACGCAACAATCAGACTTGTTTTACAGGAAAGCTCCTTGTGCCCTTCCAAGCCTCGGTCTCTCATTGAATTTGTGACCCCAGCCTGAATCCCTGGAGGCCAGAGGGAGGGGGGGAGCTCCCTGTGTCCTCCAGGGGCCTGTGTGATGCTGGGCTCTCACCTCTCTCTTGTCCTCCCCAGGTGCAGACCCGCAGCTCCGATGAGCCCATGACCACCTTCGTCGTGTGCAACGAGTGTGGGAATCGCTGGAAGGTAGCACACCAAGGCTATTACTGGCACTGAGGGGTGTTGGGGGGCTGCATCCACCCTGCTGCAGGCACTTGGCTGCTGCTCAGAGGTGTTTGCCAAACTCTCGCTGGCTCTAGCGAGTGATCTTCCCTCTCAGCACAGAGGCAAGAGCTCCTGGGCTCATCCCACCTCTGCAGAGCAGCTGGGGTCAAGTCTCAACTTCCACATTCCCCGCTCCCTCATCACATTCCTTCTTCCATGATCAGCTTCACAGTGCTTTCCACGCTCCCTCTGAGAGATGGTGGTGATGACATTCAGGATTTCAAAACTGCTCTTCCATGCTGTGCACAGAGCTCGGGGGTGAGCAGGAATCTCCTGGTCAGTGGCGAGCAGAAACGGTGCCACTACAAAGTGCCAAAGAGCCACAGCCGAGAGATTCAAACGGGAGCTCCCTTTGGCCCCCGAGCCCTTGCCAGCTTCTGAAACCAGCCCATCACCTGGATCCTTACCTTCTTCTAGGCAGCACGACCCACAGCTCCCCTCGGCAGCGAGGTTTCTAATCGGGGTTTAAACTCCCTTCTCTTGCAGTTCTGCTGACATGTGCCATGGCCCGAGAGCGGCAGCCAAGCGCAGACCCGCGCGCAGCCTCCACGCGCCAGCTCCCACGGCAATTGTGTTTTGTGTCCCAGTGAGTTTGCATTGTCACGTGCTGAGAGAGCAGCAGCGGGGAGGCCTGGGGGCCTCACGGAGAGCCACAGCCCTGGGCTGACAAGTTGGCAGGAGAGCTCACTAAACACACCCAGTCGTTATTTTCTCATCTAAGCGAGTACGGTCACTTCCTCTTCAAAACTAATATTAAACATTTTTGTCAGTTTCTGACTTTTTATTTCAACTGCGTGTGCAGCACTTTGCTTTTGTGGTGTGGAACTGCATGGGAGCTTGACAGATGGTCCGTGTCCAGGTGGATGAGGACTGACTGGAGCACCAGAAAGTGAGATGTGACTTGTAGGTACATCCTCAGCACGTGAAGGCTTGTTCCTGTCAGCTCATCAAATCTAAACCACTGGGCCAAGCCCTGGCATGGCTGGGTGGGCAGTACTGTTGACAGAACACAGCTTTTGGGGCACAGATCAGATGCTGCTTTTTCTTGGCAGCATTCTCTCAATTTTGGAGTGATTCCTTGGCATCTTGAGCCTTTAAAGGCCAACAGCATGATGAGAATGTGCTGCCTGAAGAGACTGAATGCAGGGTGACACCAGCCACAAAAAAAACCACCCCAAACTGTTGATTTGTGGAAGCAGGACAGGGAGGAAGCTTTTCCTGGGATTCCATCTGTCTGTGGAAGGAGACCCCTGTAGCCAAGAGCTCCCTCAGCTTGGGCTGAGAGCAGGGAAGACCAGGGCAGTTACAGAGAGGGTCCAGCAGCCTGTTGATGTTCCTGCTGCCTCCCAGAAGGCTGGTCCCCAAGGCTGCCTGCTCCCCATAGCCCTCATGCTGGGATCCTGGGGACAGTTAATCTTGATGGAGGCAGAAGCCATCAGTAAAGAAGGTGGAAGGGATCCATGGGCCAGTGGGAGTGATCAGAGGGAGTCCCATGTTTGTACTCTGTTCTTTGCTTGATGACAGAAAGGCATCCTGGATTTTCAGAGGGGCTTGCTGGAGAGGCTCAGGAGGAGTAAAAATACTGCAAATACAGTTTTTCCAGAGGCTTGGATCTGGAGGAGGTAGGGATTAGCTGTTAGCACTTGTCTGTAGAAACAGAGGAGGTTTGAAGTGAACTCAGAACTGGTGCTTAGAAGGGGTGAGATAAGTAAAGGATCCAGTAGCAAAGCCAGCCCCAGGTGCCACATCTGCAGATGTGAACCTTGGAAGGGGATTTACTGAAGGGAATCAGGCTCCTTCTAGGAGGTAACTAGAACCTGGTGGGGAAATTCCATGTAAGCTCACAAGAGGTTTCACAGAGACTTAAAATCCTTCCTCCTTTTCATAGCCTTTAACTGGGGTGATGCAGCATTTGGGGGACCCCAGCAAGGCCTCTGAGTCTGAGCTGCTCGGGAGCAGTGCTGGGCACCGCAGCTCTTGGCCAGCAGGGCAGGAGCATTTGCAGTCACATCTCGTGGCACTGCTTCCCTCTTCCAGAATGGAAAACAAGTATTTCCACTGGCTTCCCAGCATGCCAGACAGCAGACATTGAGCAGAGGCCTTGGAGATGTTTGGAGAGGAGTAAGTAGCCACATGAAAGCAGCGGAAAACGTGCTCCCAGCCCCTTTGAGGGCTGTGCTGCTCCGGAGGCAGGGATCCCACCAGCATCCTTCGCTCAGGGCTTTCACTTTACAGGGTGCAGCCAAGTCTCCCAAGAAGGAAAAAGATTCAAAGATGCTGACAACTCCTTTAAGCCTCACGAGTCTTGTGGCGAATGGGATTATTCAAGCCAGGCTTGGGAGGGAGCAGTGTCCTCACAGTGATGCCGAAAAAAAGCTTCAGGATCCTAAACCCACACTGGTCACGGACTGGTTCGTGTGCTGGGAGCAGGAGCCAGCCCTTTACCAGTGGCTGTTGTCTTTCTTCTCATGTTCCTGTGAGGAGCTGGGTTGAGTTTGGGTACAGCTGGTTGACATCCTGAATTAGGTATGGAGAGTCTCAAGCAGGAGTGAGAGAAAAGTACCTGTGTCATTTTACAGTGTCATTTTCTGGGATAACACAGAGGAGGGCCAGGGAGGGCAAGGCCACTGGATAAAGAGGTGTTTCAGAAGTAAAGATTTGCTCACGAGGTAATTAATAGTGCTGGGATTGGGAGCAAGAGAAAAACTAGATTATCTGGTGGCAGTGGGGTCTTCCCTGGGCCAAGACCACCACAGTGTGTGGAGGGACTGACCTCCCTGCCATGCTCTTGAACAGCTTCAGGGATGTTCAGCCTTTGACCCTTAAGCTGGGGCCATATTTTGAGACTATTTTCCTTACTCATAGAACAAACCAGGCACTCAGAACTAAAGCCTCCCCTGTGCAGGGTGGGGATGCTGTAGGGGTGCAGACTGGGCACTGGTGGGGGAAAACCTGCCAATAATAACAACAATACTGACATTCCTAAAAAACCATTGCTGGTCTCTCTCAAAAATACATTTTCTTGAACTGTATTTCCAGCTTGGCAAAAACCCCTAAATTTACTGACATGAATTTCCACACAGTCATGCCATGAGGAAGGAAGGAAACAAAAAAAAAAAAGCCTCAACAAAACAACCACCCCACAAAAAAAATAAGCTAAAAGAATTTGTTTGTTTAAAAAATATCTTCAGTAAAAAGAACCAGTACTCTTTTCTGTGGAATGGCCAAAGAGAGAAGGAGGAGAATGGGTGGATAAATAGGAAACTGCTGTGGTGGGTCAGGAAAAGCAAAGACCAGCATCAAACCCCCTGCATTGGCTTCATTTCAGTGTGGAAGGCAGGGACAGACGTGTTTTAAGCCTTTAGACGTGTGCTGGGGCTCCAGTAAACCATTCCTTGTGCTGTACAAAAACACATGGATATTCTCTATCTTCCCTGTGACATTTCCCATCCTGGGTGGAGCCCAGGTCACAAGCAGCTTCCAAGGGACCAGGGCAGATCCCTGGGCTTCTCCCCACTGGCAGGGCAGGTGTGAGCCAGCCATTCAGGGCTCCTGGTGCCTGTGGGTTCTGCAGGAGGGCAAACCACACCTGCACAGGTGTTTTCCCCATTTCTGAGGTCCCTGAACCAAGGGTGCAGGATGCTCTGGGTTTGGGGTGACAGCACGTGATGTCCTGGGGCTGGAGCAGTGCTGATGTGTGACAGGGACTGGTGGGGGAGGCAGCTGTAGGGTACCCCCTGCCCACCTGCTGAGCATATCCCCACGGTCTTTTCTGGCCCCTTAGAGCCCTGCCCTCTGCTCCATCCATATCCATCAGGAATACAGACAGGCTGCAGCACTGCCCCCCACCCCTTAGGCCACCTAAAACAGACCGAGTGATGTAAACCTGACAAGTTTTTATATGTACAGAGACACTTGTCAAACCCCCCTCCCGCCCCTCGAGTCCCCCAGTAAAAGCCAACCAAAAGAGCATTTAAAATTAAAAAAAAAACCCAAAAACAAAAACCCAAAACAAACCAAACAACAATCGACCTCCCCCCCACCTCAAAAAAAACCCCAACTCAGTCCCCAGCTGGGTCTCAGGTGGGAAATGGGGATGTGCTGTGTCCCCGGGTGTGGTGGAGATGGGATAAAGTGACCTCTTCAAAACAGGGTGCAGGGGAAACCGGGTCCCGGGCGCTCTCCCGTGAGCTCCCCCAGCTCGCTCCGGCCAGCGGCGGGGACGGGGCAGGGGTTCAGTAGTATGAGCTGGCCCGGGCTGTGCCTCGGGGACAGTCCTGGAGTGTGGCCCAGACACCGGGGTGACAGTTCATAGGTAAAAAGCTAAAAACTTCCTGGGGGCCAGCAGGGAAGGTGGCAGAGGTGAGGAGGCACCAAGCCCCTCCAGCCACTGTGTCCCCACCAATGTCCCCGCGGCCGGTGGGCGCCCTTAGGACTCCGAGGAGGAGTGGGAGACGCTCTGGAGCAGCGATTTGTATATGGCAGAGTTCAGGAAGCGGGGGTAGGAGTCTCTGTGCATCAGCGTGTAGATCTGGAGCTGGGCGTCGTCGAAGGTGTGTGAGGACGGCTCCTGCATCTTCCGGTTGATGACCTCCCGCACCCGCGAGTCCAGGCTCACCTGGGCGGCAGGGAGAGAAACTGGGGGCTGGGGAAAACCCAAGGACAAGCCCCCAGCCCCAGCACCCACCCCTGCACCAGCTCTCGTGGGAAACAGTATCAATACAGCACTATGGCCAGACGTGGGAAGACCACGGTGTGCTCCATCCTGGATGATACTGGGGTGGTTTAGAGAGGGTTGCAGGGAGTAGCGGGGAGCTCTCTGGGTCCCCTGCCGTGTCCCCCAGCTGGGCACAAGGAGGCGGGTGTGGGTGCTCCCGCCCTGGGTGCTCCCACTCCGGCGATGCCGCAGGCCGGGATGCAGCATCTCCTCGGCCCGATGGTGCCCTCGTGAGGTCTCGGACCCGCAGCACAACCTGGCCCGTGATCCCACGGACGGCTGCGTCCTGAGGATTTTGCGGGGCCAGGGCTCCTCTCCCTACCGCTGCTATCCTGCCAAACTCATCCCCAAACTGTCACAGGGCTGTGGTGAGAGCTGGGACAGAGCCCTCTCCATAAGAATCCTCCCCAGCCTCATTTTAGCCCGAGCCACCCCCTCAGAGTCTCTGCCTCATACCTCCTTGGGAGAGAGGATGGAGATGTAGTCCTCGTAGATCATCCTGGCCTTTTCATCGATGGTGTGCTTGTTGCACTCGGTTTTGAGCTCCTCACAGGCCAGCCAGAAGAGCATGTTCTCCTCGCTGTACTCAGTCCGCAAAAACTCCCGGAAGACGTTGCGCCCCGCCGGGCTCTTCATCAGCTTGTCAAAGGACTGTGCCCAGCCCTGCACCTCCTCTGGCGTGGGTTTGGCACTGACAGATCCAGGGGAAGGAAAGGACACAGTGTTACAGACGGCCAGGGAGGGCTGCAAGCTCCCCACTGTGTCCCTCCTGCTCATCCCCTGGGGGACTGTGCCCAAACACATCCCCCGTGCTCATGCAGAGGCCATTCCTGCTCAGGCTCTGGTGTTACAGGGCTTTCAGAGGTTCTCTCCTGGGGTCTCTCCCGGCTCTGTTCAGCTGGGCTGGAGTGTAGCCTTGCCTTTGGCTGGATTTCCCAAACTGAGACATATTGTGGTGCTGGCTTTGCACAAATCCCAAAGGTAGCAAAAGCCCTTCCTTAGCAGAGAGGCAGCTCTGAGCCAAGAGGGACTGACATAGGTCCATCAGCCCTCTCATCTGAGGAAGGAAGGAGGCTGCTCCCCAGCAAATACTCATCACCTGCTCAAGCAGGGCAGGTGCAATCATTATCCATGGATAATTACCAAGTCTGACCCTAAGCTGGCTGTGCCAGGCACTGCACAGAGCACCCATGGCTAGGCTGGGTGAGAGGGAGTCACACTTGTCCCTCAGAGAGCGGGTGCTCCGTGCTGAGCATTCCTGGAGTGGGGGGCTGGCCCATCCTGCTCCTCCCTGAGTGTAAATCCACTGTGTCCCACAGTACATGGACACTGCTGCTGCCTCTGCTTCAGTGCTGAACACATCAGGAATGACCTGTCCCCTCCTTTCCCCATGACTGCAAGATGCTCTTGGCAGCAGGTCTAAAGGGCAGGACGAGACCCGAAACCTGCTGAGGTTTTCCTGTGCCTCAGTTTTCCTTTGCAAGGGGCCCAAGGGCAGAACTGCAGCAGGCTGCAGCCTGTGGCTTCGGGATCCCTGTTTCTTGGTGGGAACTGGGGACACATCATCAGGAACCCCTGACCCTCCTCCTCATGTGTACCCCAGGGTTGGGTGCCACGGAGGGTGGCAGAAGGGATGGTGCCATGTTGTACCATGCCATGCTGCTACCCCCACGGCACTGCCCCTACACTCACCACGCTTCACAGTTAGGGATGGGCTCCAGTTTGGTCTCCCGGGATGCCCTCCATGCTCGCTCCCGGTCCTCGTTCCTAACAGGAAGACAGAAAGGTAGTCAGGGACATTGGGGACACTCACAGACCCCCACCTTGACCCCTGTGGGGTCCTCTGTGGGCACAAGCATCCCCCACCCATCCCCTCCCCTCACCCGCTGCCCCGGTGCCACCCTGGCTCCCTCGTGCAGTTTTGCTGTCACCATGAGAGGGTGTCCCTGTGCTCCGGCACTGCCGCGGCCCCGCTCCTGCTCCCGGGCCATGTGCCAGGGCCGTGTTCCAGGGATGTGTGCCAGGGATGTGTGCCAGGACTGAACCGAGCTGGAGTGGCCGCAGCAGCCGGCAGAGGTCAGTGCTGGATCAGCCCACGGCAAAGCCGTCGTGAACTGTCACACCAATAAATAAACAAGGGTTTATTGGTGACACCCCAGCACCGGTTCAGCACGGAGGCAGATTGTGGGATGGAGGTGCTGGGGCTGGGGGGTGCCAGTGTCCCCTGTCCCCCATGCCCCTCACCCCCAGGGGGGCTGGTGGTACAAGCAGAGAGCAACCATCAGCCAACTTCCCTTGGGCCCTTGAATTTTGGCGCCCGGCGCTGACCACAGCCCTTCCTGCTTGCGACACCGGCCCTCGCTGCTCACACAGGACTGACTGTGCAAACCTCTGCCCCAGCGTGGGCGGCTGGGGTGGGTGAAGCTGCCTGTGCCACCCCCAGGGCTCACTGCCTGCTGTGCCTGAGCCCCAGCGTGGCTGCCACCCAGCATCGCTTGCTCTGGAAATGGGATACAGGAGGGATATCTGCCACCTCTCTGGGATTCTGTCCCACCTCTGCTCACAGGCTCTTGCAGAGATGGAGAAGAGACACAGGGAAGGGGCACTCTGCCCATGGCTGAATGCCACTGAGCCCAGGGCACCGTCCAGGAAGGAGATGCACAGTGCTCAGCTCCAGGGTTTGTTGCTCACAGCTCTCAATGGCCATAAAGCCCAAAGGGGCTGCAAAGCCCAGAACCATCAGTAATCTCTAAGCAAACAGATGCTGAGGATGAAGAGCAGATGGGCTCTCCAAAATCTGGGCTATCCAGAGAATAAGGAGCTGTGGATCCTCAGTGAGGACAGGAGATGCAGTTGGAGGCAAGCAGCTGGTTACATCCTTGGCTTTGGGTAGTGCTGGAAGGGCAGGGCCGGATGCTGCACCTGCTGCTCCACGGCAGAGCTTCCCAGAGGGCTCACATGGACTAGGGCCATCCCTCCCTGGAGACCACCAGTGCAGCACCATGGGGTCCCACTGCTGCTTTCTGCTCTATGTATTCCAAAAGATTTGGCTGATGGACAGGAATCATGGTGCACTCAGGCTCAGCTCAGGTTCACCAGGCTCTGTGCCAGGGAGAGCCCCACGCCATGGTTCCACTGATGCCCATCTGCGTCAGAGCACCTGGAGCTTACACCTGTCCAACCACATGGCTGTTCTGCTCTTGACTCCCAACCCAACGAGCACACAAGTGGTCTGGAGGCTCAGCTCAGTGAGTCCCAGCTGCCCTCCTGCTCCCACTGCCCGTGGCATGGGTGCTACAGCTGCACCACAGGGCTGCAGGGATCCCAGTGGTGGGGGTTGCTGTGAGACCCCATCTCCCTCAGACCTGGCTGCCTGCTTGGGCAGCAGCCACGTCCAAGCACTTGTTGCTGCATAAAGCAACAAGGGTGCAACGCCTGCATCCCCGGAAATGTTCAAGGCCAGGTTGGACAGGGATTGGAGCAACCTGGTCCAGTGAAACGTGTCCCTGCTCATGGAACAGGGTTGGAACTGGATGATCTTTAAGATCCCCTCCAACCCAAGCCTTGCTATGGTTCTGTGATCACCCCTGCCTATGGGACCCTCGAATTAAGGATGACGTGGTGGGTGGGTGATGCTCACTGGCCCCTCAGGAGCCTGGGCTGGGGCGGGTGGTGGGACGTACCATGAGCAGCTGCAGCAGCAGCACCAGCAGAAGCAGCAGGCGTTGGGGCGGTGGTTGCTGGCGGGTTGCACCGTTGTCGGAGAAGTCTCATGTCGGGACATCGGAAGGGGTGTCTCTGCGGACGCGGGTCCTGCGTACTGGAAGGCAGGAGGGCAGGGAGCAGGTGAGTGAGCTGCCCACAATCAGCCCCCACCTCGTGCAAGCACACAGAGGTACATGGGGCACCCCTGTGCAGCGACTTGCTCTGATTGAGTTTTGGCTCCCGCTCGCCACCCCGGCCCCGGGTCAGTCACCCCTCACCTGCGTCCCAGCCTCATACACGGTGGACGGGGTTGGGTCGAGCTCCAGGGGCTGTTGTGCCGCTCTCTGCTCCTCCCAGCCCGTGGGTGAGCCGTGCCGAGACCCTCCAGCTAACGTCCCTGCCGCCTCCTGGATGGAGCCTGTGGGGAGAGGAACCACGTTACTTCAGTGGAACCCCCCAGCTTCGAGTGCTCAGGGGGCTGCTCCATGCCAAGGAAAGCTCTGGGAAGGTGGCGAGCTAGGGCAGGGCAGCAGACAAAGCACAAGAAAAGGAAGTGAGAAGGAAAGTAGAAGAGGAAACACATCGGGAGATGCTTTGCAAGATCCCTGCCCTGCCTGGGATCCCCTCCCATGCTTTGGGGATGCTGTGGGGCTTGCTGCTGGCAGCAGTGGGGGTGGGCAGGGTGTGGAGCTCAGTGCTGGCCTTGCACATCCCTGGCCATACCCTGTGCTGCGGGGAAGCGTGGCTGGACCCCCTGGTGCCTTCAGGCACGAGATGGGGAAGTCGGAGCTGCTCCATGGCATCATGTGAGTGGAAGGAAATGGGGTGGGGGTGGTGAGTTTTCACAGCTCCCAGCGCTAAACCAAACCTTATCCTATGCCCCCTGCCTGCACCGCTGGCTCAGCCTGGAGCAGGGATGCTCCTGGGCAGGAGCGATGCTGAGTGCTAGGCTCAGCACCCACCTCCGTGTGGGCAGTGGTGAGGACACGGACACAGCTGGCTCTACCTCCCTGTGCCCCACCAAGGGTGATGGGCAGCAATCACAGTCCTTCCCCTGTCAGAAGGAAGGAATGGGAGCAAGGGCAGCAGGCAGGCAGAGCCCCCAGACATCTCAGCCTCAGCATCCCCACTTCGAGCTGCCCCAGGTCTCATCACCTCAGGTCTGAGTCCTGCTGTGGACTCAGTAAGGGAACAGAGCCAGGGTGTGGGTCCCAGCTGGGGACAGAGCTGTCCCCAGAACACCCACTGAGCCCCGGCAGTGTAGCCCCCGCTGTCCCAGCGTGGCCATCACCCAGCAGCACTCTCCTGGGTCCTCGCAAACCCTCCCGCTGTCCCAGTGCTCCTGCAGGAACGAAAAAGGAGAGAGTCTGTGTTTCACTCCCAGCTGTCCCTATTTATAGCCCTGAGTGCAGGCAGGATGGCTGTGACCTTGTCGCCCAGTTCAGCAGCAGCTCTGCTCCCTCTCACACTCTGCTGCCCTCAGGTCCATTTAACTTCCTACTTTTTCCCTTTCCTTTGCTCCCCCCGGCCCGACCATCTTGCACTCCTGGCACCCCTCTTCCTGCTGCCCACCCACATCCCACTGCTCACCCCATGGCAGCCGGCACTGCTGGGGGCTGCGGCACCAATGACAGCGACTGGTGTTGAGACTGTGGGAATGGGGAGAGCAGGAGGAAACCCTGAAGGCTGGGAAAACCCTGCTCTTTCCCAGCCCACCCTGGCTCTGCCACGGCCCTTGGGTGTGGAATGGGTGGACTGGGGGTGACTGAGGGGCAGGCATGTGAGGACAGCGTGTGGCTGTGCTCTGGGGGGACTCCCAGGTTCTTCGCTTCACTCCTTGGCCGGAGCTGACCTGCAGGGGGCTGAGCCAACACACCCTGGAGAGGCAGAAGGATGGGGTGGCATCCTTCCAAACAGAGTCTCCCCTCCTCATGCTGTAGGGTGCACTCAGCACCTGTCCAGGAGCAGGATAAGTCCATCCTGGATGCTGCGGCACACACCCAGGGCCATCTCGACTGCGTGGGCTGTGCCACAGGGAACAGGGAGAAGGGAGCTGTGGGGCTTCAAAGGAACTCTGGCCCATGGCACCAAGAGGCAATGCTGGTGTGATCCTTGTTGGCACCGAAAGGCAACACCAGCACATCTGGATTGGCACCAAAGGGCAACGCCAGCACATTCTGACTGGCACTGAAGGGCACTAGCATTATGCTCCAGATTTGCAGGAATGGTTTCCCAGCACTGTCTGTGCCCCCCTTGACAGTCCCAACACACCCCCACCTCACCATGCTGGCGGGGACTGTGTGCCAGGGG
This sequence comes from Corapipo altera, assembly GCF_003945725.1. Taxonomy (NCBI): domain Eukaryota; kingdom Metazoa; phylum Chordata; class Aves; order Passeriformes; family Pipridae; genus Corapipo; species Corapipo altera. The sequence goes on along the minus strand of NW_020884893.1, from coordinate 8,941,595 downwards.
GTTGTTACCAGCTGCCCCAGTGCCAGACACCACCATGGGGCTGCTGGGGCCAGCAGATAGGGAAGTCCTGGCGGGTGGTGGAGCCTGTGAATGCCGGAGGGAAGGTGAGGGCATGCGCTCGAGGCTGCAAAAAGAGGAAGGATGACAAGAAGGGGACTGTTTCCCCCCAGGGAGAAGAAGGGACGCCCCAAAAGCCACCCTCGCTGAGCTCCCATGAGCCTGGGAGTCCTGGTTTCCCTGGGCTGTGCCAGTTCATGTGCCTGGGACATACCCATGAGTCTGGCACCACACCGTCCTCTCGCCAAAAGCAGATGGGACCCCACCACACAATCAGACAAGACAAATGCTCCCCAAAATCGCTGTTAAAGGGAAACCTCCCCTTCCACCTGGCCTTGCCAAGGTGCCAGGACAGCTCTAAACCATGCACTTACACACAAAGTGCCCTGTGCCCTGCTCACCCCAGGCAAAGCAGACGCCAAAATCACCCTGTGCCAGCTGCAGTGGGAGCTGTGGCATCGTGGTGCCCAGGCAGGCCACACCAAAGTGATGGCAAATACTGGCCTCAGGGATGATACTTCTTCATGCACCCCACATTCCCCGAGCACCCTGTCCAGGGATGAAGCCCTCAGCAGTGTCTCATCCTCCTCCAGCCACCCCCACCTCTGCAGTGTGAGGCACAAACCAGTGCCCACCCAGGTGCAGAGGCACCCCCAGCACAGCCTACACTGACCCCCGTGCACCCCCAACCCTGTGCTGGGAGGGCAGGCAGTGTGGGGGGACCTGCTGTGCCGTGTCCGTACCTGCAGCTTGGCCATCACGTGGTGGTGGCGGGTGCCAGCCGGGGTGACCCCGGCCAGCTCAGGGGGTGTGTGGCATCGCCAGGAGCGCCGGGTCTGCGGGCAGGGAGGGGGGGGGAGAAAAGAAGAGAGAAAGAGAAAAGAAAAGCGGCCGAACACATCCTCTCACAGGAAAGGGAGTGGTAAGGGAAGTGGCAAACTCAACTGTAGAGTTCAGGCCTTTTTTGGGAAAGCCCCAGCCCAGCCCGGCTGCTCTCCTTGCTGCTCCATCACAGGGCCAGCTGCCCTGACAGGGCAGGAGTGGGGCACAGCGGGTCCCACCAGTGGCTGAGCCAGCTCAGCCTCTTGCTTCCAGGTCAGCCTCCTGCTTTCCAGCCCTTGGATGGATCTGGTGGCTGCCACAGGCACGAGGGCATGAGAGCTCCCCAGTCAGGATTGGCACTGACAGTGGCATCTCAGAGATAACCTGGGCATGCTGGTGCTGGAACAACCCCATGACCAAGGAAGCAGCTTTGCCAAGGAGTGACAGGCAGGATACGTCCCCAGGGTGGACATGGGCTGGTTCTTGGTGACCAGTCGAGGCCACTTCAAAGTGATGGCACTTCCCACTGGTGTCCCCGGTGTCTCTGGTGCTGCCCGTGGGGCACAGACACGGGCAGCAAGGTGGGCAGTGAGGGAAAGGGCCTGTGCCTGAGGGTGGGCTGAGTCAGAGTGGCCGGGGGTGCCTCCCCACAGCATCGTCCATGTGAGGTGGGATGTGCCAGCCTGCCACACAGAGTGCGGCCCTGCTCCCTCCGCCAAGAGTGACTCACAAACAAAGTTGTTTGGTTTTTTTCCTCTTCAGGAAAAAAATGAAAGAGAAGAGAGAGAAATCAGATGCCCAACCTCCGTTTTCTTGATTAAATTCACCCTCAGCATTGCTGTGGGCGGAGGAGGCTCCAGCCCCAGCACACACCAGCGACCAACACCCCTTGTGGTCTCCGCTGGCGGCTGCCCCTCACTCGCTTCGGTCTCACCAGAGGAAGGGGTATGATGGCACCTCCCACATACTCCCCTGGGGCTGTGGCATGTGCCCATTATCAGCTCTCCCAGTGCTCTGTTAGGTTCAGCTGCTTCCCTCGCCTTCCCTGGGACTCGGGCTGTTATCTCCTCTCTTCCTAAGTCTGCGAGCACTGGCACCCAAAACCCAAGGTGGCTGTGCTGCCGTTGTCCCCACCTGGACGTTTCCATCCAGATGGGATGGAAAAAAAGTCACTCTCTGCTTCGGCAGCTCCTTCCTCTGCCACCATCTCTCGCCCTTGCTGCTGCCCACCTGGTGCTCCGGGGGCTCATCTGGGCTTTGCTTCTCAGGGCACCTGAACCTCATTTATTTCCCAGACGGTTTTCCAGGATTCTGTTTGCTGCTGCCAGGCAGGGCCAGCTCTGAGAGCTGGGGGCTGCCAGAATGCAGCCACGCTCCTATGGGGAAGCCCCTGACACCCCCAGCTCACTGGTACCAAGGGTATTTTTGTTCTTTGGCTGCCTCTGGCCATTCCTCACCCCAGGAGGGGACCTTCCCCTCATATTTTATGGGTCAAAACTGGGATGGCAGCTTTGCTGCTCATCACAGACTCCCACAGGGATCATTTGGGTGGGGGTGATGTACAAACCCCTGGTGCCAGAAGAGACACCATCCCAGGCCAAGTCCCTGTCACAGACCAGTGATGCCTCAGTGGGAAGCAATGCCAGCTCCAGCCCCTCTCCATGCCTCGGAGGAGCTGCAAACACCCATCACCTGCGAGACCAGCCACGCTGGATCAGCACAAGGAGAGTTTGGCCTCCCCAGCTGCCCGCACGCCGCTGGATTCTCCAGTGTCTAATAAGGGCTCAGCCCAGCCTGCAGCTTCCCCACCCCCTCCCTGGCATTCTCCCAGGAGGTCCCAGCACCTCTGATCTCTGCCAAATTTGGCTGAAACTGGCCACCGAGTAACAAGCAGAGGCGAGGCAGCCCAGCAGGCAGCCAGGCTGGGTGACGGGGGGCTGGCACCTCCCAGGACCCTTCTGCTGGGGTTACCCCTGGGGTAACCACTGAAGCACCACTGCCGAGCCCCACAGCTGCCTCCCGCCCCCGCAGCCTGTCCCAGCCACCTGCCAGCAGCACAGGAAGTTTTAGGAGTTATTTTTAGACCTAGTTTTCAACCCCCCCCCTTAGCAATCTACTAGAAAAAGATTAAAGAGGTTGAGGGCTTGAGCCCCCTGGCTCTGCAGGATGGGGCTGGGCTGACCCCAATACTACCAGTATGGAAGTGCCAGCCATCCCAACAGTGGCTGGATGGGCTCCCCGGGTCCCACTGGGATGAGGGGATGGGTGATGCTCATGTGGCTGCACCCTGCCATGTCCTCGCTGCCCTGTGAGCGCGTGGCACTGATAACGCCGCAGATGTGCCCGGGGTGCACGGGGTGGAGGCGGCGGCAGCCAGGGGATGCCTTCAGAGAGATCCTCTGCCCTGCAGTGATTTTTCTGCCATTCCCAGAGACTGGGGAGGCAAGTCCTGCCAACTGGAACAGCAAGACGCTGCAGTGTGTCCCAACACTGGTCCTTTGCACCCTGAGGGCTGACTGCTCCATGGGCACCTCTCCTGCCAGGATGAGGACAATGCCACGGTCCTTCTCCAGACCAGCCATCTTCTCTGCTCCCAGTGTATTTCTGCTCAAGCATCCTCCAAAACAAATCCCACCAAGAACCCTCCAAAAAGGACCACATGAGCCTCTCCAGCACCTGCTGGGAAGAGGAGAACAGACGCGTGGCTCTGTCCTGGCACAGCAGTTGCTGGGTGGCACAACGAGCACAGTGCTGCCAGCACCCGCCCCCCGACCCCAACTTTGGCACTGAAACAGAGTTGATTATTTTATAGCATAAAAATAGCACCCGTCCCAATCAGCTGAATGGTTTAATAAGGCAAGCCTGCAAGCCCTGACAACTATGTTTCTATTAGTAGAGGTATTGTGGCGTTAAGGCAGACGCCTGTTCCAACCTTTAGAAATGATCCATGGGAAAGGAGAAGAGAAATCAGTGATCAATACTCAGCAGGGGCGTAAAACAGTCCGGATGAAGCCTGGTGGCTGATGGGAGGGAAGAGGAGAGGAAAGGGAGGGATATGGCACTGGCATAGCCAGGGTGAGAGCCGAGCCGGGCGGGTAGTGGGGTGTTCTCTGTCCATGGGGTGCTGCCAGATCAGGACCTGCCTGTTCCTCTCCCAGCACATGCCAGTGTGGGCAGCATCACAACCCCCTGGGACCATGGGACAGAGATAATTTAGGGGATGAGGGTCCTAGGAGGGGTGCTAGGATGACTGAGGAGAAGATGAGGAATTGCACCTTTCAAGGAAATGAGGAACTACGTGGAGAATCAAGGTGGGATTGGGATGAAAAAGAGGGACACAGGGAAATGCTGAATCAAGGGGCTCACTTACCATGGCTCCCAGACCTCCCACTGCAACTGATTTTCCCCCCAAGCCCCGGCACGAGACCAAACCCTGCCGGCTGCACCTGGAGCCCTGCATGGGAGGCACCATCTGGGCACGAGTGGCTTGGGAGTGTGTGCTGGTACAGGCAGGAGGTGGGTCTGACCACGCCAAGGACAGGTCTGGCCCTGCTCTCCGGCCATGCTCCCTGCCCAAAGCGTAGCCCTGCATGGCATTGATGTGGTCAGGGCAGGGCTGAGCCCAGCAGCTGGCTCAACCAGCAGTGGGATCGGCCAGGCCGGGGCCACACCAGCAGGACAGCTGAGGACAAGGGGGAGCATCTCCCAAATGCTGCACCCCAGGGCATTTGCCCACCATGGTTTATTCACCTGGGTAGCTGTGAGTGCTGCTGCCTTCTGAGGTCTGGCTTTAGGAAGATGTCACTCCTTGTTGGTGAGTGCCAAGGCCCAGCCCCAGTGCCACCACAGGTCCCTGGACCAGAGCTGGCAGAGTTGAGCTTTCACTCGCACCAGTAAAACTTCCTCCCACATCAGACTTTGGTCCTATGTTAAAACAGTGAGGGACTGCAGAATGAGACCATCCTGCAGGCAAATACCCAGGCAACGGGGATCTGGTGACCTGACACCTTGTCCAAGTTCTGGAGTATCCCAAGGGTCACAAGTGACCCCTGTGCTGTGGTCACAGTGCCAGGACAGTAGTTGAGCTCTGCCCTGCCCCGGCTGTGAGAAGGAACAGGAAGCACTGTGAGCAATTTGTGCCCTCTGAGACTGGCTGCCCCGGTTCTTTAAACCCCAACCAAAGGGGAAGAATGATGGCAGGGCTCAGCTCCGTCACCCCGGGGAGGAGCTGGCAGAGTGGGGAGGAAGGAAGCACTGTCACCCTGTGTGGCCCCATGTCACAGAGGTGGCCCCTGGCCCTGGGGCAGTGCCAGGCAGTGCAGCTGTCGCATCCCACTGCTGGCAGACAGAGCTGCAGAAAACGGCTGGGGTGCAGGAGCCTGGCCATGGTGGATGCCCATCGCAGGCATTCTGGGTTCAGATGGAAGGAATAGGCCTTGCAGGGGATGCCAGTGAGAGATGCCCTTCCCTAAGCCCTGGGGATGCTGCAGGGCTCGAGTACTGTCAGAGGACATGCACTTCTATCACAGCAATACATTTCCCTGGCCCCAAATCCCCTTTGCCAGGTCTCTCCTCGTGGGGAAACCCACACTAGGTGCTCAGGCAGCATCTTTCCTTGTTTTTTGTCCTATTTTCCAGGCTGGTGTGAAGCTTTCTTTTCCTTTTCCAGGACTCCTGCCTGCTAATGCCAATATGTACCTGTTTGCTCTCCTTCTGCCCTTTGCCCTGAAACACTGCTTGGGTATTCACCTTCTGCCAGAGGAAACTACAGCCCTGGCTGGGTTCAAGCCTGCAGGAGGGGGGCAGAACTGGCAAACCCAAGAGCTCACCCCAAACCCCTTTGCTGACCCTCTCTAGACAGAACCAGCAGTACCTCCAGCTTTGGGAGCGGGCTGCCAGTGCACCCACAGCCTGTCCCCTGCACCCAGAGCCATGGCCGTGCACAGGGATGCCAGGGGCTCTGCTCTGCCTGTGCCCATCCTGTTGTTGCCTGAGCCTCCACAGTGTTTCTGCCTTCAGAGCAGGCAAGTGCTGACAAGTGAGTCTGGAGTGTGGCAAACCTGGGCCCCCAAACCCAGCAGGTCTCCACAGCTGGAGTTAAGAGCCCTCAAAAGGTCAACCAAGGCTGTTTCCAAGTGGTTAGAGAACTGGAAGGGTGGCTTGTTCTAAAACTCGACCATACATTTTCCTGCTGTCAGGAAACCCCCTTTTTTCCATGTCTAAGATGAATGGTAAAGCTGAACCCCAAAGGACTTTGTTGTTGTTTTCATTGCTGCTCCACCCTCCCCCTGGTTAAATCTTTGCTTCCATTAAACGGCCATGGGCAGGAGGTTTTGCAGGATGGGTGAGTGGCAGAGTTGCTCCCCACCTCTCCTGGTACACTCATTCAGGATGGCTGAGGTCCCACAGACCCAGAGGAGCTGATGGGGTGGGCTGGGGCACCACCCTCCATGCCCACTACAGTGGCAGGGGAGGGGGAAAAAAATCACAGGCGGGAGGTTTTGTTACTGGTCTCCCTTGAAGAAGGAACCCAGTGGATTTCCAGCCAAAAATAACAGAAATAACATAATTCTCCATGCTCCCAGGGAGTGCTTTCGCAGAAGGGTGAAAGGTCAATCAGAACTCCAGGGTTGCTGCCTTGTTTTACACAGCACTCAGGATCCAGACGGAGCCAGGATTCTGCCTTCACTACAGTTTTACCCCAAAGCTATCAGTTCCTGTGTCCCCAGGTCCCAGCACTTCCCAGGCAGGCTGGGGAGCACCACAGAGAACTCACCCCATAGCTCATGGACCAGCACAGCCAACGGCTCCTACAGAGCATGCACAGCTGGATTCAAGATGTTCTATCCCAGTGAAAAGTTATGGATGTCCTCAAACCTGTGGGTGCAGAGGGGAGAGCCAGCCAGTGGAGCTTTTGGAGCAACCATCACACTGTTGGATGGCCAGTGAGTATTCGGGACTTCCTGCAGGTCCTCCCTGTGCTACATGGGGCAAGCAGCTGGGGAAGTAAATGGGCTGGCTGAGCCCAGCACTGATGGAATGAGCTGAAGGAGGCTCGTGTGGGGCTGGAGCAGGACGGTGTGAATAGGGAGATGCCTGTGGGGCTGGGTGCCTGTTCCCTGAGCCGCCAGAGCAGGGACAGTGACAGCACTGCAGAGCTGCTTCCCAGTCTGTGACAGGGTGGTTGGAGTCTCTGCAAGTTCAGTTCCTTCCCTTCTCACACCACAGAAAATGTCAGACACTCTTCCCCTATCCTGTACTCCCCACAGGCAAAACCCATGTTGTAACATGTTGGGGGATGCAAATGACAACTGATAAGGTCCAAGATCTTTTCCTCCCCCCAGAATAGGAGATAGCTATGAAATCATGCATATAAACAACTGGCTTTGGATCTCCTCCTCTCTGAACAGCTTCTATAAAGGAAATGCAGAGAGATGCACAGATGAATAAGGGACTGAGCAATAGGAAGTCTCGGTAAAGGCCGTGGGCACTGGATCACCCAGGATCTGCTGTTATTCCAGACAAGAGCCCAGCATGCCGAACTCTGAGAGCGTGTGGCACGCCAGCAGTGATGCCTGCTGGCCTTGCTCTGCCCTGGCCACTCTGGGTTTTTTTTGGGGTACTCAGGCATGACCAGGGAGGTGGTACAGGAACCGATCCAAGGAGCAGAAGGAGCTGGAGGGGAAAGGCAGGGTGGCCTGTAGGATGGCTCAGGAGCAGTGCCAGCACCAAGCATGGCTCTTATCTCCCCTTCAGCTGACTTTCCAAAATTATTTTATCCAGAAGATAAACATTTGGAAAAAAAAAGAGGAAAAGCCACGCCAGCTCTAGCTGACACTCCGCAGAGGTTGAGGAGTGACATGGTGGTTGCTTTGCCACTCTGGACCTGCTGCTCACAAGGAAAAGCCCTGAGCACTGAGCTCACCTCCCCCCCCCCTCATACCAGCCCAGCTGAAACTTGATGCTGGAGCCCAAGTCCAGCCTAAAAGTGAGACTAGAACCAAAGCTCAGCAAAGATGGGAGAGGATGCACTTCCAGAGGTGGCTGAGATGTGCTGCTCCAGCACCTTGGGCAGACTCAGAACTAACTACCCTACCAAGGTATTTTTCTCCCTTACCCTCTCTGGGTTTGAGTTGAATTATCCAATTATCTGCCTTCAGTTCCTTCTTTTTTTTAATAATAATATCAAGATGGGCCCACACCCTGATTGAGTTATATTCCTGTCACCAAACTCCTGCTTCTCCACTATAATTCTACGAGGTGGAGTTTGTTTAATTGCTGAAGAACACGACTGTATTTTGATTAGTGGCTTGAGTCATTTGTGGGGAAGGGCTGACGCGGAGCAGCTAAAATCCTTGTAGGGAAATCTGATGTGGCGCTCTCCCTTGGGAGATACTCTGAAATATGTGCCCACTGGGGCGACCCGTTTTCCCAAAGAAAACCACATCCAACAGGCCAGCAAGTGCCACGGCTTCGCTCATCCAGCATGACACAGGATGAGTGTCTCTATTGACGGGGATGGAGATGCATCCAGAGGGGAATGAACTCCCCTCGCAGCAGGGGAATCCCTCCCACTCGCTTAACACTTTTTGTTTAGTTTCTTAAATAAGGCCATGGATCTGTGCCAGAGCAGCCTCATGGAAGCGGCGGGGAGAGGGAGCTTCCCGAGGGAACCTCTCCGTGCCCAGGGACGCACGCACAGCGATCCACAGGCGGAGCAGCTCCGGTGGCTGCGCCTGGACCTCTCCATCCCTCGGCCCCGGGAACACGGCGCCAAGTCGTGGCATCCCGCGACACTGCCCACGTGATGGGCTCGTGCTGGGCGATGGTTGCATGTCACGTCCCTGTGGGGGACAGCTGTGTCCCGGGAACCACCGAGGCAGGTCCCTCCGGCCAACTCTTGGCCGTGCTGCTGCTGGAGGACACTGCGGGGACCGGAGCTCACGGCTGCCCTGACCTCAGCCAACCTCTCCGAGTCCCGGTGCTCCCAGAGCCCTGGACGGCCAGGTCAGGGCTCCCCATCGCCCTGACGAGGCTCAGCACCCCCTGCATGGGCGCACAGGGAGCTGCACGGGCAGGGAGCCTGCCTGGCCATCCCTGCGTGGATGCTCCGGCGCCGCCCTGGCACCCACCTGTGGGTGCAGGAGAGCCAGGGAGGCCCCCGGGGGGGGATCCTCCCTGCAACCTCCGCCCCCGGGCTGGGCAAACCTCGGTGCAGCCGGCCCTGCGGCTGGAGGGTGCCCCCCTCCTTCCCCCTCTCCATCCTCCTCCTCCTCCTCCTCCTGGCAGGAGCCCTGCCCTCCCCTGGGGGGATGCGGCGGGGAGTGCCCGCTCCCTGCTCGGTGCTCGGGGTCCCCCCGCCCCGCCGGCCGGTCCCCACGGAGCATCCCCCCTCCCCAGCGCTCGCACATGGGGCCGGTGACAGGCAGCAGCCGGACACACGGACGCGCGGACAGACAGAGACACACACACACACACAGGCAGATCTCTCCATCCTCCGCGGGGCTCGGTGCGTGTCCAGGCGGAAAGCCGTGCAGGAGGGAGGGATGCCCGGGGGAAGCGGGGGGAGCGTGCGAAGAGGGAGGGGATGGGCAAAGCGGGGTCCGCCGGGGGAGCGAGGCTGGGCTGGGCACCGGGCGAGGGAGGGGGCGATGGGCGCGCGTGTGTGTCCCCCCCACTCCCCGCCCCATCCGCGGCATCCCCGGTCCGGGGCGAGGGGTACTCACGGGCCGGGCATCCGCGCCGCCGCCGCCGCCGCCCCCGGGCGCCGCCGCTGCGCTGCCGCCGGGCTGGGCACCGGAGGGAGAGGGAGCGGCAGCGGGAGCGGAGCGGCGGCGGCGCCGGCACTGCGCAGGCTCCGGCCCGGCCCCGCCGGCCACTTCCGAAAGCGATTGCAGCCCTGGCACTTCCTCACGGCACACACAGCGCACACACACACACACACGAGAGAGAGAGAGAGAGGGAGATACACACGCGCACACACACGCTCCCGCACCCACACCACGCACAGCCCCGGTGCCCACTATGGGCACCCAGCACCAGCATCAGGCACCCACTGCTGTCACCCATCGTGTATACTGGTACCCAGTACCAGCGCCGTGTACCCAGTACCCGCACCCTGCACCAGCACCTAGCGTCGAATACTGGAACACAGGACCAGCACCATGCACCCAGTACTGTCACCCAGCACCAGCATCATACACCCGGCACTAGTATCCATACCAGCACCATGCACCCAGTACTGGCACCCAGTAACAGCACCATGCACCCAGTGCTTGCACCTGACACCAGCAACATGCACCAGCATCATGCAGGCAATGCTGACACCCTGCACTGGGGGTCCCCTCTGCCCCTGTGGGGTGCTCGCCCATCCCCAGGATGTGGGGAAGGGCTACCTGTGGAGCTGCCTAAGGGTCCCTGCCCAGGAGCAGCTTTCCCTATATCAATGGTTTCTCAGTTGTTTTTGTTTGGTTTTGGTTTTGGTTTTTTTGGTTGGTTCCCCCCTCCCCCAAAAAAAAGAGGGCAATTATACATCACTGAAAATAAAGAGTGATAAAACTTTGGGAGAGAAAGGAGGCATAAAAATTTCATGATCTTGCCAGCCAGGGAAATTATCCCACTTTATTATTTAAAACTTCATTAAAAACCATTTCCCTGGGAGAGGCAATGTTCAAACCACTGTCTATTTCAATGCTCGAGACATGCACTCTGCGACGTGGGGGACCAATGGGGGACCAAATGTGACTGCTCTGCTGAAAACACCACCCCAACTCTCACCCATGCAATCAGTGTCTCTGAGCTGAGCCCTGCTACCTCTGCACAGTGGGCTTGGACAGACCCGATGTGCCTCCCAGATTTTCAACCTGCCCAGTCCAATTCTCCAGATTTTCCTCTTTCCACCCATCCAGCTCACTACAGAGGGATCTACACAGCTTTCACCCAGGGACGACCTGCCCAAGGACCTCTATGGACAAAGCAGGGTCCTTTCTCTGATTGCAACTTTTTGAAATCTTCAGAGCAGCTCCAGTGTGCAGTTGTGACTGCCAGTCTGCCCCCTCCTGCTGTGTGACCGGGCCACCAGCTCTCCTGATTTTCTTTAGCGATTCATTTAACTGGAAGCTCACAAATGCCCATAAAGGCTCCCACGCCTTCAGAAACTGCTTTGTAGTGTGTGTTTGGGATTTTTAGGAATACCCATGAACATTTGCCCCAACCCTGGAAGTGTTCAAGGGCAGGTTGGGCAGGGCTTGCAGCAACCTGATCTAGTGGAAGGTGTCCCTACCATGTCAGGGGGTTGGGAAGAGATGAGCTTCAAGGTGCCTTCCAACACAAACCATTCCGGGATTCCAGGATTTTATGATTAGGGCTTGTGATTCCCTGTGATTCTCCATCCAGTCTGTTCCTTCAGATGATGAAAGGAAACTACCTTTTTTAAAAAAAAAAAAAAAAAGTGTGGATTGGGAACAAATGCTTGGTGCTCCCAAACCACCTGCACAGTGGAGCTGTCAGTGAACAGCCAGACTCGCGGCACTGGGTTCTCAGGGTGCGGCAGCTCGGCCTATCGTCTTTTCTAGCAGTTGCAAATGCTCCGATCAATAGCGACAACAATTCTCCGGCTCTGGAAAGCTGCTTTCTCCCCGCGCCAGCCCGAGGTGGGAGCAGGAGCTCCCGGGAAGAACGGGCAGCATCTTGCTGCGCCCGGAGGCACCGGCGGAGAGGGCGGCAGCCTGGGTTGAGCCGTGTCTGTGCTGAGAGGCGGCAGTCGGGGGCGGAGGGCTGCTCGGAGCCCCCCTTCCCCATCCCTCCCCCCCGTCGTTACCGCACCCGCTCCCCGCCGGACCCGTTCCGCCGGTCCCAGCCCCGCGCCCGCCGCTGCAGTAGCGGGACCTGCCCGCAGGTGCCGCCCGACTCCGCCGGGAGCGCGGCCGGCGGCTCGGGGGGAGCACACGGTTCGGGGATCCCGGGCGGTTCGGGGGGTCTCCGGCGCGTCCCGGCCCCCGCCGGTCCCGGGGAGCGGACCCACTGCGGAGCGGAGCAGCTCCGGCTCAGGAGCGCGGGGCGGCCGCGCACCGTCCCGGGAGCTGCTGCCGCGTTCCTCGGGTACCCGACGGATGCTTCCGAAGGGACATCGCCGGTCTTGACAGCAGGAGTTGGGCTCTCCGTTGAAGTTTTCCCTACTTTACTGATGGTGTTGCTGGGTGGGCTCAGACCTGGCCGGCAGGACAAGGACAGTGACTGACCCTCTGTGCTGGACATCGCTGGGGCCACACCTCAAATCCCGTGTTCGGTTTTGAGCCCCCGATGAAAAGAATGCCACTGAGGTGCTGGAGTGTGTCCAGAGAAGGAAACGGAGCGGGGGAAGGGGCTGGAGCACAAGTCTGATGAGGAGCAGTTGAGGGAGCTTGGGGGGGCTCAGCCTGGAGAAAAGGAGGCTCAGGGAGGAGCTTCTCACTCTCTGCCAGGCTCTGAAAGGAGACTGGACCCAGGTGGGAGTTGATCTCTTCTCCCAGGTGACAGGTGACAGGACCAGAGGAAATAACCTCCAGTTGCACTAGGGGAGGTTTAGGTTGGATATTAGGGAAAATTTCTTCACAGAAAGGATTGTCCAGGCCTGGCACAGGCTGCCGAGGGCAGTGGAGTCACCATCCCTGAAGGGATTTAAAAGATACGTAGGTGTGGCACTTGGGGACATGGTTTAGTGGTGGTCTTGGCTGTCCTGGGCTAAGGGTTGGACTTAATGATCTTAGAGGACTTTTTGAATCCAAGCAATTCTGTTGCCTTCTGATTCCATGATTCTAAGAAGGTGCTGGGTGAGCAGAGGTGAAGTCTGCCACGAGCAGCAGAAAGCTGTGAGTACAGCATAATGCAAGCACCTGCTGAGCTTGTTTTTCTCTTCAAAGAGAAGAAGTCCAGTAATTCCAGGCAGGATGCTCAGAAGCAGGAAGGCTCTTTTGATGAATATCTGAAAGGAGTGAGCCTGTGTCAGGACTGAGATACACCAAGGCTCCCAACAGATCTGCAAAGCACTATTTGATGGAGAAATCCTGTCAACAGTTGTTCAATCCCATCTCCAAAGTGTTCTGCAGTATCAGGCTGGCTGCAACAGCAGAATGGGCTGATCCTTCCCAGGGTGTTTCCAGCTCGTGTGCTCCTTGAGAGGCCGGCAGGTGATGAAGCTGGATGATGAAGGCTGCAGAGATACTTTGCTTTAGGAAAGACTCTTTCTCCCATCAGCTATCTGGGCTTTTTGAAACTTTCTAAGCAGCAGAGCGTATCTGCACTGGAGTAACCAAAAGAGATGTACCTGGGACTGAGCTCTGAGGAATCAACAGTATGAAAGCTGCTACGGCCCAAGTGGGAGGTCAAGAAGAAGCAACTCTGTGCTGTCAGCCCACAGCTGAGATTGTAAAGGTTGTGTTCATCCTGTCCCTGAATATGCATCTCCTGTCTGCTGAGGGCACATGAGGACACAGAGAGGTGATGCTCTTGTGTGTGAACAGGAGCTGGCACGTGTGGGTGCAGGAAGCAGAGCTGTTCTGGAGACCAGCCCTGCTCCGGGTCATAAATCCACCCTGGGCACCACAGTCGTGGAGCTGTCTTTGCAGAATACCCTGTTTGAGCTGTGCAGTCCCATCACAGCTAATTTATTCCCTTTTGAGAAATATCTTTTTAGGTACCCTTTAGAGCCTTTACTTACTCTTTTAAAGCCTCAAAGCTTCCTGGAAAATGTCAGAGCTGCATTTCCCATCCTGATCTCTACCTTAGTTATCAGGTGTGCTACAAACCTGCATATCTCTCTGGCTCCTGTGGCTGCTCACATGCTGACTCAAGAGTCATTCTGGTTGGGGTCATGTTTTTTCCACAGGGGTCTGAAGTACAAAGATTGTATCTCCTGTACTCAAGCTTGAAGATAAAGCAACATTCTGGAGTGTTGCTCTCCACAGGTCATAGAGCAAAATTTAAAAGGGGATTTTGCACTACCAGGAACAGCACAGCTCCAAATTCTATAACATTTAGAAGGAAGAGGGTCAATTATTTTGGTTTCCTAATATACCAGAGCTTATGCAATCACACTGTATATCAGCCCACTCATGTTCTTCCAAATTCTTCTCTTTAAAAATTTTTTTTAACCCTTTGGCCAGTTTTATCAAAAAATGACATTAGTTAGAGCTCAGTTCCTGCCGTTACAAACAACTGGGCAAAGAATGACCTTGCCAGGGCTGCAACTGTGAGAAAAACCAACACATGCTGTCAGACCTTATTAGACAGCAGAGAATCCACACGGAGCTGACATTTGATCGATGCCCAAACCGTGGGAAAAGCTTCAGTCAGTTTGTGCCCTCCCAGGCACCCAGGTCGGTCCCCCAAGAGACGCCAGCCTGCTGAAAGCCAGACTCTGCAAATTCTGCAGCTCCCAGAGCTGTTTGTTTGCTTTGCAGTGCCAAGCCAGGAGGGAGAAGAAGCTTAGCAGAAGTCTTGGCAAAAAGGGCTAATGCTGGTGTTCCAGGATGGGTCTAAAGGCCCCCAAACCTGCCTGTGATGGTGTAAAGATGCCCTCCTTGAAGGAATCACTGCAAATTATCAGCCCTGCTGCTGAGTGGCACAAGCTGGTAGTGTCTTGGAGGGCACTAAAATCCATATTACCATCATGGTTCTCACCTGAGCCTCTCAGTGAGCTACAGACTTTCTCTCAAACTCTCATCAGTGTTTGAGAGGTGGCTGAACACTTGTTATGAGGTAGGTCACAAAAAAAGTTGGAAGTGGTGACAATAAGGGCAAAACTGAGGTGGCCGGTCTCCTCTGGTTACTTTTGGCTGAAATTAAGGCAGGCAGAGGAGATCTGGTCAGCTGTGCCTTTTCCCTGACCACAGTATGGACAAGGGAAAAAGTTGGACCAAGTCCAGCGTGTTCCAATCTATGTCTGCTGCTCCTGCAGGTGTGTGGAGAGCTAGTGGAAAGTCTCCACTCTTTGGCTGCAGGGGGAAGAGGATGCTGATGATTGGAGATGGGAAGAGCGTATTTGAGGGGGAGGTTTGAGAAGTCAAGTGTCTTTAATGAAAAGAAAATAATTTACATAAGAGGGAAGGTACTCTCAGCTGTATAATCTACCCCAAGAACTACATTATCCTGTTTTTATTCTACTGGTGTGAAGAACATTTCTCTGTTGCTTCCTCCTCTCTAAATCGGTTGGTACACAGAGTTCATTAGAAATCTGGTCTGTTGAATAGCAAAGTAATGAATCTTAGTGATTTCCATTTCCTCTGTCTGAACTGGAAAGTGTTTTTCTCACACCATCTCAGTCTGGAGCAGTAATAACAAAACCACAACTTCTGTTGCAGTTCTTTGTTTGCAGGTGGATTCCTCTGTGGACACATGTAAACACAAGTGTACCTGACCTGCTGAGTACAAGACACCAGACAAAGAAAACAATGTTTATGAGTGTGTGAACAAATATCATCCTGATATTTCCGTTTTAACACAGCAAGATCCAGGACTCGTTGTCAGGAAAAGCTGCTCATGACTTTGAGGTTTCTCAGTTACACGTTAAGCTGAGAACAACTTTGACACGTAGAGCAGTGATTTTTGTATGTGGTTTTTGGTTTAATACCATACAATCCTTATTCCTCATTGACCGGGTGACTCTGAAATGGGTAAAGCTTTGGTTACAGCCCGATGGACATGCATGCAGTTCCAGAACAAACACAACTAAGTTGCAGGATTTATATTTTCATCCTACATCAGTAAGATCCTGTGAGATGATGGAGTAAAGGAGAGCAGGGTGCTGTGCCCTGAGGAAGTGCTAGCTCAGATGAGAGTTCCCAAATTGTATCAGTTGGGAGATTTATTTCAATCGAGGGGAATAAAGACAAGAAGGAAGAACATAGATGTTTTCTCACTTTGCCCTTGTCTTTCTGTAATGGATGTAGGGCAGAGTCATCCCTGCACTCTCAAGATGTTTTCATTACAGAATTAAAAGAGTCAAAAATAAGAGCCTTCCCTCTGCTGTACAATGCCTGGTCCAGTGTGGGAAGAGCCGTTTCTGAAGGGAAAGGGTTTATTTTTCTCAGTCTTGAATCAATCGCGGCTTTCCCTGCTGTGAGAGCTGGAGGGGGAGGGGAGAGCTGTCGGGCTTGTGTGTGAGGATTCATTTCCTCCGGGTCACTAAGAACCATCAGATAAGGCAGCACTGGGGTTCAGCTGCCATGACCCCAAACTAAAATTGAAACAGAGGCCCCATATGAAGTGCCCTGTGTGTTTTGGGGAGGCATCCCTGCCCTGCTGCTTGTAGCCAACCCCTCCTTTGCTTCTGCTGCTGAAAATGGGTGTCAGGAGAGGTCTGAGCCTGTCTGATCTGAACCCTGTTAGAGATCCTCTTGCTGTTGTCCAAGACCTGTCCCAGAGACAGACTTAAAAATATCCCTAAAAATTGACTGAGGCATCTCTTTCTGACACGCTCCTGGATAAGATGAAAGGAGCTGTTTTCTCCTTCCCTGCCCTTTTTCTCGGTGATACAGATACAAGCCATGCAGCTCTTCCTCTCCTTTGGCAAAGGGAGGGGCTGCTTCCTGTTTTTATACAGAAATTAGATTGATCCAGGATGTCTTTGTGCTGCTGCTGGTCCTGATGCACGCAGAGGGGCTAACAGTGCATGTGGGCTCCAGGAATTTTGCTTTGGCTTTCCTGCTCGTTCATTTGGCTCTCCTGGCACTGCCCCATGGATAGAGCTTTGGGGTTGAGATGTGTGGAAGGACACCCCTCTGACTGCCCAGTGTGGGAGACTCCCAAGCACCACTAAAAAACCTTTCTTGCAAAAGCAGGGTCTGTGTTTCCAGTAGCCCGTTCCGGGGTGTTTGGAGGTTCCAGGCACAGGAGCACAGCTCCATCCTGCTCTGACTGTGGGACTGCCCACACCAGAGCAGGGCTGTATCTGGTATTAACATCCCAGGAATCTGCTCCAGGCGGGCAGGAACAAAGTGGAGAGACATGTTTACAACTGCTGGGGGGGAAGCACAGGCGGGGGAGCAGAAACAGCCCAGCGTAACAGTCTCACGGTCGAGCTGTCAAGGAATTGGTCTTGGACAAGGAGAAATGGAGAGCAAGCAGCAAATTGGCTTTGCTCAGTGCTTTGGCCACAATTAATAAGGAGGGAACTGGGCAAAGGTACTGTATAATTAAGTTGGCTGATAGCAGAGTTCTGTCCAGAGCAGGAATGTGTTGTAGGCTGTTGTGCTATAATTAGCAACATTTTGTTATAGTGCTTTTCCTTCACAAAATGCACTCGGTTAAAGTTGCCAGCTGCCCTCAGGGAGAGAGGCACCACGGCCTGATCCTGCTGGTGGAAGGGTCTGGGTCTGGCAGAGGCCGTAGGATGAGGCTTTTCCTCCAAAAAACACCCATCTGGGAGACACAGAATCTCTCTGCCTGGGATGACCTGTGACATGGGTGATTTTCCCTGTGAGAAAGTTGGAGCATGGAGAGGTGAAGTGGCTTTCTAAGGTCACCAACTGAGTCATGGGTAAAGCCAGGAATAGAAGGCAGCAGCCAGGCTCCCAGCTGCTGTACCTATGGTTATTTCTGTTTATGCTCTTCACTTCTCTTGCCCATGGTTTACTGAGTGCATTCCAAGAGTGCATTGACTGCCAAACTTCCTCCCCTTTAAAACCAGAAATGGACAGATAAGATAGTAAAAGAAATCACTTTAACTGCTGGTATGTGCACAAACATACCTGAACCCCGTCCAAGTTATCAGTCAGTTTTTTTTAATGCTCTTTTGGGGCAGGAGAAATGCCTCCAATCTCAAAGTGCCTATGGCAGTTTGCTGGCAGGATGTCAGATGATTTATTTCCTTTGCCTGTGGTCAAAAGGAGAAAAAATTTAAAAAGGAAAAAATAAAGAAACATGTTAGACATATCAAAACCCGGTCAAGTGGCTCCACTATAAATCCCATGAAGGCAATGGGAGAATCGTGGCTCTGGGAATTGGAAGTTCAGACTGTAAACCAAAATAAAACTGAAACTCCAAATAAATGCTACATTCTCACCCAATAAATTTTCCCAGAATGCCTTATCTACTTCTCAGTGAAGGCCTTAAGACTTTCTTCCAAGGGCCCAAGGCCAGAGTATCTGGAAAGCCCTAAACTGGGGGGTAATGATTTGGCTCCTCCTTTTTCTTGGCATAAGCAGAATTAGACTGCTCTGTCAACTGGTGTTCTGAGGCAGAAAAAAAAAGGCTAATTCAGGTGGCAGATGTGACATGCAGTCAGACAGTTACATCAAATGGAAGCATGGTAGTGGCATGAGTGTCCAGAAATGCTGTGGTGTATCTGTTCCTCAGTCTGCTGTCTGAGAGCAGGCACTGAGGATGGGGACTTGCCCACATTGTGACCTGAGCTGAGTTCACTCACACTGCCTTCAGTCGTGGATCAGTGGATGGGCTGCCCTTGCATCCCAGAGCAGGATCCCATCACCTCTTAATAATTCTTGGCTCTGTCTCTTCTTTCTCCTCTGTTTCTTTTTTTTTTTTTTTTTTTTTCATTTTACCCTTTAAGTTTCTATTTCAATATTTTTATTGCAGTCTTGTTTTATGGTTTTCTTCATTCCCTGACTGAGAGGAGATGTACTGTGTAAGGCATGCAGAAGCTCCTGCTGCTGGCATGAGTCCCCTCTAAGAGCAGAGAGGTATCTCAGACTGTCATCTGAGCCTCAGGATGTGACCATGAGCATTCCTGACAGTGATCTGTGCCATGGAAGCAGGGAGCTGCCTGATCTTTGACCAGAAGGGATTTAGCATTGTGTGGTTTTCCTCTGTTCTACTTTGCTGGATTCTTCCCAACTTTTCCTGGGATCTTTGCAGAGGGATCAGAATTGGAATAATATTGGTTTGGTCCCCAGATATGTTTATACACAAGGTATCCATTTCAATGAGGTGACTTTCAGAGTGTCCCAGGCATAAAAGCTGACCTCTCCTCTTTGCCCTCGTGGTGATTCCCCAGTGTTAGAGCTGTTGAACAGTGTACAAGCTCTCTCTCCTCCTGCCAGCCCTGGCTCTGTGCACTGGGGTTCCAGGTCCTTTCACGGAAATTAACATTTACTTTAAGAACTAAAACAAACAAAACCCAAATAAATCTCCTCACAAAATAAGATCAATAAAAACATAGCCAAGTGCTTTGTTTTGCTTAGAAGACGCATCTTTGTGCATATCCACTTGTGTGTTGCCAAGTTTTGGAAATCAGCAAAGGCTGACAATTGTTTACAGCAAATTAAAGACCCTCTGGAGACACTCTGTCTTGCTTTCCAGTGTAGCCTCGGGCTGGGGGAGGGAGGTAGTTGGACAGTAGCATAGAAGAAACCCTGTTCCAGTGTTGCTAACTATAGCATTAATTTCAGAGTCATAAATAACTTCAGTACCATGGTTACAGCACTAGCCAAGTATGATATCATTTAGTTTAGGATTAGGGGAAAATATCTTCCTTGAGGCTGTGGGTTCTAAAATAAGCAACTTTTCCAGTGTGAGTTTTCTCCCAAAGACTACACAAACTCCAGCCTGTGGCCGTAAATTAGAAGGATTACTTTGGTAGAACTGACTGGATGAGAAGTGTCAGCAGGTAAAACAGCTCAGGGAGTAGATTCTTCCAAGCTTCTCAGGGAATGACAGCCTGGCTCTCCATCAGCTTTCTTAGAAAACAGCACCTTCTGGGAATGAGAGCAAACATGGTCTTTCCAGCCCAAGTTCTGCAGTATGGAGCCATGGAGAAGAAGGTCCTTTCAGAAATCAGATGCCACTGATGAACCCTGTAAAGATGGATTGAGAGGTCAGCACTGACAGTTCCCATGGCTGCAAGGGTAACAGTACAGGAGCTGCACAAGCAAATGACAGCTCGTGTGCATCCATTGACCCAGTCAAGCAAACAGCTGGGATGTTTGTATTACAAAATTTACACACAATTACACAAAATGTACACACAAAATTTACATACAAATCTGCAGAACCTTGAGAGCAACTGTGAAAGGCTGTGAAATGCAAATATGTATTACATACAGTACAGCACTACCATGGATTACAACAAGGACTCAAATGGGATAAAGGTCTCTCATAATAAGTGAAAATTTTATGGAGGAACACTTTAAGCACAGCAAAAATGATACAGGAAACCCAGCTCTAGGGCTCCTGGGTACAAAATAGTAGACTACACAACCCAAAGCACTGATCCCATTCAAAATTGTTCAAGAAGTTATGACATGAAGTCTGTATTGGTAGGATTTATGCCAGATTAGATATTGTCTTTCTTCCTGCTGCCGGCATAGAGCCAGCACAAACGCCGTGTTATGTACTCTGGCTAATTCAACAGAAACGTCTTTGTGTGCCCAGGCATGATCTGGATTGAATTTGTCCTGCTAAGTGATCCAGGAGTGCTCAAACCTGGTATAAGGGACCAAAGAATTACGGCATGACCTCCCATTTCAGATTTCATTTCTTCTCCAAGGTAAGGAAAGAGAATTTTGCCCGAAACAAACACTTATGATAATCCTAGAAATGTTTTCCCTCTGTTTAACACCATTTCACAACACGGATTAGAGGGTGTCCCCCCACGAAAAGCAGTGGATAAACTTAAGCACACAGTGAAAAATGAAATGTACTTTTTATTTCTGCTCTCCCTGGTTCTAATCACGCAGACAACATCTGAAAAGTGACATTTTGGGATAGGCTGAACAAGTCCGATTGATACACTGCATTCATTAGCCCTGCCTCTCACTGCTAACAGCCTGATCCCTGCTGAGAGATCCTCTGATGGTTAACTTAGTCCCAGCTCCCGAGAGCAAAGTCTCAGGTTTCAAGGTGATTTTGGGCTTCTGCAGCTCTGAGCAGGCTGACGACCCAGGCCTCTTTCTTTTGCTCTTTGTCTATGCCAAGCTTGGCTTCTGAAGTAACTGTTATCCATCATGAAGATGTGGGAGGCCAGCATGGTTTTCATTTTCTCAGCAGTGGGCTCGGCGAATACCACATACCTTGCCCTCTCTTGGGCTGTGTTGAACAGAGGGATGCTTTTGGTTTAGGAATAGTCCTTCTCTGTGTGTGTGAGCCTCTCTGTCTTGAAGTCATCTTTATTGCAGCTGTGAGTAGCAAAGCAGCCTAAAGCAGAAAAAAGGAGGAAGATTACAGAACTATGTTTGTGTATGAGGACAGAGGTTTTTTGAGTGGCTAGAAGAGGCCAACTGACATTAGTACTAATTTAGGGTGCTAATAGCTTCTTTACTATGGCCAGTGAATAAAAATATTGCTGTCAGGCTCAGAAGATGCTTGTGGCTTTGATGCTGACCTGTCCTTTAACCCTTGCAAACTCAAATCTTTGTAATTTCTTGTACTCTGCCCGTTTTCTCTGCCTGAACTGCAGGACATCTATTATCTATTCACTGCTGAATAATATGGGCCCCTCATCTACACTGAGATTTCTACCACCACATAGGGTGTCACTCTTAAAATGACCCAGTCTTATTTCATCAGGGTTATTTAGAGCTTCACTGTTCTGTTCAAATCCTCTGCTGCCAAGCAAAAGGATCAAGTCTGGTCCACTTGAGCTATTTTACAGGTAGCTGAGCTGGAATATGCCAAACAGCCTACTCCATGTTTGTGAGGGGGCCTGACTAGTCCAAGAAGCCCTCTCTCCTGCAAGGAGAAACCATCTGCCAGACCTGTGTGTGCATCTCTACTTGGAAGTTCCTGGAAGCCGTTCTCAAATGTAGTTTAGAAGTATGCAGGCAATTATGTACCACTGCTGTTGTACTAAGTGCCAGCTGTGGGGTCAGGTTGTCCTCTTTGTTTCCCAGTAATTACTATTTTTAGTTCAGGTTTCATGAGCCCAAAGGTCCTCTGGCTGTGCTCTGCAACAGCTTCAGAGGAGACAGATGGGGCATTACAGACACAGTGTACTCAGTCCCTGCCACTCATGAGATTCAAAGTCCAATTCAGTTGATTAATGAACATTGTTTTCAAGTTCTGAGAAAAGCTGTCTCTGGGTGCAACCAGAATATCTGCAGCAGAAACATAACTCAACAGGGAATAATTTTGCCTACACAGTAAGACGGGAAGATTGTAAATGTTCAGGGATCACAGGGAAAGTCTGCCATGGCTGGTGTTTTGTTTCAGTAGCTCGGATCGTGTCAGCTTGTCAAGTGCATCCTGAGAGATTCATAGCCCTCCTCAATTCTAAGACAGGCTGAGACAACCAAACTGAAATCTAAGGAAGAAATTGGGCAGGCAGGCAGTGGCCAGAGTTAGTCAGCACAGCTCCCCAGTTCAGAGCAATGGGGAAGCTGGGCCAGGCAGCATTCCTGGAACTGTGGTTCAAGCTCAGTCCAAACGCTGAGGGGCTGTCCCAGCTGCAGTGTGAGCTGAGGGCATGACTCAAAGCCACGAGAGGCTGCCATGAACTTGCCAAGTATAAAAAGCCCAAAGATGCTCGGCCCTGCCTTGCTTGTGCTGATTGCTTCTGGCTGAGAGCAACAGAGAAGGTACAAGCCACTAGATATCAATTGCTCAGGAGACCAAGACATCCCAATACATCTGTTGCTCAAAAAGCATTATATATATTCTAACCTTTCACATACATGAACCAGCTGATCCTTGTAAGAGGCCTGGGAAGATCCCGAGTAGTGCAGTTCTCATTTTACTGAGGCCACAAATGGTAATTAGCTCACTAAAGGTTGCAAGCTCAGCATCCATATTAAAATTGGGAGTCAGGGAGTTCTTCCACTCATCCCTTGCTGCTGCTGACATGTACCTGCAGCATTCATGGCAGCTGGGGAGCACTGGCTGGAATCCCAACACTGGGAAACCACAGCTCTTGAATAAAGCCCTATCACACAAACACAGGGGTCTCACATTTAGGGTGTCATCACAACAGAGGAGCCCAGACAGGCAGGGTTAGGTCAACAACTTCTGAATACAGTCTGTGTAAAACAGAGACTACAGATGAATTTAGCTTGTTGCCACTGAAACAGGTTCCTTGGAGTCTCTCCTGTGTTCTAGAATAAACTCTACAGTCTAGCTCCTGGTTTCAGCCCTCAGTGTAAAACACAGCTGACTGCAGGTTAACACAAGGTGACCAATGACTGCAGATCAAAATTATAATCAAGATAGATTAAACACAGATATTATGGCTCAAATGTGATGAGGTGGCTGCCAGAACTGAAGGACACAGGGAGAATGAATACAAACCCATGGAGGAACTCTGAGAGCTGAGATTGTTTTCACCAAGCCATGTGAACCAAACCTGTCAAGTTTCACACGAAGCACAGCCCGAGGCATAATCGTTTAATTCTTAGAAACTGGAATCTGTAATAAATACGTGACAGCCTGTGGTAACCAGAAACTATTATTATCACAGGAAATGCTACTGGTCAGGAGGAACAAATGTGTTTGATCCCTACGGCACAAACAAGCCTTTGAATTTGTCTGTCCTGCACAGATCCTCGGGTTTATTACATGGGCAATGTTCTTAATAACAAGAGAGAGTGGGTAAATTGGTTTGACTCTAAGCAGACAAGCTGACAAGTCATGGAGAATAACATGTTCAGAGCAGAGGGATATTGTGGAGTGTAAGCAGCCTGCCTTTGCCTCAGCTGAGTTCTCCTTAGAGTGATCTGTACCCTGATGAACGTGACTAGCAGGAAGGCAAATTGATTTAATTTACATATTAATAGAAATGAAGAAAGTTTGGAGGGTTTATAACACAACAACGGAAGGCAGGTGGCAGTTTGAGACTAAAAGAATCTGACTGAGTGTTTAGGAGGTTAAATGTCTGCCAAAACTCAGTTTCAGGAGCTGCCAGAAGATGCCAACTTAACTTAGGATCCATGAAAGCAGTATTAGAATTGGGTCTTAAGCACTGAGTCAGCAGTTTACATGCCTGTGGGAGGGAGTGATATACCAACAACAGTGGGAGTGGTGCATGGTGCATGCAAATTACTCTGAACACATTAGCTCTGCACGGTGGATTTTGGATGAAGATGGAAAGGAAATTCATTTCTTTTTGAAATAAAGCTCAGGACATTTGTGGTTATTAAGATCAGTGAGTGATTTAAAAAAAAAAGAAACAAAACAAAAAGTGAGGGAAAGAATTTTGACTGTAGAGAAAAATACTCTGAATTCTAGGAAAAAAGGAAGAAAAAGAAAAAAAGAAAAAAGAAAACATGTTAGAAAAATGCTTTAAAGAGGGGCTTTGTACGTAGATTTGAAAGAGAAGCTGCTAAAGACAGAAAAAGCCCTTCTATAAAGGAGGAATCCTTTCATTTGTACTGGTCTTACAAAACAACGCAGGAAATCACACAGGATGTGCTGACGAGAGGGAGGAAGTGGTTTTAAGGATGACATTGGAGGCTGCAAGTGGGATGCCAGACGTGTCAAATTCACATGAGGAATCGGTATTTTCTGCAATTAGTATGCCATGAACTGTTCTTGCCTCCTGTGCCCCAGAGGAGCAGCACATGCTGGGAGGAAAGACTCAGGGAGCTCCCCGAGCTCGTCAAGCCTCTGTGGCTCCTGACTGAGCACGGCTGGACTGTCTCGTCACCTCTTGCTTCAGGGCGCCGTTGTTACAAAACCTGTTCAGGAACTGAAACTTTTGAAGTCTTCCTGAGCTCTGCCTGGGGAAGGCCCCACCTTTTCTGAGCCCTGTTGAACTTGGGACACATCATGTGGGAAGCCAGCAGTGCATGAGAAGGCCTTATTATAGAAACAGGGCAAAGTACTTGACTCGTGGAGAACTCGGGGCTGCCTTGGCCATTTTTAAGTGGTTACAGTAAACAAGATAATCCATGTTTATTGAGGTCCTCGGTCTGTTATTTTCCTTTCACTCTTGATGTGGAGTAGAGGTTCAAAGGCAGCAGCACAATACCTCTGCCTCCACAGAGGGTGCAGGAGGTGGTTTCTCAGCAGACAGCCTTGCGTGACTGCTGCTGGCCTGTGGGTCAGTGTAACTGCAAATGAAAACAGTTTCAGTTCTAGCTAGTCATTTGCTACAGATTTGAATACCCTTCGAAATAACTGTGCAGGGATGCACCTACAGAATTTGTGTACACATTTGTGTATATATACATATATATATACACAAATGTATTAACAAATGTGGGTACAACCCTTCCCAAATCTTCGTTCATGAAGCCTAGCCATGAATGAAATATATTTGGCATATTTTCAGTGAAGATGCCTGTGTATTTCTGCATGGAGTCTGTCTGTGCTTCTTTTCCCGTATAGTTAATGTAGCTCAGATTCTTTTCAGCTAATCTATACAGCTTTTAAACAGCTAAGTTCACGTCAGTAGCTACATGAAGCTGAAAAATCTTAAAATTTCTCTCAGAGCCCTCACATAAATCCAAACTCAGAGTAAAACAGCTATTCATAAGGCTTGCTCATAAATGGTTCATCGTAATGTTATATTTATGAGTCTATAACAAAATGCAGGCTCCCACCTCCACTTTGTTTGTTACTTGTGAACAGAAATTCAGGACACTGACTCCACAGTATTTAGTTTAATCAGAGCCAGTGCAGATCCAGCTGCCTGTTCATGTGCTTCAAATCTCCAAATGCAGTAATGCATCCATTCTGTCAATCCCTGCTGCAAAACTGCTGTCACCTAAGCATCAGAAGGATGAATATCAGAAAGGGAAAAAAAACCACCACTCAGCTCTGTGCTCAAAGGGTCCCTGCTTCAGTGGCAGCTGCCCTATTTGCCCTCAAGCACATGAAATGTGCTGTGTGCCTTTGCCTTCCAGGACAAATGTGGCTTCACTTCCTGGCTTCTGTAGCAAAGCAAGAAATGGCTTTTTCATCAGTGAGAAAATATTCTGGACAAGACAAGTAGGAATAAATGTAGTCACATTTTAAATTTGCAATTTATGAAATACAACTGAATTCCAAGTATGTTGAAGAAAGAAGTACCCTTGCCTAATAAATAAGGTCCACTTGCTGCTTGGCTTTTTAGTTTCAAGGTTTCTCTTTGCTGCTGGAAGTGGCCTTTGTGAGGGTAACACCCTCTAAGTGGTTGCACACAGAGGTTTAGCATTTATCCAGTTTCCCAAGTGGAGGTCAGCCCCCGATATTTGTATGGTCCAAGGTAAAACAACATGATGGTAGAAATGAGACAAGTGAGGTCCCTGGCCTACACCACTCTAATAAAAGAGTCCTGGGGCCAAGACTATCCCCACAGATGCCTTTCCTGAGCTACATCCATTCCCTGGGCAGAAGAGGAGAGAGCAGGGATTGCTTCATGCACTGTGCTCCCAGATGGAAAACACTTTTGCAAATGAAGGAAAGATGCATTTCCTGCCAAACACCGTTTCCTAGGCTAGTGCAAAATACTTCCCAGGACATCCTGGATTGCTTCTGCTTCAGTGTGGATGCAGCCACACGTGTTCAAGCTGAACACAGGAAAGTCTCAGGCTGGAAACTTTTTGCAGGCAGCCTGAGAGGCTCTGGTTCTGCTCGGGTGTGTGGAAGCCCCGTGGCCTCACAGCCTGGCCCTGCAAGAGGATCAGTGTTCAGAGGAGCTCAGCTGCCGTCTGCATGCTCGCCTTAGCAGCCAGGCTTTGAGAACAGCTCAGCTCTTTAGAGACTGAACTGTCGAAAATCTGGTCAGTTGTGTAACAAAAGGAGCTGCCACATTCTAATTCATAGTCATTCAGTCTCTAAGAAAAACCACTTAGCAGATCTGGACAAGGGCTGAAGCTGATAAGTAAAGAACTCATTAAACTGATAGAACTGGAGATCTCTTTTAGCCTTCCTCCATCTGTCTTTTGCCACCTGTCACTCAGTGTTGTTTCTCTAACTCAGAACAGTGAGTTTGAGGAGCAGAGATTGTGTCTTCCTACATCTTCTGCTTGAGGTTCTTTTACCATTACATAATTACCAATAGCACAAAGAGAATAAGGTATGAGAACTGCAGAAATCCAATTTTTGTGATGTTGCTCTTGGCAGCAAAAAGACCCTTCTAGTTCACAAATCCTTTATAGTAAGTACATCTCCTAAATAAAACATGATAAGACTTAAAAAAAAAAAATCAAAACCCAGGAAAGCTCTCTGGAAAACCTCTGTAACTAACACACTGATGGAGCCAACCACAGGGACCCTCACAGGCCCAGCTGTTGACTCAGACAGTGCTAACTTTGCCTGAGAACAATTCCAAGAGCAGATGTTTGGGTTCAAACACCACATTTCTCATGGACCTTGATGAAATAGACCTTAAATATATTTATATAGGTAAAGATGTTTTAAATTATCTCTTTTTTTTTCCAAGGAAGGTCTGGAAGAAATCGCAGATCGAGGAACACGGCCTTGTTCCAAATCTTTGGGGAATTACCTTTTGAACCCTGATACCCCACAATTCAGTCTCCTGGGAAAAGGCATCACAGGAACCTCTCTCTGCTGCTGGCATTGGGCTGAAACGCTGTGTAACTGCAGGGGCTGTTACCCACAGTTATCTAGATGACACATACAATCATAGAATCCCAGACTGGCTTGGGTTAGAAGGGACTTTAAAGTGCATCTCATTCCAACCCCCTGCCATGGGCAGGGACACTTTCCACTAGACCAGGTTGCTCCAAGCCCCATCCATCCTGGCCTTGAACACTTGAACAACAGGGATGGGTCACACATTTATGTAAAATGAGACAAAACCCAGCTCCTTTTTGGGGCAAGGACTTGTTGCCCATTTACAGCATACCCAGGCTGGGCAGCACCAATCCTCACCACAGCATGTCCTGTGGGGTTCCCCACACCCTGCCCTCCCCACGCACAGATTTGGGGGTTCCTTTGAGGTCTAGACTCAATAACAGCAGCAGCACTGTCCTGGCCAGCCCATCGTGGCATGGGGTGAAGCAGGGCCCGAGCTGCCCCAGCCCCAGAGGGGTGTTTTCCATCAGGGTTATCCCTCCACTCCCCTCCTCACTCCCCCTCTCTCCTCCACTGCTTCAGGGCAGTGCAAGGAGCCCTCAGGGCCTCGATGTCAGCTAAGCAGTTCACAGGCATTTTGTTTTCCCTTTTCATGTTACAGCTGGAAGCAAATGGCTTGTCTAGCAGAATCATTACATCTTTTATGTTGTTTAAATGCCTTTTTATGTGAGGAAAAGGTGTATGGTAAACAGATACTGAAGCATGCTGCTTCATATATATATATTTTATTTTTTTAATATGTTATGAAGACAAATACTTTCAGGAAGTCCATTTTTATTTCCCAGCATCTTTCATTTCTTTTGGCTGGGCATCATCAGCCAAATAGGTATAATAAAACCATGGAAGAAAGCAAATGTACAACAAGGCGCTTTACCTGAACAGATGTAAAATTGCACTCGTTAAAGAAGCACATTTAGGCATAAAATGCAGCTCAAAAATCTCCATTAAGAGCTTCCACCAGAGAAAAAGATTGCTCTGACCTTCAGAGATTGACGCAATGTGCAATGTTTATTAATAGTTTTAGCAAGAAAGTATCTGTATGGGGGGTTGTCTTGCCTTTTATTTGCCTGATTTTGAGTGCCCTTGCCGTTTCTTGACTTGCCTACTGAATAGGGTTGATGAAAAACTCTCAGGTTAACGTCTATCAAAAGATTTCTCTGCTCCTCTGATGACGAAAGTAGCACTGTGAATGCTGCAGGACCCTGGGTTTGATCCCATTCACTGCCTCTACAGAAAGGGAAGGCAGCTCCAAGGCTCTTGATAGCAGTTCTGTGTATGAGAAACACTCTCTGAAGCATGAGGGGCTTGGGAAGGCTCCTTGCTGAAGCATCCCCTTGTTTCTTCTTCGGCAATACTTCCTGCCCTCCAGGAGATTTTCTATAATCAAGATTTTCAAGATCTGCTTTCATGTTTTTGCTCACGATTTGTGATGGATGTAATTACTCCTGCTGAGGGTCTTTGAACACCACAGCTCTAAACCATCAGCAGCACAAGGCTATCACTTTGCTGACGTGACTTCCAAGTGTAAGAGTTTCTCGTACAAAGATCAGCTGAATTTTAGCAAACCACACATTTGTCTTTGTTGACAAGACTCAGCATTACCAGGCTATGAGGAGTAAATCTGGCACAAGAATGCCATTCTCAGGTCTTTTCGCTCACATTTGGTGAGTCAGGGCCTGGGAAGGGTTTGTGGTGTGACTTTTCACAGGAAAATGGAGCAGGGATTTGTTTTTCTCCTTTCCCACCCCTGGAAGTGTTCAAGGCTGGGTTGGATGGAGCTTGGAGAAACCTGGTTTAGTGGAAGGTGGGGGGACTGGAACGAGATGAGCTTTAAGGTCCCTTCCAACCCAAACCATTCTGTGATTCTATGATTCCATGATTCCATGAGTGCTTCCCCAGAGCCTCTCCCCCAGCCCAAGAGAGCCTGCCAGCAGAGGGAGCGTAGCACATGAACTCACAAAAATAGGAGCTTGCTAAAAAAAACCCTCACCCCAAACAAACCCAAACAATTAGCAGAATGATTATGGTCTTTAGCAGAATAAACAGAATAGTCAGGGAAGTCAGAGGCTTTTCCCCAGGCGATGAGATCCAGCTGCAGGCTGGATGGGGAACAGGCACTGCATCTGGCAGCGATCGGGGAAGTCCCCACAGACAGGATGTCCCCGTGTATCACACAGGGCACTGCCACTGCTGGGGTGGACCCCTGTCTCTTTTTTTCACCCTCCTTGATAGAGCCACCTCTGTAATTCCACATCAGAGCACCACAGTTTTAGATGAACCAGAATGGAGCTTCCTCTGCCATGGTGCAGCAAGCGGAGGGCACGAGTGCAGGAGGTGGGCAGGGTGATGGTCTCACAGCTGCTGTGCTGTCCTGCCTGCTCGTGCTCTGGCCATGCTTCAGTTTTTGGCTCGAAGCAGGGAAGTTTGGGGCTTGCCTGTGAGCAGTTCTGCAGACAGCAGGCTGTGCTCAGCATGGGAAGGTGGAAGTTAACCAGTCTGTCTTAAAGAGGATGATAAATAAAGACTAATGGGGAACTGGAGGTCTTCCCTGGGACTTCATCATCTGTGGTTTATGCTACGAAAGGACTTCTCCAAAGGTTTGGATAAGTGATGACCTTGGGAACCTGCCTTACTTGCCATGTGCTCCTCGTGTCTGGTTATGGGGGGGCAGAGCTCATAGGATCTATGGCTGGTTTGCTGGGGGGGCAGCAGCAGGTGGTCCTGCTGAAAGCATTTAGCTCTGGGACTTGCTGCTCTCTCCCCTCACTCACTGGGGTCAGAGGCAGCTAAATGATTTCTCCCAGATCCCACCTGGCATCTGGGGCCTTGACATCACAGTTATTGCTTGTGAGGTGTCCCAAAACAGAACAAGTTGCACATTTATACTCTGATCCCTCAGTCAGAAGGAAGCTATGGTGGAGTCATTTCAGCGTAGCTGTCAGATTTGAATCAGACACCAAACCATTTCTTATAGCAGGTTGATCATTAGGAGGGGCTGAGTGTTTGCAGGGTATTTCCATGAGAGCTCTGCAGCCCTTCAAATCCAGCACACTGCTTTCATTGTGGATTAAAAGTGTAGCATCCAGCCAAGCTTTGTTAGCTTAGTCTTTAACAGGGATTTAAGCATTTTAAATTCTTTCAAAGCTGTAAGTGAGGATCATAATTTAAACTCCTGCAGACAGATGTCATGGGAAAAATATGGAGACTATTTAAAGGCAGCCTGCCTGCCTGTCCATCTATCCGCCACCTTCTAATCTGCCTGACATGTGCCATCACTTTTGTCTTTCCAAACACAACAAGGCCGAGTCTGCACAGCTGTGTGTGGAGTGACCTGAGCTTCCCAAGGGTCCTGCACGCTCCCTGCCAGCTGCAGCCCAGCAACAGGAATGGGCTGATGCTGATCACAGAATCACAGAATCACAGACTGGTTTGGGTTGGAAAGGACCTTAAAGCTTGTCTCATTCCAACCCCCTGCCATGGCCAGGGACACCTTCCACTAGACCAGGTTGCTCCAAGCCCCGCCCAACCTGGCCTTGAACGCTCCCAAGGATGGGGCAGACACAGCTTCTCTGGGCAGATGCTGATGCTCAGCCCTGCTGCAGAGCAGCCTGTACCTGCCTAGATCTGGAGATTCAGGCTTGCTACATGGGGAAGGTACCTCCAGACTTGGTGGAGGAGCTTACTTATCCAAGGCACTCTTCCCTCTGAAGTTGATGGGAAGAGGGAAGACATTTAACTTACCACCACGTGAAGTTTCTTCTCTACTTGTTTGGGAACGAGCATGACATTCACAGAAACTAAATCACTCTTTGGAAACAAGTGACACACGATGAGATTTCACTTTGTTAGGTGACCCAATTGTATTTTGCCCTCCTACACTCCCCTGTGGAGAATGAAATGATGCTCAGCCAAGTAAATCTCTTACTTGGTCAGGCCTTTCCAACTGTCCTGCATTGGCTGGGGAGCAGTTGCCTTGTATGGGAGCCACGGCTTCCAAAGAACCAGCTCACAGCCCTGTAGATGTTTTCTGGGGAGGCAGGAGGGATCAGCAGCTTGGGCTGACACACACACACATCTAATTCTGGCAGTACAGGGGAGGGCAAAGGCGATGAATGTCTCAGGGATGGCACATCTCACTTCTGAAGCTGTATTTAAAGGAGTGGAAAAAGTGTGGTCTGGTTACTTCACTGAAAAAGTTTGGGAAAATTATTTTTACAGTATTTTTGTAGATAAAAGAACTGAACCTAATTCTGTCTTAAGAAAACCATCTCAGGGACAACTGCTGAAACGCCCCTTGTGTCAGTGGTGATTGGAAAGAGAACCTGACTTTATTTGGTGAATTTAGTGAGGGGCTGGAAGGCCTGAGCAAGAAAGTTCAGCGCAGAAATTCCCAAGGCTCCATCATCTCAAGCTGCCATGGCCAAAGGAGCATTTCCAGTAACTGGTCTGGTGTCTTTCTGCAATGAGAGATGAAAATGCCCCTTGCCTTTAGCTTATCAAAAGGATTTGATTGTGGTGCTTGAGCAATGTTGTGCAGCAGTAGGCAGCTCAATGGGGCTTTAGTAAGGACCAACATCTGGATGAAAAATGAAGATGAGTTCAAATTAGAAACCAGGCAAACATTTTGAATAGTGCAAGATTGAACCACCAGAGCACCCTGCCAAGGGGAAGAGGGAGTTTCTTTACCTCTGAATAATTTTGAGTTATGACTGATGACCTTTCTGCAGGTGCTTTTATCCATCACAAGTTCCTGGGCTCAGCACAAAAATAACACTGAAGGGGGAGAAAATGTATCAGCTTCTTTTGGCTATAAGGTCTCAGAAAGTTTGGAAAGGACAAGGCACACTGTAAACTTGTCTTGTGTTATCAGAGAAGATAAAATGGTTGTTACAGTCCAGGCGTTGCTGCTGACTCCCTGCCATGCTTTTGTGCCAGCTGAGGTCTGTGCTGTAATCTCCACAGCCCATCCTTGGGTGTTGGGAGGGTTAATGGGTGTTTGCAGAGTGCTCTGGGTGAGGAGGGAGGGCATCATTTATTACTGCAGAGATTGGAGACTCCCTGATGTGATTATAACGTGTAGTGATGGAGGCTATTTTTGTTGTATGTTGTGAATATTTCCTTGTATGGAATCACAAGGAGCTTGCTTGTGGCTTGTAGCTCTGTTGAAAGCTCCAGCAATGAAGTTCCCAATGTCTTTGGCATTCCCAATGTCTTTGGCATTCCCAAGTCAGTGCTGCATGCAGCAGTGTTAGTTAGCCATGGGGGCAAATGCATAATAGTCATGAGATAATGCCTCTGGCCTTTGCTCTTTGCAGAGGGATAGTTCAAAATACCACAGTCCCCTCTGCATCTTAGGACCCAGCATCTTGCACCTAGAGTGAGTAATCCCCATGGAAGTGGGAGGGAACTCTTAATTCTTCTTAGCAATCCAGACTGCTGCTCAGCAAATCCCCTCACCACTGGCGCTGCAGATCTGTTAGTTGAAATGGCATTGAAGAGGAAGTCAACCTTTTGCACAGTTTCCTCTTGGAAAGTGAGTGTTACTTCTAATTATAGCGATTGCAATTTTTCAAATGCTCTCCCAGGGACCAGGATGCTGGGGGTGGGGAGGGACAGCTGGAAATGCAGACATGTTCCTCCTCTTCATTGATTCATGTTAGTTATCTGAAACGAGAGCGGAGAGAAACAGTCTCCGACAACACCAGCCTGGCTGTTCTCCCCATGCTAGTCCCGGTGTTGAGCACGACTCTGTCCCTGACAGGCATCAGCCTTGGTTGCAGAAACATCTCTCCCAAGTCGTGGTTGCTTTTCAGAGAAGCTCAAACAGTCCCTTTTTTCCTCTCTTCCTCCAGCGCTTCAGTGCTCTGGTTTCCTTTGGGTGGGTTAGAGACACATTACGAGCGATTTTGTCCCCAGGCCAGACCCTCCTGAAGAAGAGCCACCATCCATGGATGAGTTGAGCCTGCCACCTCCTGGTCACAGTCTCCAGGACTAACCACAGCTTGGAGCATGAAGCTGGGGGGCAAAAGACTTGGGTGCCACGTGCCCTGAGCACTACACACATTCCTCCTCCTTCCCCTCCCTGGAGGGAGAGAACACATGGCTCTTCCAAGTCCTGGAGATCAGGGGTGTGCTGGAGGGGGAGGCTGAGAGGTCTCAGTCTCTCTGTCATCTCTGCTCCATGTGGGAGTTCTGTTCCCAGCAAAGTGGTGATTGAGCTGCTGTGTCACTTCACAGAAGCTCATTTTGGCACTGCTCTGAAATCCCTCTTGCCCTCTCAACCTGACCCCAGAAATCTCTTCACTGTCTTGGGATTTGTCCTTGTGGTTCCTCTGAGGGGTGTGAGGGTATGGATCCCTCTGTTTTGCAGAGCTAAGACTGAAGCTCAGCTCTGTCCCCTTTGAAGTGCTGGAGTTTGGTGTCCGATGGTTTTAGGACCTGGATTTCCTGTGTGGAGAACATAGAGCCAACGGAGAAGAGAGGGACAGCTGAGGAGGGCCCAAGTCATGCTCTGGAGGTGAGGCCAGGATGTGGCTGTGGTTGGCTCTGAGCCTTGCCTAGAGTGTGCCCCAGTTTTGGCCATCTGTTGTCCCCCCTGGTGGCCAACAGCTGGGCTGCTGTTGGAACCTGGTTTGCCCCAGGAGTTCACAGAGCTGTGTCCCTTCTCTGCACTGTGTTTCTGGGTAATCTCATTTCAGCTACACTCAAATACCATCTCTGTGGTGATGACTCAGAGGCATGCATCCCCACTCTGGGCTCTCCTCTCCCTGTCCAAATTCATATCTCAGAGGAGCTCTCTGACATCCTGTGGATGTCTCACCACCTGCTCAAGCACAGCACGGCCAAATCAGAGCATTTAACCTCTCCTTCTTAGCTCAGTGATTCCTGAGCTCAGCAATGCCAGGATGCTGCCAGAATCTGAGACCTGTCTTCATCTCCTATCTCCTCCCATGTCTTCATATCCTGGACACCTCAAACACTTGCATAACCTTGCACAGCCTTTCCTAAAGCTAAAACTCTCACCTTCTCTTTCATCACATCCCCCTCCACTTGCTGCAATATCCCTTTTTGACCCGAACAAACTCACTGTGGGCCAGCTTGCATCCACTGGGATGTTGCTTCAGGCATTGCTTCCCACATCTCCTGTCTCTCTGCCTCACCCCTCTGGGCTGCCCTCATGCCTTCAGCCACCCACTGCCTCCCCTGGCTCCCCACCCATGCTCATCGACTTTGCTGGCTGCCAGGGCTGTATCCTCCTCTTAGTTGCTCCTTTTATTTCTTAATTGTAAACCTTTGGGTCAGAGGCAGCTTTCTTTACTCCTCACCACTACTAGACAATCAAGCTGCTGCATTTCAGCCTGTTAACTGGCACAGATGGGAAAACATCTCAGTAGTGAGTAGGGAGGAGGGCAATAGAGGGACAGGGAAAAGTATTTCCCCGAGGTTTTGTCTGGGATGGGGCTCGAAGGATGCCCAGCTGTGCCCATTGGTGCTGGGTCAGCAGGCTGGGGGACACAGGGCTGTCACAGGCTGCTGGCAGCAGCTGCATCCCTGCCAGCACACTATGGTGCCCAGGGTGGGGTGGACCAGCAAATGGATGGGATTTCAAGTGCAAATAAACAGCCCTGGCCCTGGACACAGAGGACTTGGCTTTTTCCTGCAGCTGCAGGGGTGCAGCTATTTCAGAGGATAGCTAAACCTAAATAAAGCCACCAAATGAGGACTGGGAATGGGGGACTGCTTCAGGGGAGTGAGCAGGGGGTAGAGCCTTCACCTGTGAACGGAGCGAGGCTGGGAGGGTGAATTCTGCCCCAGGTCTGAGCTGTCAGCTGTGCTGATGGGTATGGATGAAATGAAGGAAAACCAGGAGCTAGCTGGACTCTCAGGTCTGGTCCCCTTTATGGGAAATGAGGAAGTTGGTTCCACAAACGTGACAGGTGCTCCAGAACAGCTCTGGACCAGCTTGTTGTAAAAGGGGCATCTCAGAATCAGGGCAGAGCTGCCGCGGTGTCCCAGAAAGGTGTCGGTACAGCCCAACCTTGCAGTTTTCCTGCCAGCTGAATATTTGTTTAGGCAGGAGCAGAAAGCTGTGATGTGCCTGCTGAGATCTGCAGTGCCTCTGTTTGAAAGCAAAGGCTGTTCTTTTCCATTAATTTATTGATGCTGGGCTCCAGCCTCATCTCTGCTCCCACAGAAGGATGAAAGCAGCTCCCTGTTCTCTTCTGGCAGGAGAGAGGCAGGTGTGTGTGTCAACAGGAGTTTTATGTTGACATGTGAGGAGCTTATTTCTAAAGCAGTTCATTCCTGGAATCCTCGTGCTGGTGCTGGTGTCCATCCCTGTGCACTGCCATCTGCAGGAGCTCTCCGAGCCCCCTGGCTGTGCCCTGTACCTCACTGCAGCTCTCACAAGAGCTGCCCTTCCCAGGTGAGCCATCCAGATGAAGGATAGTTTTAATGTGGCTGCAGAAGAGGCACATCTACCCCTCTTGCTGTGATCCCTTTTCTTATGGGGAAAGGTTCTGTTCAGTAAGATCTTATTGATTTCTCTGAGATTTAAGGATGGAAACAGTGACAGAACCTTACTGCTGCCTAGCTGTGCTCTTTCTTTGTTCCCCAGATCCTGCCAGCTGGGATTTCTTCACTTTTGCTCTGTATTCAGTGGTTTTCAGCTATGGCACAGCAAAAATAGCATCAGGTGTTTGTTCTTCCTGTGAAATTGTCCTGTGGACATGGCCTGCCTGGGGTTAAAAATAACTGCTGGGCCCTGGGCAGTTTGCTTTGCAGCACATAGTGCAGTTGCTGGGAGACATGAGTCAGTGATGCAATCCCAGTTTCAGAGAACTTTGGTCCACGTGATACCACCTCAGAAGTCAGTAAAAATGCTGGATGGGAAATCCCCTTAATGTTCCCAAATCCCCATAACATTCCTGCAGTGCCAGCCTGGAGGGATGCTGTGGGTCTGCCCACCTCTGGACAGGGAAGGGTACCACAGCATGGGCAGGCACCAGTGTGATCTTCGGATCAGTTCTGCCTGCCTGGAGTCACCCACACCCCTGGGATGCCCTGGCTGAGCAGAGACAGACTGACTCAAACAAGCCCAAAACAGGATGGAGCTTTCTTGGCTCTCTGATGGTCTGTGCTTGAAGCATCTTTAGTGATTATCTGAACCAACAAGGTCTTCTGATTGTGTCCTGATACATTTACCTCTTCTACACTAAAATGGCCCCAGAGCTCATCTTGACTCTCTGAGGTAAAGGAGAAATAGGCTAATGGGCTCTCATGTGGGCCCTGGCCTCTCAATGCTTTTCTCTTGCCTGAGAAAACAGTGGGAAGTTTCTCTAATGTTCTCTGACTTCCTAATGCACAATTTGCTGCAGGATATTATGAGGCATTAGCACCTCGTTCACAGATGGGGAGCACTAAATAAGCAACATTCATCAGTCACAAGAACCAGTTCTGCTGCTCAGGGCATTAGAGTGAGTGCAAGGGGACCTGGCTCTTCTGACACATAACACATGAAATAATAATAATTAAAAAAGTCAGGTTCCTTGTTAAGTATTACATTATCTTCCAGAAAAGTGTCCTGCAGACTGCAGACAGTGGCTCTCTTGTGCTTTATATGAAGCATCACAAGGGAAGAAAGAAGCCAGCTTGCTCCAGAACGGCTCCTGCTGGTTCCTGTGCTCTGCTGCATCTTGTGGTGGCCAGAGCTGGTTCATATGGGAGTACAGGGCTGGATGTGGAGAGCTTCTCCTTGTTGTTGGGCACTTGAGGAAACAAGGAAGATTGTACAGAGTAAGGAGCCTCACCAGGCGTGAACAAGGGCTGGGATACAGCCCTCCATGTGCAGTAAGGGTGGCAAATGCTGCCCAGCAATGAGGACACAAGTAGGATTCATCCATCTGTTCACCTTCCAGACAATGCCACAGACAGTGTGGGATCACAGCAGTTGAAAAAGAAACCAGACCCAGGAGAGGATAAGAGACATCAGGAAGGGACTGTCAGGGAGGCCAGACTGAAGGAGGGTCCACAGGTGCTCAGCATGGAAAGCCAATTCTGCTGTGCTGGGCACAGCCCTTGCTGAGTTCACCCTGCCAAAAAAATGAAGGTCTTGCTGTTTCCACTGAAATTAATCCTTATGGGAATCTGGTCTCTGATGCAACGCTGAGCAGGAGATTTCTTTTTCCCATCACTCTGCTTATTTCAGCCCGAAAAACAAACAGAGGCGAAAGAGAAATAGGCAGTAAAAATATCTGAGGGCTGCTCGAAGAGTTCCGAGTTTGCCATCTGTCCGTGGGGAATGTGCCGTGATGGGTAACGCGGATGCTGACTCAGCTGCCGTTCCTCCGCGATGAGAGCCGAGGGAAAGACTAAACACGCTGCCTCGTATTTTGGCTTGGAATGACATTAGAAATAATAAACATCTGAGCTCTGATTCTCGACTGACAATATCTCTAAATGGAAGGGAATGTACGGGATGGGAACCAGCAGCGAGTGGCCAAAAGGAGTAAGCAGCTACTGCTGAGAGCAGTGAGTGTGTGGAGGGGCAGAGGAGGGGGCTGCTGGGGGGCTGGGGGTGTCTCAGAGTGTGGGAGGGGGACCAAAGGAGTCTATTGGACCATGTGTCCTCCAAAAGACAACGGGGATTGCGAGGTGGAAGAGGAAGAGGAGGGGGCTGCTGTGTTGCTTCACTGCTCCATATCTGCAGCATGTGTGAATCCTCGAGCTTCAGTTAGGGCCCCAAAAGTGCTTCATGCACAAAGCGCTTGGCCTGAGGCTCCTGCTTGAGCTGGTCCTCTGCCCACAGCAGGAGAGGGCTGGTGTCCTAGGGACTTGGGACCAGCCCTTGTGAAGCAGAGAAGGCAGAGTCAAATGCCACCTCCATGTGAGATCTGATTTCCCAGGGAGGGAGGAAGAGAGAAGCTCTGCAGGTGTTCTTTGGCTTCGGGATGGTTAAAACACAGACCTACACTCTTGATGAGCTCAGGGTGGGCACAAGTGGGTCTTTGCAGTGTGCTGGGCAGTGTGACCTGCAACACAGACAGCAGTAAGTGCAGAGGCAGAGCAACCTCACCTCCACCTCCTCCTCCTTCCTGGCTGTAATTTCCTGCAGTGAAGCAAACCCTTGCTTTGCTGGAAATAGATGCGTGGCAGGCACACTGAGAGCAGGTCCTCGGGGCACCTGTCTTGTCAAGGGTTTGGGTGAATAGAACTATTCAGACTCAAAACCAGGCCACATATTGCCTCCTAAATATGGCTCCATTTACCAAGAATTGGATTCCTAATAAGATGAGCTCAATGACACAGGCAGTAGAGCACACTGCAGATAATAGCCTGAGTGAGAGAACTAACCGTGTATAGGAATTTTAATTAAACCTGATAAATCCTGAGAGGAAAAGGGGAGAGGCCAACTGGCATAAAGATGCTGAATAAGCTGAGCTTGGTGAGTACCTTTGACCTGCTGCAAGTTTAGGAGGATGTGCGTGTCTCTGGGTGCATGGGCCAGAGACACAGGTCCTTCCATGGTGCTGGGTCAGGAGAGATGCAAACCGAGCTCTAATCATGCTGTGCTTTGTATGAATACAACAAACCTGCCTTGAAATTAAATTCCCACTGGATGCTCTGCCCTGTGGGTACGAAGGGAAACACTTGGGTAGATGGGCTGTGCTGCTGTGGGATTTCACGCCCCCTCTTTATGATGCAGATGGGGTTGATCCACCCACTGCAGCCTCCAGTTGATACCGTGCTGCCAGGCACCTTTTGAGACCCTCTGCCCTTTGCTGTGTACCCAGCTCATGCTGGGGGAAGGCAGGGCCTTGTAGGAGCTGGAAGCAATCCTGCCAGCCAGGGACTTAGCACAGACTCACAGAATGGTTTGGGTTGGAAGGGACCTTAAAGCTCATCTTGTTTCAACCCCCTGCCATAGGCAGGGACACTTTCCACTAGACCAGGTTGCTCCAAGCCCTGTCCAACCTGACCTTGAACACTTCCAGGCATGGCACAGCTGCAGCTTCTCTGGGCAACCTGTGCCAGGGCCTCACCACCCTCACAGGGAAGAATTTCTCCCTTATATCCAACCTAACCCTGCCCTGTGCCAGTTTGACACCACAGCCCCTCATCCTGTCACTCTATACTCTTGTCAAAAGCTCTCTCCAGCTCCAGGGCAGCATCCCCAGGCCAGGAGTGGTGCCGGGCGGACGGCACAGGCTCAGCAGCTGGCTGCAGAATCAGTGAGCTGGAGACAAACCAGGGAAGGGCTGTGGGAGCTCCCAGCCATGCACAGTGCCTGGCTGCCCTTGCTGAGCTCTCTGGGGCATTTGCCACACAATCTGAGTCAGCTTTAGCTCCCCTTGGGCTATTAATGCAAACAGCAAGGCATCGGTGATACATTTTAGTTTAGCTGGAAAAGCCTCCAGAACGATGCTGAATAAGGATTAAAAGGCCATTTAATCTATTTTTTTTTTCCTTTGCAAACACAAGGAAAATTCAAAACAGCTGACAGGGCAAGTGGTTTCCAGCCAGTTGCAGCAGCCCCTGGGATTTCCTTGGCGTGCTGGAACTGCCTGAGGGGAGAGGCTGGAATGAACCAGGTAGTTTGGGCTGTGTCCTGGTGATGTTGCAAGTGGGGGTGGCTGGTGGGAGGCTTTGCTTTCCCTTGCCCTTTAATGAAGTCTCCACCGTGTGCAGCAAGCATTGTCCTATGTTTTTTACCTGCCTGGGGTGAGAATGGATCCCTGCCCAAAGAGGAGAGCCAAGGAAACAGAGCTGAAGAAACAGGGGAGATGCTGGAAAGATGCATTTTACCATGTGGGTCCTGCTAGCAGCCAGATACATCCCCGGGGGCATCACTCCCATCACCTGGATGTTCAGCATCTTGGCTCTGCCCTGCCAGACCCAAACTCTCCCTCTCTCTCCTGTGCTGGAGATGGTATCAAACCTACTTTGATGCTCTGGCCAGGGGACCCGCTCTCATTTCCCAGCCCCATGTGTGTGGGGCTTTGGGGCTCCTTTCCTGGCTGTCTAACCCGGCTGGGAGGATACTTCAGGTGCTGTTCCACCCCTGCCCTGGCTGACAGAGCTGGGAGCCCAGCCTGTCCCAGCCCTGCCTGGATGTGAGTCTGGCCACCTCCTACTTCACCTGGTTTCTCCGCAGCCCTCGATGCTCCATGTCCATCCACTCTGTGTCTCACTAGTCCTGAATACAATTTTAGTTCCATCCAGAGTAATTGCATCTTCATTGCAGCTATTGTATTACACAGAATAATAAAACTTCATTAATTAGGCATAAAATGAGGGCAGTGGAGACTGGAGAGAGGATGCACATTGACCAAATGCAATATCCCGTGTCGGATGCCACGTTCTGCTGCCACCAGCACTGCCCACAGGAAGAGTCAAGCTTTCCACAAAGCACCCCTGGGGCTCTCCTGGTGCCCTCCAGCCCTCCTCGTGTTCTTGCCTGGTGCTGAGCTGCACACACGGGCAAGGGCACGTCCCTGGCGCGTGTGCCAGAGCCCGTCTTCGTGAGCCTGGAGCGCTCTTGAAATAATTGTGCCCAAACATTTTGACTAAGCCCTTTGCTCTCCCCTCCCTGCTAGCATCCCAGCTCTGTGGTATCCCTGGAAAATGCTGGCTCTTGCTGTGGGACAGGCTCTCCTGGCTGCTCCGCCAGCCGCCGGTTGGTTCAAATTAAGTTTGCAAGCAAAGCTCTGCCTCGTTTTCTTCTGACTCCAACAAGCTCCGGGCTGCTCAGCGCCTGTGTGGCCTGTCCCCCTCTGCGCCTTGGGGACAGATATAATGAAAATCATTCTGGGCTGAAAATCACAGCCTGGGAGAATGGGTTTCTCCTCTTCTCACCAGGAACCCGGCTGGAGAGCCCGGGCGGCTGAGCGGAGGAAACTGGTTTTGGGGACCAGGCAGGGATGCGGAGCAGGGCTGGGTGCTGGGATCTGGGAAATGTGGAGGCTGGGAAAGGCAGATTCCCCGCAAAGCAATGCAAGGCCTGAGCTTTGCTTTTATGTAAACCATGAGTGTGGGCTGGGTACAGCAGCCAGAGAGACCAGGGTGCAATAAAGGCTTGAAGTCCCCTTTGCACCAGAGCAGGCTGCTTCAGGAATTACCAAGTAAACTCTCTGTCTGGGACAAACTGTGGCACAAGGCATGAGCTTGGGGGTCCAAACACACCTCAGTTATATGCAGGGACTTCAGGAAGACCTGAGACGTTCCTGGGAAGCCTTGATCCATGTGTGCCACACACACAGCCCATGAGTCCTGGAACACACAGGTAGGTACCAGCCTGCTAATGACCCATCCCTGCACTGACACATCCCCATCCCTCACTTGTCCCAAAGTGAGAGCAGGCTCACTAAGGAGGGAGTTTATTGGCTGGAAAATCAGCAAAAATCCCCATTCTGAAGGGGCATTGTCCACCCTTGGGAGGGCAGCAGAGCCTCCTGGGGTCCAGCTGGGCAGCTCTGTCAGGAGTATCCCTATCCCTGGGGCATTGCAGGCATGGGTGGACACAGGACTGTAATCACATTTCATGTTGCTTTGCACACACTGTGAAAGTAATGCTCCTGAAAATGAGAGGCAGTTTTTCTGGGGAAGAGCTGAATCTTGGCCTGGCAGAGCCTGTCCTCCTCTCCTTGGTTTGGTGGCAGCAGCACAGTGGGGTTGGCAGAGCTGAAACGCTCCGTGCTCCACTTCAGTGAGGAGGCTACAGCCAGGCTGTGCCGGCTCTGAGGGATATGCCTGGCCTCCAGTCAGTCCCACCAGTGCACAGGCTGCCATGTGACCTTGGCCAGCTCTGCCATGGGACACGTCCCACTGCCCCACCGGGCTCCGCAGCCTCCCAGCAAGAGTCTCCCTGTGGCTTTAGGAGGAGAAGAGTGTCAGCTGGGAGCACAGCAAACCTCTTGGTTAATTCAGAGAGTGGAGATATCAAAAAGCTGGAGCTGATGTGCTCAGTGCTTTTGGCAGTGCCCAGCATACCCACTGTGGGCATCTGGCTCCCGTTCCCAGGGAAGTGGGTGGAACTGTGCTCCAGGCAGAGGAAGGAAAGCAGGAGTGCAGAAGGATGCTGCTCCTCCAAAGCTGGCTCTGGAGCTGGCTGGGAGGATTTCTTTCTGAAATATTGGCACAAATTGCAGGGGAAATCACTCAGAGAGGAGAGGCTGGCTTATTCCTGGGTTTCTCCTGGTTTTAGGTAGCTCAGGTTTATTGGCAGCCAACAGAGAGAATGTGTTTGTAACAACTGTGCTCTGCGAGGAGCAGAGTGAGAGAATTAACCCATGAGTGTCCTCTATGGCTCTCAAGGGGAAGAAATCCACTGTCAAGCACAGCCCAAAACCCAGAGGAGCAAAGCAATTCCACTCCTGCATTTCCATCTCCTTTATATCAGTGTCCATGGAAGCACCCATGAAGAACTTGTCAGTGATGAGCTTTGGGAACAATTATTTCTACACACATTCTTTTCCCAAAGGAAAAAAAAAACAAACAACTAAAAAGCTTCTCTTTGAATTTGCTGGGTCAGCTCTTTGGCTGCTGCTGGTTATTTCAATTGGTGCTTTTTCCCCTCGTTAAATCCTGCCCTGTGCGGAAATGCGTGAGCTCAGGAACTCTGACACCCTGGTCCCTGCCAGGGCCCTGCCACCACGTCTGCTGTGATTGATTACAGAGAGAAAGGGGCTGCAGATGCTGTGGTTACACATAACAACAGGGAGCTGGTTTCTGTGGTTGAGGGAGATGCTATCTGCCTGGGATTTGCCTCAGGAAAAGCCCCCCCCAAGGCCTTCCCTTCAAGTTGCAAAACCAGTTGAGGCCACCCCAGATTTGGCTGTTTCTTTGCACAAACACTAAATGGAAGCAAGGATTTTAGCAAGCCCCTTCAGACAATCTGCTCAGTGGGAAACGGGGCAGGAGAGCCAAAATGCACATTGGCTGCTTCATGCAGGGAGACAGGCTTTGGTCAGACCTCTCCTGGCTCAATAGTGTTGGAATTGATGGAGCCATCAAAAAAAAAAAAAAAAAGGAGCTGCAGAGATGGTGATCTCCAGATCCTAGATGAGGAGAGCTCTGGATGAGTAAAGCTGTGATGCTGGATGGTAAAAACCTCAGGGTGTGTGCCCCCAGACCCTGGGGCAATGGTTGCTCCTGGGATGAGCTGGGTGGGCTTTGCCACTTGTCCTCTCTCTAGGCATGGCAAAGCCGAGCCCCCTGACCTCCATGGGGCTGCATCCATCAGCCCCATGGAGCTTCTACATCTTGATCTCTTTTCTTCTTCATGAGATGTGGTTGCGATACAGATTTTCAGGGTCCTCTTATCTATATCCAGATTGTTTGGGTGGGAGCTTCCCAAAAGGATGGAGCTCACCTGTCCCCTCCTAAACACACAAATACATACAAAACCTGTTGCTGCTTCAGACTGTAAAGCAGCCCTGCACCAGTGTGTTGCAAAAATGGGTAGATCAAATCTTCCCTGCTGTAAATGGATGGTGTCAGCTGCAAAACACTTCCTTTTTCAATTTGCAATACCTGGACAAAGCAACCTGCCAGGATTTGGTGAGACACTGTGCCCGTCCATCAGCTGCTGTCACCCTACCCTGAGTCTTGCTTGATCCCAGGGAATCAATCCTGCCTAATGTATAAATATTAGATCTGGAGTCTCAGCTGCAGCAGAGAACACAGAGCTGTCAGATAAGCTGCAATTAGTGCATTTATCTACTTTATTTTCCTGTCGCTTCCTAAAAACCATTTGCCTACCTTCTTTTAATACATGTTATTAAACCTGCACTAAATGTTGATTAAAGAAGTCTTAATCCCAGGTGTTTGTTTTCTAACACTGCTGTGAGCTGTACTCTTTAACTGTCTGCTTAGATTTTATTTTTTAGGAATTTTCCCCAGCTTTCAAGTACATTTATGCCAGGAAGATGGGTTTTTAAGTGCTGATTAGTGGGTCATCCTGATTTGCTTTGATTTGCTTGGCTTCACTGGACAGGTGATGGGTCACGTCTTTGCAGGCAGCTCTGCTGCCTCAGAGAAGCCTTTACCCCCCTTCATCCACAACCACGTTAAGCAAAATACTGCAGAAGAGATAGATATATTCTTATTAGTCTTGCAAGAGAAACTACAGCAATCAATCCCAGTGCTAGACTAACTCCTTCCCTTTGCAATTTGGATGTTTAGAAGTAATTTGGAGAGTAATCGCTGCGAATGGCAGCATGGAAGTAACTGCTTGCAATAAAACATTGTGGGGGTGACTGTTATCCTAATGATATTTGCAACAAACATTACTGAAATACGTTTTCTTCTCTAAAAATGGCAACAGAATTTTAATGTTCTTAGTGCTAACATGGAAATGGAGCAAAAATTAGCTGGGATGGTTCTGTGATGGTGATCTCTTTCTTATTGCCATGGTGGGTGGGTTTCCCCCTGCCCTGCTTGTCCAGAGGTACCACATTATTCTCTGCTTCAGGACTTGCTTGTGTGTTATTTCATGTGATGAAACCCTTTTCCATTAAACCAATACAAATAATTGCTATATACTTTCACAGAAGGAACAGGAATGTTGCAAGTGGCAATAGCATTACAGGAAAAAAACTGCTGGCCTGA
This sequence comes from Corapipo altera, assembly GCF_003945725.1. Lineage (NCBI taxonomy): Eukaryota > Metazoa > Chordata > Aves > Passeriformes > Pipridae > Corapipo > Corapipo altera. The sequence goes on along the minus strand of NW_020884893.1, from coordinate 8,896,664 downwards.
TCCCAATGGCCTTTTCTCCTTTTATCCAGATGGGTTCATCTCTTATTCTTTGTGAATTATTTATCCAGGCATGCCTGGAAATGTTTCCTAAAGAAATTATGGCTGTTTTAAAACATTTATAGCAGTGCTGCCTGCTGGTGCCGGAGAACCTTCCTTTAGCCCTTTCAGTGAAGTGGTTTCCCCCTGTGTGCAAGCCAGTGGTGCTGGGATGCACTGAGATTTTGGGAGACGACCTAGGGAGGGTAGAAACCTGGAACTGGGCAGTGATGGCAGTGTGGACCATCATCTAACCGTGAGGTCAGAGGGTGGCTAAGTGGTGCAGGGATACAGTTCAGAGCTGGGCAAATCCTTGAGGACCTGCTAGACCACAGAATCACAGGTTCAGGTTGGAAAAACCCTGTAAGGATCTTCAAGTCCAACCATTCCCCCAGGACAGCCAAGACCACCACTAACCCATGCCCCAAGTGCCACATCTACATGCCTTTTAAATCCCTCCAGGTATGGTGACTCCACCACTGTCCTGGGCAGCCTGTTCTGATGATGAACAATCCTTTCTGTGAAGAAATTTTCCCTAATATCCAATCTAAACCTTCCCTTGGCTGAAGTCAGTCTGCTGGCTGCAGTTGAGTGGTTTTATCGAGCATGAGAGCTGAGGGTTTGGGGCTGCAGGGGGGCCTGCCCTGCCTTCTTTGGGTGGATGGGTGCATGTCAGGTGCCTCTGTTTGTGGATGGAGCCCATGATGGCCAAATCTTTCCAGCCAACAGCTTCATGTTATTCAGCATTTGCAAACCAAAGCGGGATGGATGCAGAAGCAGTGCCAACACTTGATCTCGTGTTTCCATCTGGCCAAACCTGCTGAGAGGGCTTGGAGGCCAGAAGGAAAAACTCACCACGCTCATCATCAAGGCATCTGAAATCCCAGAACATCACAAGCTACAGGGAACAGAAGAGAGAAAAATTTTGGGGGAGGCTTCAGACATTCGCTGTGCCTGCTGCTCCTGCTCGGAACGCAGCCAAGCCTCATCCTCCCTCAGAGTCATGGCAGAGCCCTACACGGTGAACACCTGCCAGTTAAATACTGTGTAAAATGAAAAGTGGGTGTTGTTCAGCCCTCGTTGTCCCTATGGAAGGGAGGGCTGCTCTCGTTAGCCTGTTGGCAGGACTCTGCCCTCCCTAAGAGGGGGAGCTGGCTCTTTGCTCGGCGGCTCATAGCGGCTGCCGGTGTTCAGGGATTGCGCTTTTCATGGTATGCCTCTGTCAGATGCAAAGCTATTAGGGCAGGTGATTAAATGCCATGTCTCTCTATTGATCCTCCTGCTTCCCAGAGCCAGGGCTGACGTTATCCTCTTTGGATATTCATAGAGCTGCTGCTGAGAGCCAGCTCGGAAATCCTTCCGGACAAAGGTGTCAGCAGCCGTCTGCCGCCTTCTGCAGCGCTTTCGGCTGCCAGAATCCTGCACTGTGCTCCTTGGCACAGGGGGACATGGGCTTCTGCTCATCAGCCTGTGAACGACCATGGCATGACCCCAGGCAGGTGGTGATGGTACGTGGTGAGGAGGAGGACACATCCTGGTGCATCCGCCCATTCTGGCTCCCCCTGGCCCCACACCGGTGGGTTGCTGATGTTCCCTCAGTAGTGGTGTTGATGTTGGGCAAGCCAGGCTGTACCTCTGGGGAACATTTCTCCCTTCCCACTGGTTGTGAATACTACTTCCCAAAGGGTCACATAATTTTGGTTTTTTCTCTCCTATTTGCCTAATTTTTAATGGAAGCATACCCCCCCCCCCAAACTGATGCTGAGGGAACCCAAGTGACACCTCCCTCCTATTTGGCATGGGGTAGCCAAGAACAGAAGGGAAGGCCTAAGAGCAGGCAGGCTATTTTCCAAATGCACCAGAAAAAGAAAAAAAAACCACAAAAAAATTTGTTTTTAAAGCATTTTTACAAGGTGTTTGGTTTGCAGCCAACAGCCTAATGCATCACTGAGTTTAGCTCCATCTATTCTGTGGTGGAGTTGCCCAAGAAATCAATGCCCTGACATACTTTCCTTTGCTAGAAAATACACTTTTGCTTGAGTGGGTGTGAAAACTGAGCTCTTGCCAAAACCCTGTGAGTGCCGAGGAAGGCTGTCCCGCTGAGCCCAGCATCCAAAGGAGCCACAGGACAAAGGCTTCACTCTCCAACTTCTGTTCTGCTCGCAGGGGCCACGGGGCTTTGAATACTGACCAGACAGCAATTTAACAAGGGAAATGTCTTCCAATCTCTGGCTGAAAATAACCATTTTCTAGTGTGTGGCCAGGTGATTTGTGGTCTTGGAAGATTTTCTGGCTTCCTTTATTCATAAAGCAACCAAATCTGCCTGCTGTAGCACTTGGGCTGTGCACTGATTTCTGCACAGACACAGCTTCACTGGGTGTATTTGGTCTGGTTGTGAAATGGGGAACATCTCTGCTCCTCACGGACTCCTCTGGGAAAGAGGTGTCTAATCCTTCCCACTGCCGTGGTGAATCCCAGCCGTGCTGGGAAAACTGAAACATCAGTGTAACTCCTGACCTCGTGGTGGTGTCCCTCAGCTGATGGTTTCATTCTTGGAGAACAGCCATTGTAAAAAATAACAGAACAAAAGTCACAAAAACAACCTTTGAATTCCCCTCTCTCTGCCCGTATTTTGGCACGGGGGGGGTGGTTTCCAGCAGTGCCCAGGCACATCTGCTGGAAGCAATAACTGCTGCCCCTGGCCTGTGGTCAGGGGCTGCAGTGATGGGCTCCCCCCAAACAAGGGTGAGTTCTTTATGCTTCTCTATAGGGTAAAATGCCCCTGCATGATTGCCCACCGTGAGCATGGATTTTGGGAAATGGTGATTTCCTGCAGGGAGAATCCCCACAGATTTGTGTCTGGGGGTTTTCAGCCTTCTGCCATCACAGACCTTGGCTTGCAGGATTGCTGTTACTGCTGGCATTGCCCGTTCCCCTGCCTCCCTCCTGCGAGATCTCTGACTCAGAGCCTGTCTCCTTCTGACAAGTTTATTGGTTTTCCAGAGCTTTTCCACTGCTACTGAGGCAATGCCTTTCATTTTGAGGGAGAAACGAGGAATAGTGAATGCCAGCAGGAGTGAACAAGCTGTACAACCAGGCTGGCTTGTGCAGGACCACTGTCCCCCTGGGTCCTGCATCCCCACTCCTGATGCAACATGGAAAAGAATGGGAATGCCCTGATGCCATTCCTGGAGGGAGCTGGAGGGGCTTGCTTTTGTTTCCAGTTCTGCTGGGGTGAGGCTGGATGGTTTTGTTCATGTCAGAGCTCTTGCTGCCTGCTGGGGTCTGCACAGAGTGGGGACATGATCACGGTTTGCGGTGCCTGGGGTGAGTGGGATAGAAAAGCCTCAGGATAGTCTCACTGGTGTCCTGGGCACAGGGTGCTGTCAGCCCGTCAGAGGGACCCACAGGCTCCTGGATGCTCATTTTCTTCATGGATCGACAGCTCTCAGTTCCAGAGGCCCCAGGAAAAGGAGATGTGAGCACCCTGTCAACCTGCCATCTCCACTGCGCTCAGTGGCAGCTGCTTTTGGCCTGGGAAAAGCACACACTCCACCCTGAGATTCACTGTGCCATCTCTAACAGGTATTTGATGTTCTATCTCCTGCCCAGCTGCCAGCTTGTTTTACTCCTGCAGGTCTGGCCAGCTGCTGAGCAGAGCTGATGTGCTCTGCCCATCCCTGGCACTCTGAGTCTCTGATGGCAGCACACCCTGGGGACCTGCCTCTCACCTTGGAGGATGCCAAGGTCATTAATCCACTTTATGGATGAAAAGACTGAAAACCTTTGGAGCATGAGGAACCGTGGCTCAAACCCCTGGTGCCCCAGCACCCAGCACTCTGCCTTCAAAGCCATTTTCAATTTACAATATCAGGCCAAAAATGTGGCTTTTTTAGTGGGAAAAAAATGTGGAGTTGGGAAAGGGGAAAAAAAAAGGTGTTTACTCCTTTACCACATTATAATTAGATTGTGATGGGAAGTGTGAAGTGATGCAATGAGCAGAGTGCTCGTAAATGAGTGCTGCATCCATGGAAGGGGAAGCTAATGACATGAGTGCTGTCAGGATCCCCATCTTTGGGATCGGGGTAACTGGTCTTCTGCTTCAACAGCGAGGTAGAGGGAGACAGCAGGGCTCTGGGGAGGAATGAAACCAAATAAATCCCCAAAAGAAAGGCAAACTTGTATCCAAAACCCAAGCATCCCTATCTTCCATGCCCAGAGCCCCTGAAGCAAACATTCAATCATCCTGGAGGGACACACTCGCATGGTGACAGGAGGACAGTGGCTGCCACACTCGAGGTCAGGGTTTGCACAGTGATTGAGGTCTCAGCTGGCAAAGAAATCCACTCAGCAGATTGCAGGGGAAAAAGCAGGGAGAGGCACTTAGGAGCTGCTGTGTGACACCTGTGAGCTCCGTGTCCTGCTGGATGGCCGTGTGTGAGAGACAGCAGCTCTCAATTTGAGCAGAATGTTTTCCAAGTGTCCAAATGTTCTGGGGAGTTGATTTTCATTACCTGCTCGCTGCAGGTCCCTCCTCTCCAGAGGCTGGGAAGATACTCTCTGAAATTTAACTGCAGCAGAGGGGTCACTCAGCCATGCTCCAAGTAATTTCCACTCCTGGAACTCCACAGGGTTTTTGGAAGATGCTTAACTCTTACAGGGGAAAAAGTTCCTTCCAGCGCTATAGAACTGGTGTGAGGTTGGCCTCAGCTCCTTGGCTGATCAGTGAAGTCCAGGGGAGCTGCTCTTCGAGTCAGCACACTGTTCCCAAAGGATTTCAGCACTCTTCTCCTGCAGGGTGGCAGGGAGAGGGGCTGGGGGAGAGCCGACCTCAAGCACTGCCCTGAAGTTACAACCACTGAGTGAGGGTGGGGCTTGCTCTGCCAGACACATCAGGAAAACATCCAGGGGGCAGGGGGACAATTTGAGGAGCAGCTTGGAAGCTTAACACGTTCACTGTCCAGCAGAGTCAAGCACTTTGTGTTCAGCTCTCGGCTGCACAGCTGTGAGTGCAAAACCTTGCTCAGCCCAGCTCGCCTCCGATCCATCCCGGTGGCTGTGACCTGGAGAAGCTGAAGCTCTTGTCCTCCCCCGAAACATGCTGGATGTGCAGATGGAGTTTTCTAAATGCTTTTGCAGGAGCTGAGCTGATACAAAACAGTGTTTTTACTTTGCCCTCCACATGCCTCCCCTTGCCTTTGTGCCTCTGGTTCCATCCTGTCCCTGCGCTGGTCTTGCTCCATCACTCCTTTTCTCCTGCCCTGCAGGGGAAGCTGACCTGCTCCTGGTGTGAAGGAGATAATGATGGAAGAAATGTTCTGCCAGACCGGCGAATTCAGCTCATTACAGAGCGTTCTCACAAATTTCTGCTGCCCTCTTATCAGCCCATCAGCTGAACCAGATCACCCTTCAGCTCCCACTAGACCCTGCTGCACCTCCGCAGTCCGAGCCTTGGGAGCTGCAGCCTGACTCACAGTGTGTGGGAGAAAGTAATTGTTCCAGCCATGGCAAATTGGAGCTGTAATAACCTTTCTCTCCGTAACAGCAATGATGCTCCTTCAAAAATATATTTTAATTGATTTTGGATAATGAATTTGGCTTAGCAGGGAGCGGGTAGCGGAGGGATGAGGAATGGGTGGATAGGGAATAGCAAGTGGAAATGGTTGGAGTGTCTCATACAGAGGGTACAGGAGGCCTAAAGCTGCAGACAGGGCACAGGCAGGGAACAGGCATGTCTGGGGCATGAGCAGAGGGAGAGCAACGCTGCTGGACTCATTGTCAGTCTTGAAAAGAATTGCCAGGGGCAATTTGTAGGAGCCTGTGCAAGGGCTGTGTCCACACAGATCTTTGGTGAGCATTGCATGCGCATGTAAGGGCTTTCATCCTCCCTCTGCCAGCCTTTTTGGCAGCTTCCCCTGGGTTCTTTGCCCACACCCTGGGGTGGTGTGTAGCCATTTTGTATCTTCAAGAAAGAACTGTTGCCCCTTCCTCAGAAGTGTTCTGCTGTGAGCCAGCAAAAAGCATTCGATGGAAGGTGAGCTGGATCCAAAACTCCAGTGCCCTCCTCTGCAAGGCTTTGTTCACCCTCAGAGCTCACAGAAGGGATTTTGGGGGGGGTTAACATGAGATTGCCATGTACCACTGCAGCGTTTCAAGTGCTCTGCTTGGAGTGTCGGGAGATTTCTCTGTTCTTGTCTCTTACTGGGAAGAAAATGCAACAATGCTCTCTAGAGGCAGAAGAAGTCAAGGAGAGCTTTGCTTTCCCTGGCTCTGCCTTTCATTATGACCTCACTGCTCTTTCCAGCTGTTTATTTCCCACAGAAATAGCAGTTTCTGGGCATTTTGGCCTCCTGAGATGTAGCTTGTGTAGTTTGCTTTCCCCTCGCCCCAGGTAATTATTGCAGATGCTCTGAAGAGGGCTGGGAGAAGTGGGGAGTATTTTGGGTCAGGACAGGGAGCATTTTGGATCAGAATAGGGAATATTTTGAGTCAGGATGGGGAGAATTTTGGGTAAGGATGGAGCTGTGGGAGCAGTTGGCTGTGCAGGGTGATAGAGGAAGGGGAAAAGGCCAGGGAAGATGTGCTGCAGCACAGTCCAGCATCACTGTGGGGCAGGGAAAGTGGGGCTTATGGTGGGATGTTGGAATGAAAAGATCTTCTGAGGGCTAATTAACCCCAGTTCTCAAGTGAGGGCAGGTGCAGCTGTGGGGCTGCCCTGGCAAGGTGGAGCCACAGAAGCCCAGTCAGGCACCATTTGCCCCTCAATAAGGGCCAGATGGGACACAGAAGCTGGTTTGGGAGGGTGTGGGTCTCTTCTGGGCAGAGCAGGCAGTAGCTTTGACACTGGCTCTCCTTGGATATGTTTTGGGGTGTGAAGAAGAGACTTGGAGTCCTGATCACCAGAGCCCAGGAGATGCTGCAGGAGCTCTTGAGATGCTTCATCCAAGGTTAATGGAGGCTTTAGTGGAGCAGCTCCAAAGGAGCCAGTCCAGGTGCAGCTCTGAGGTCAGAGCTCGTGGTGGGGATGTGCTGAAGCTGTGGAGGTGTCCTACAGGAGCCTGAGGCTGCAAGAATTCAAAAATGGAAATGCCAGCACCTGAACCAACTGTTATGGATCCTGTCCTCTGTTCTTCCAGAGACCTCAGCTGACACCTGCATCCAACTGCACTGCCTGCTCTATGTACAAACTGTTTGAGTCCTCTGCTTGTGATCTTTCAAGGGGGAAGGGGTTAAAAGGTGGTGCTCTGCCCAGTGCAGAGGTGTCAGAGGTGATATACACCTCTGGGCAAGGATGGGAATCCAGGTGAGATTTTTTTCTTCATGTGGGCAGTTAACCAAGGAGACCCAACTCGTGTGTGGAATAGTCAGGGGGTCCCTTTGCTTGTGCCAAGTCATAATCACAGAACGGTTTGTGTTAAGAAGGGATGTCAAAGCTCAACCTGGCCTTGAACACTTCCAGGGATGGGGCAGCCACAGCTTCTCTGGGCACCCTGTCCCAGGCCTCACCACCCTCACAGGGAAGAATTTCTCCCCCCCTATCCAATCTGTCTGTGCCCTCTGTTCTCCTTTGTCAGCTGTGCTTGCTGTCTTCTCACAACAAGCAGGGATCATCCCCACAGCTCATACCCAGAGCTGTGTGGGATGCAAAACCCAGACCACCTCTGGTCATCAAAAAAAAAAAAAAAGTCCAAATAAAATAATTCATTTTACTATCCTGGCCAGTTTCCAGTTCACTCAATTACATTCTGCTGATCCACCCTGCAATCCCATATGTTGTTGTTTATTTTATTAGCTCACATTGCAAATCTTTCAGTAACGATGGCCCTATGAATAGCCTTGCCTGTCGAATTAATTGTGCTGCTGAAAGTCTCAGGTTAATGTATAAAATGTACTTGCAGGGCCCTGAATAAAGGAAACAAAGGAAATTATATTGCTGAGCTGGGCAAATCTCGTGTCCCCAAGTGACCAGGAAGATATGTAATGAATTAACTGGAAAAATTGTTTATAAAACCATGGGAAAAATACCTAGGCTGGTCATCTCATTCCACCCTCCCTGCCATGGGCGAGGGCACCTTCCACTGTCCCAGGTTGTTCCAGGTCCTGTCCAACGTGGTCTTGGACACTTCCAGGGATGGGGCAGCCACAGCTTCTCTGGGCAACCTGTGCCAGGGCCTCATCACCCTCATAGGAAAGAATTTCTTCCTTATATCTAACCTAGCCCTGCCCTCAGGCAGCTTGACTCTGTAACCACTTGTTCTGTTACTCCATACCATTGTCCAAAGTCCCTTTCCAGCTCTCTTGGAACCCCTTTAGGCACTGGAAGGTCCTTCAGGGTCTGGTAGCTCTGTGTACTGCTGGGCTGGGGCTTCATCAGCCAAAATACCTGGACAGTGTCCTCCTGGGTAGCTGGCCTGGGAGCACTTGTATGCTTCTTTATATTCCTGGAAACTTCTCTGTTGGAAAGCAAGTCCCATATTGCATTTCTGCCATTATTCAGGATGCTTGATGCATTTGCCTGTGTCTTCTAACATTTGCTACGTGCAGTCTGTGAGTCAAGGTGGGTTGTGTGGGGCTTTGTGCTTCGTCTGCTGGGCTCTGATCTTCCAAGAGTGGTGAATCAGCAGTGGGGGTTACATGTGCAGACTGCAGATATGCACAGAAGGGCAGTTTGTGTCAAATTAAGGTTGAAACATTTCTTTTTGGAAACCCTTGCTCTGGTTTAATTTCATGAGGCTCTGTGCTCTCTGAGACTTGGTTGCTATGGGGAGCTCACTGCCTTTGGAACTGGAAGGGATCACTTTGATTATTTACTCTGACCTCCAGCGAGGTGTAAAGCTTTCCCTCATTTCCCAAGCCCACAGTTCTGCCTGAGCTCTTGCATGTGCTGCATCTTAACTTTAAGACTGAGTGATGTGTGATAGCAAACCCTGAAAGACCTCGTTAAGTTTGAAAATTACCCTCGCAATTAAAAACTGTCTTGTTTCTCGCAGCTACTTCACTTCAGTTTCCAGTGCCAGGAGTTCATTATGGCTTTCCCTGCTGCATTAAAAGATAGATGTTATCAGGGGAGCACCAGGCAGGGCTGTCCCAGAGGGATGACTGGATGGTATGGGCAAGTAATTGGGATTCACAGGCTGCTTTAGGAAGGCGACAGGTAGGAATGGATGCTGAGGGGGTGTATGGAATAACTGAGGCCTGAGGCAGGAGCTTTATTCTTATTTCACAGATCTCACTTCATCAAGTTGATGATGCTGGACTTTGCAAATGTCCTGGATTTGTGCAAAGGCTCAGCCAGCTCCTGCTCACTTAAATCTGCTTTGCTTTTCCACCGGCATTTTCCCCACCTCGTTAGAGCTGTTACATGGCCATACTAGTGCCTTGATTGATCTCTGGTCTTTGACAGTGCTACTACAAGGAACTGAGGCTGCTGGTGTTTGTCACAGCCCAGCATGGCCCTTTGCCACCCACCCATTTTCTTCCTGGGGCAGATGAGCACTGCTGGGATGCCAGGCAGGCTTGAGGATGGGGGATTGCTGAGATCAGAGGTGATGCTCTGCTTTCTCTCACCAGCTGATTACAAGGACAGCAGTAGCCATGAGGAGCAGAGACTTGTCCCCAGGGAGGTGCCTGGGGTGTGAGAAGGGCACTGTGCTAAAATTGTGGGAAAATCTGAACCCCTGTGAGACCCTCATTAAGTGTTTTCCCCTGCTGTGCTTTCAGGGCACAAGCACTGGCCTCAGCAGGATGGAGCCCTGTGGTCCCCTCCTGTCACTCAAGGATGAGCTGCGTTTGCTGCCAGGTCACATTTTGTTATTAATTTGTATTTAACCCAAACTCTTATAGACAAGGGCAGGAGCTTGGGCTGCTGTGGAAAGGAATTTGCATTTGGGTGGTGAGAAAACTGTGCACCCATAGGGATGCTGGGATTTTCCACCAGGCAGGGAGTGCCACCTGTTACTCACTGCTGTAACTCAGTTTGATGCACTGTGGTCTCAGCTCTTTAAATCTGATTAGCACAGGTGTTTCTTCTTCTCTTCAGTGGTTTGCTGTGTCCTTAATGTGATGCCCACTAATGACAGGGGACGAAGCTAAACCAAGTTATTTTCCCATCGAATAAATGGCAACTTGCATTGTTCTTAAAAAAAGTGAGTGGAAGAGGGAACCTCCCTAGTGGAGACTGCTGGATGGAGTCAATTAATTTTGACTGCTCAGAGTAGGATAAATGAGGAAAAGGGAGTTGAACAGGCACTTGCACTGTCCTGAGAGGAGGTGATGATCTGCTCTGGCTGCTCTTAGTCCTGGCGAGGAAAACTTGGAGCTCAGAGGATGTGTGACCCTTTAACCTCCCAGATTTCTTATTGGCAGCATCCACCTTTGTAGCCCAACTTGCAAGGGGAAGATGCATCCTTGGGGATGTCTTATGTTATTCCCCAGGTACGGTGCTGGTTCCTCTCCCCATGGTGTCACAGCAGAGCTGAGGATGCGGGACCATGGGGCTCAGGACCTCTCCCTGCCAAGCAGGGCTTTGCCTGGAGACCTGCAAATGTTCTTGTAACCACTGGAGTGGTTTCAGAGCATGTCCATGCAGCAGAAGGTGAAACAAGCCCTGAACTTCCTCCCTGGCTGCAGCGTGCGTCATCACTTATGTCTCTGCAAACCAGGGTGGGAAATGCAAGTCAGAGCTCTCTGCCATAAGCACTGCTCCTACTTTGCATGCAGAGTGCAGGTGTCTAGACAAGGGGAAAGGTGGCAGAGGCTTTGAGATGATTAAGAAAAAAAAAAAAGCCAAGTGTAAGTGCTTGTCCTTGTGCTCGAGAAGTAGGCTGAAGCAGGTTTTTTCTTTCTTAATCTCATTTTTCATTCTTGCCGAGTATGCTTTGCTCCAGGATTTACTACTCAGAGCCCTTCATACTGTTTCCACAGGCTTATTTAATATCTAGGACCTCTGGCAGTTCTTCCTTGGCCTATATGTTTGGCTGTTGGGGTTTTTTTCCGCACTGCAATTTTCAATTAAATTTCACGGTGTGCCCTTTAGTGCTTTTGTGGAAAGAACCCACTGTATGATGTGTTCACTGTGCTAATTGTTTCCATCATAGATAACTGTGCTTGGCTTTAAATAATTTCTCCTTCTCTTTATTCCTTTCTGTCTTCCACAGTTCCTCCTCCCTCCTGGGCAGCATCCCTATTCTGTGTTCTGATCATGAACACCACTGAAGAATTGCTCCTTGCTAGAATATCCTAAGTTATTTGTAAAGCAATCCCGCATCTTACACATCCCATAACGATCCCTGCTTTAAATTTGTAATGTTCCCTCATTGAGATTTCTGCTGAGGGATTTCTGCAGACTCCGAGATGTGATTTTCCATAATTGATGTCCCACTGAAGGAGGTGATTTAATTCTGCTGAAGTCACATTTGTTTTCTACGAATCTCCCAAAGTTCATGAGGCCAATTACTCCGAAGAGCTGAGACTTTAATTGCACTGATGTATCATCCCGTGTTGAGCTCATCCCCACGTGTGAGGCGGGGTGGTGCACGGGTTGATGATGGTGATGACACGGAGCAGCCCCTTGGAGCCCTGCTCATAGCTCAGGCAAGGTGAGATGCTTTGCTCCACGTGGATGCAGAGCAAAGCCAGGACTTGTCCCTGTTTTAGGGAGTTTTCAGTCCTAAAGTATGTCTCTGACACAATCCAGGTCAGATTTGCTGTATAACCTGACTCAAAATCGTCACATTATAAATAAACGTAGAAGGCTTCCGAAGAGCAAAGCCTACGGAAGTGGAGTAACGTCATGTTGCATGTTCTTCTGCTTCCATCTGCTCAAGAGCATTTTTCTCTCTGTGTTTCCCAGCTTGGAGGATACTCACCCAGCCAACTGGCTGGGGATCCAGGGCTGCTGTCAGCTGGATGCTGCCGTAGTTTCCCTCGTGGAAGTGGCTGAAAATTAGAGATGTGTAACCTCTGCACTCAAACCTTCCCTAGGGCTCCTTCATACTCAAATCCTCCTTTTTTGCCCTGTTTCTATAAGCTGATTTCTGTGAGCTGCAACTTAATCAGGATGTTAATTTTAACCTTTTCTTGAAGGATTATGTTCCACCCTGCTTAACTCCCAGAAACGCTGACACCCCGTGGGCATTCCCTGGGCCAGAATGTTTTTCTCCCTTCAGACTTTCCTCTGTTTTTTCAGTTCCATTTTGCTGCTTCTTTCTAATGGTGCCAACTCAAATTCTGGTGCTGGCTGAATAACTTTTCTATGTGCTGGAATTAATAATTAATAATAGTACTATCAGCTGGAAACTGCATCATTCAAAGAGGGATAATGTGGGTGGGCAGCTGCTATTGCTGGTGGAACATCTCTCCTGTAGCATCATGTCACATCATTGGGGGAAAGCTGGGTGATGGGCTGGGTATCAGGGTGTGTGTGGGAAGGATGCAGGTAGTGATTCACCCCTGTGAAAACGTGCCTTGCCTGCTGCCAGTACCCATTTCTGGGGAGAAGGGTAGGAGGGATGAGAGTGAATCTCCCAGGGCTTTGCCAGGATTTTGGGAAGTCAATGGGACAGAAGGGAAGAGCTGCCAAGGCAGAACTTGTGCTGCTTTCCAGGCTCTGCTGCTGTGACTCAGGGGGTTAGATCACAGGTTTGCCTAAGTGACAGCTTTTGCAGGTTTTGTTCCTGTAATGTAGATGATTTGTTTGTTTCCCGGGGTTTTTTCTGGGATTTTGCCTTTGCTATTTCTGTGAGAGGTTTTTTCAGTGCTTCCATGATGTCCTTCTCCTGCAACACTGAAGGAGCCTGGGGTGACCCTTGGTGAGGGCAGAGCATGAGGTTTTCCCAGTGTTCAGTGTTGTGAGGACAGGACCCCCTGAAGAGAAGATGCACAAGGTTTTGCTTGAAGAAACACTGGGGCAAGAGATGCTGATGGCTTGTAGTCTTTTGGAATTACTGTTCCCTGTAGGGGCTTTTTATAACTAGTAAGAGCAGGATAAGCATGAGCTCCTAGTGCCATGGGTGGCTTCTCTTTAGCAAGGAGCACTGCCATGGAGTAATGTTTTAGCATGGCAACATATGGTTCAAAATATTAATAAGGATAGAACTGTTGTTTGCACAGATGAATGCAGAAAATGATGTGAAATGGCAAGAAACCCATTTGTCTGGAAACACTCAGTTCTTAGCACCCACTTAAGCCCTCTGACACATGACATTTCTTCCTCTGACTTTCAGAGGGAGTGAAGGCTGCAAAAAAGCAGATTGTCTATCATGGGAGAAAGAAATGTGTCTCTAGATTAGAGATGTCAGTCCACATTTGCTTTGTGCAGTGGAAAGGATGGGTTCACCCATCAGGCTGTGGGTATATCCCTCTGTGTCTGACTGTTCTGGCTGGGCAGGAGGATGCTGAGGGTGGGCATGGCTGTGAGGCCTCGGTTTTGCCATTCTCCTTGTCACCACTGCAGTGAGTAAACACCATCTGCCTGCCAGTTTTTTCTGGTGAAAACTGTTCAGGAACAATGCTGTAAAAAAAAAAAAAAAAAAAAAGGCAGTTGCACAGAAGTGATGCTTTCAAATGGGTGCTTTCTACTTTTTTCATCAGCTGTTGCTGTTTTGTGAAGTACCAGTTACTAATTAGCCCTCGTATCTCATTAAAATCATAGTGGGTTTTTTACCTACTGAAATTTTGTAAATAGCCTTTATTCTGGTCTTTAATGCACGTTGATTGAAGTATTTATTGGATGCCACTTATGCAGCTCTGTGCCTGAGTTCATTTTCTTCTTAAGACATTTACTAAACTACTGCTTAGAATTACTCCAACCCATCTGGCATATTAAGTGTTTGCGCAGAGCGTACCCGACTTTCCCATCCACTTCCTCAATTAATATTAAATACTCAAGGGAATTGAATTTTTTTCCTCCTTGCCATCTGATCTTCCTAGCACCTATAACAGCGTATTTGAGTGAAAATGTGGCTCTAGCAGTGGAGCATGAGCTCAGAGGCCAGGAGGTGGGCGCTGGAGGTGAGGTCAAGGTGCCCTGTTCTGCACAGCAACAGAGATTTCAGCAGGCAGATGGCTCTGGTAATGGGTGTCCTCGAAGCCAAGGATATCAAAGTCAAAAGATATTATTCCTCCCAATTCTGGCATAGCAGGGAAGAGTCTCCTGGAGGCAGGGATTTAATTCTGCCCCGCTGGTCGCGTTGGCTCTGAAAGCTGCCCTGCATCCCCAGGGAGCAGTGAGGATGGGAAGGATTAGAAATGAGCTGCACTGGCAGAGCTCTGTGGGGAAGCACTTGTATGAAACCTGCCTGCATTAGGCATGACAGTGACATGATTTTACTCCTGTAGTCAACCTCGTAGTCAAACAAAAATGAGAACAGGACGTGTCACTTGCCTGGTGATTATCCAGAGCAACCTAAATCCTGTGCCAACAACAAAATCAGGGCTAAGGGTGGATTTAAGTGGCAGTAAAATATTCACGGTGGGCTTGAGGGTGGAAGGCAGTTATTAGCTCTGAAGAAGATCTCCTGCAATAAAGAAGTCTGGCTTTATAGCTCTTCCTAGTAGGTGGGAAAAGGGGCTGCTTGGACTACCCCAGCCTTAAATCTGTCTACCTGGAGACAGAAATAAGAGATACTGAAGAGGAATATTCACAGAATTCTTGCTCCAAGATGTTGTACCCACTGTTTCAGTCTTTTTAGCAGTGTTGTGCCTGGCTCATAATGTTGATGAGAAAACCTCGCTGTATCTGTTACTCCTTCCACAAGAAGAAAAGGAGCAAGCTTTTATGGAAGGGGAAAGCACACAGAACTTTTCCCCTGGGAGTTGACTGTGATCCCATGCATGTGCTGCTGTGCACACATGGCCTGTGCCCTCAGTGGCTGGAGCTGCAACTTGTGCCAGGGAATTGGTGTAACTTCCTGCTCTCCTGGTGCTGCCAGATCAGGGGGATGCTGAAGGTGCAAAGGCTGTGCTGAAAGGGGGGTTGATGCTGTAAGCACCCTCTGATAGCTGGTGGAGGCCAGCTGGATGTGTGATGTGCTGTGGTGCAGCTCCGATGTCCTGCCTGCCTGTGTCTGCTGGGAGCTCCTGCCTATGCTGGAAATATTTCAGTGGCCATCTGGCTTGAACAGCATCTGTTGGGGATGCCCTGTCCCTGGAAGTGTTCAGGATCAGGCTGGATGGGGCTTGAAGCACCCTGGTCTAGTGGAAGTTATCCCTGCCAATGGCAGGGGTGTTGGGATGAGCTGAGCTTTAAGACCCCTTCCAACCCAAACCATTCTAGGATTCTATGATCCAGGGGCTGGAAATACCTTCTCACCTAAATGAATAGAACATTTTCTGAGAGTGGTTGCTGCATGCACAGGGATTCTTTGGGAAACAATGAGGCAGAGAAATAGGATAATATGGCAATGGCAGGCTGACCTCAGTGCAGGGCTGGTCTGGATGATGACGGGATCGAGCTCCCAGGACTTGGTGAAGAAGTGACTTTTCCTTGAGCCAACAGTGCCCCCCAAGGTCCCTGAGCCATGCACTGGGAAGCCCTTGGCTTCTGCCATTCATCTCTGTGGTGGGTGCTTTCCTTAGCCCCTAACAAACTGGACTCAGTGCTGTTTCTGGAGATCATTGGGAGTGCTTGGAGCTTGGCTTTCTCCCTCAGCCAGCTTGATTGAGGGAATCCGAGGGGAGACAGAGTGTTACAGTCACGCATGGGTGCAGGCGCACGCTCCTCAGCATAAACTCAGTGTATATAATTTATGTTGATCCCAACAAGGCCATAGAGATGCAGATCAGCAGTCTCATACCTCATTAGCGTTCTCCAAACCTGCCTGTGCTGCTCTCAGGAGCAGCAGCACCTCCCCTGGATCCCGTGGGGGATATGTGTGGTGCTTTGGTCCCGGCAGGAGATAAGGCCCCAGGGCTTCTTTTGGGGTGAATCTTAAATTATAGTCAGGATTTTACTTTGCAATGGAGTTGGGATGGGTGTGAAGTCAGTTGTGGTGTTACTGTGCATTTGTGACACTGCTTGTGTCTCTGGTGATGCCCTGAGATGGATCTGTGTGGGAGGGGAGGGCTGACCCCTTTAGTGCTGTGCTCCCTCGTGCTTGCTTCCTCTGCTTTCTTTCTCATGGCATTTTGCTTACTGAAAATAATATGGAAATGAAGGAGGAAAATACCCTCCCAAGCTCTCTGCTGTCCTCATGGAATCTGTGTGTTTTGATCCTGTTTTGGGGGATCTGCAGCTCCCTTCCTACTGCTTCCCCTCCCAAGCCCCCAGGGACCCAACATTATGATTTTTGGAGACCCTGAGCAGCGTTGCCTCCATTGCACCTGCCTGGTGCAAACCACAGTCACACTGCAGAGTCCAGCCCTGCTTTGCTGATATTCCTAAACAAAGCAGAGCTACCGGGCAACTGCCGTGTCCTATGGAAATTCTGCTTTTACTTCCCAAAATAGGAGAAGACAGTGTTTAGCAATAATAATTCCTTCTGCAATGGGAGTGACTGACAACAGCACCTCCCGCTGAGAGAGACAAATGTGGTGTTTCACACAAAAGGAGACATTTCCTTTCCTTCTAAAACCGCAACCTGTATTTTGCAAGTTAAATTGCTCCGCTTTGATTGAAATCTACCCGGTGACGAGCTTCTTATTTAGTGACACACTGCTCCAAATTGCACAGCTCGTGCTTTTGATATTTCTAAATTACTTGCTTATTGGAAATTAATACTAAAGAAGGGCAAACACTCAGTGTACTGACAGACTGAGGGTTCACTGCCACCCCCTTCAGTAATTAAGAATTCGGTGGAATCATGGGAAGGGGAGTGCAGGAAAGTCTTGAGTGATGCGTTTCCCTCCTCGATGCTGGGAAGCCCCAGGGGAGTGTGTACAGAGAAGAAACACTTCTTTGATCGTCCAGACACGATGACTTTTGCAGCGTGGGTGTCTGGTGGGCACAGGACTGGCAGTGGGCACAGAGGCAGCCCAGAGCCCTCCTCCATCTGTGCTGGGTGGGAACCGGCGGGGTCTCTTCCCAGATTTCGCTGACAATGTGTCTCCCCAAACTTGCCAAAGCAACAGAAGGGAAAACTAATCACGGGGAAGGCTGCTTGGAGCTGTGCTGGAAAACAGGCAACAAATGACTCGCTGTGTGTTGGGTTCATCAGTACAATTTCCTAAAGTGAATTTTAACCACTTCCACTACTTTTTTCCTCTGTAGAATTATATCTAGCCTGAGGCAGGAATGGCAGCCCATCCCCGTGTCCTCACCTCTGCTGAGCAAGGTCCTTCCTGGAAGCAACTGGAGGTCTGTAACTCCCATCTTTTCCTCTCTTTAGCTGCTGGTGTCTGAGCAACCAGCTCTCTTGTGGGCATTGCTGCTGTGGATATTTACAAAGGGATATTTGCCTTTGTACCCTGCTTATGTCCATTTGCTTCCAGGCACTTGTGTGTCCCCCTGGATCTCCCCAACTCCCTTTCTGACCAGGAAGCACCCAATACAGAGGGAAAAATCCCCAATGATGGGTAACAATGACCTTGTCTTCAGTCACACTTTTCCAAGAGCAGCTGTGGTGTAAGACATGGCAGCCCAAATTTCTGGCGAGTTTTTGGGTCCAAAGGAAGCTATCTCCTCCTTTATTGTTCCCATTTGGAAAATTGCATGTGGGGATATGGCCAGCTTGCAGCTCCCAAGGCCCAGGAGGCAGCTCCCTGTACCCTGTGATGGCCCCGATCCAGGCTGAGTGCAGCCAGGTTTGCTCCTGACATGCTTTGTCACCTCCTCGTGCTGCTCCTCACAAGCACAGCAGTCAAAATGTGCCTTTCAGTGAGAAATACCAGGAGAAGATTGAAGTGCTTTTCCTCTTTTCTAATCAAAGTTGAGGGGGTTTCACCCAAACATGTGCCTGCCATGTGGAGTTTTTAGAAACTACAGGATAACTCAGTGCTCAGCAGATGCTGGCGAGTCCTTGGTGCAGCAATCCACCTTGCTGGTACTGTGGGAACCTCACAAGATCAACAGAAAACAGGCCAAGAAAAATAAATTTCCTCTGTTTAACTTATTTATTTGCACTGGGACGTCACCCTTCTTTTCATGCCCATTACTTTCTGAATTAGTGCTCCAGAATTTGTCAGCTCAGAGCCATCGATAGGCTGAAAGTCAGAGGCTGAAAGTCTGCTTGTGGCATTGCAATGAAAAAGCTTGGCTGGGCAAGCCCAACGTATTGATCTCAGCAGGAGCTGCACTAGGAGACACAAGAGAAAGGAACGTGCTGCTGGAGAGGAGCTGCAGGTATGTGTGGGGCTGGATGTGGTGAACCAAGCCAGAAGGCTGGATGGCCAGTCAGGGGATGTGCTGGGCTTTGCACATGGAGCTGTCTGCCCTGGTAGGCTCAGTCATTGCTGTTAAAATGAGATATAGCATTTCTCTCACCTCCTGTAGTTTTATTTGAGACGCACAAGCCAAATCTGGAACTGCTGCCAACTCTCTTGAGAGGACCTGCCATTGAGAAAACCCAGTTTGGAACAAGATGTACACATGACAGCTGCCTGTCTCTGGGTTTTGTACAGCTGCATATCAACTTAATGGCAGTAAATGAACTCCCAGGTGGTCTTAACAGTGTCTTTGGGATGTCCCTGTGCTTGGGAATTGCTTGGGTAGCCATGTTTATCTCTTATTTCCTTTATTTTTGGTGATCAGACTTTTAAAATAGCCTGTTTGCCCTGCAGCTCTGGGGCTGGGTGGGTCAGGAGTGCTGCATGACCCCTGAGATTTTCTGTGCAGGTGTTATAGCTCAACATAAAGGGAGGAAAAAAAATATATAGGATTGTGGCATAGAATCATTAAGTTTGGAAAAGACTTCCAAGGTCATCAAGTCCAACCTGTGGCTGAATACCACTGTTCCCACTAAACCATGTCCAGCCAGTAAGTGCACCAGTTGTAGTGCTATACAAAAATCTCTACATAAGCCCTGCCCTAGTTTAAACACACAGGGGTTCCCTGAAACCCCTGTCCCACCTGGCCTCGAGCTACACCTTCTCATCACCCCTTCAGAGATACAGGTTGGCTACACCCCTGGGAGCGTGGGGGAAGCCCTGTGTGGGACAGAAACCCCTGGCTTGGTGGGTTTTGGGGGGGGGAACATCTGTCTGTGGGTTGTCCCATGTGCTGGACATCGTGTTGGGATGTGGGGCTGGAGCCCCAGGACGCTCCTGCAGCTCTTGGCAGTGCCTGCAGGGAGGAGCAGACGGCAGCTGGAGCGCCGAGCACAAACACAGCCCCGTCGGGCTGAGTCACGCCTGGTGGTGTTACTTGCCATGTGTTATAATCACCGAGAAACGCTTCGCCTGTGGTATCATTTTCTTTAAATATATCATTAGGGGAAAATGACAGCCCAAATTGTGGGAGGATGTTAATGGCTCTGGAGTGGCAGACAGATTGCAGAAAATAGTTCCCCGCAAGCACGTCGCAGGTGGGAGCTGGTGGAGGAGGAAGGGAGGTGGGACGGGCACGTGTGAGCAGGTGGTGGGGCAGTGATGGGACACGGGCACCAGGCTGGGGCTGGGACACCCCTGTGCCCTCCCACACCTTGGAAAACCCTTGGTGCCTCTCTGCTACTTTTCCTTGGAAGACTTTGGAATGAGTGTGGAGAGGAGGAGGCAGGTTGTCCAGGTGGGGCTGTGCAGGCTCACTGGAAAGAAAAAATGTTGGTTTAAGCAGTGTGTGATGGAGCAGTGCCTTGGCAAAGCACAGCTATGACAGCATTGCCACATTTGTCCTGCTGCTGGGCTCCTTGCTGCTGCCCCTGGCTGTGTGCCTGGCATGGGATTTGTGGTCCTGCCCCCTCTGCTACCCCTTATAAGAGGTCTGGGGAGGAAAACCCTCCTCTTTGTTCTCTGTCAGAAAGTCTTTGTGGTCCCCAGGGCTGTCAAGATGAAGGTCTTTCCGCCTCTTGCACAAGCTCTGCTGCCTTCTTTTTTTATTGCACGAAGAACAGCAAGGAACAAAATGTGTTTTGAACTTCACAGCTCTAATATTTTGTTGTTTTTAATCACTCCTATGTCCTTAAAATCTTATATTTCTGCTGCATCTCTGTAAGAAACAATAAAAAAGAATGACATTTAATTTCCATGCAACAGTTCCTAGGGATGCTGAACAAACACTGTGTATCTTTGTGGATAAAGGTCTTCTGCCTTGTTCTTCAAAGACATTGTGCTTAAATCCTCTTAGACTTGAATTTTTACTAAATTATTCCTCTCCAAGAGCACTTAGTAATTGCTTTGATATGGGGACAGTTAATTGCCCCAATCCACACGCTGCTCAGATCAAATGCCAAGGGCCACGTAGAGCCCAGCAGTGCCCTTTGCATCAGAAGAGTGGTGTGGAAGCAGAGATGGGCTCTTCTGAGGGAAGAACCTTGTGGAAATGGTGGTGCTTCAACTAAACCTGCAGCTTTGAGCCTGCCCAGAGGCAAGTACAGCTGGATCCATGTTTTTGGGAATGTCAAAGCTATTTCTGCCGATGGCACAGACACTCCATGCCCTTGTATAAAGTCCCTCTCTGGGTAGGAGCCCCTTTAGGTACTGGAAGGTGCTCTAGGGTCTATTCCGAGGCTTCTTTTCTCCAGGATTCCCAAGGTTTTCCCTCAAGGAGATGGAAATCACTGTGCTCTCCCTGGCTTCCTGGGGACACAATGTTGGTGTCTGGTGTTGGGACCAAGAGAAAACAGGGAGGAGATGGAGGTGGTGGGGAAATGGTGACTGTGTGTGGCGTGATGATCACACTCTGGCCTCTTCCAATCATCCCTTTATCCACTTAAGGTGGAAAACTACTTTCTGCTCTTCTATTTTCAAGTGGTCTGGGCAGAGTATTTTGTCGCTGCAGTGCAGGCTGAGAGTGGAGGGGAAGGGGAGGGAGAGCAATACACCTACCCAGGAGGTATTTAAGGGGTTTACTTTTAGTTTCTCTAGTTATTTCTGCATGTATTCTCATTTCTGAGAGTGTGACATCGCTTTTGGCACCGGTCTGGGACGAAGGACAGATTTATGCCCCCAATGAGGGGGATGTGGCCATGATTCCCCCAGATGTGTTTGGTCCATGGGTAGGAATATTTATAATCCACAGCCAGCCTGCATCATGTCCTTGCCTTTGACGGTGTTTCAGGGGTTTCCAGCTCTCCAGCAAAGAGGGGGACCCTGCCACGCTGCCTCCAGCACAGCAGATGGAGAGAAGAGGGTTTTATTTACTATGAACGAGCTGGAAACACCCCCAAATGCTCCCCTCTGCCAGGAGCAGCAGTTGGGAAGGGAAAGCACTTAAAAATGATGGAATTTGTTGATTGTCATTAATGCTTTATCTCCTCCCTGACTGCTGTGTGGAAATGTTGTTTTGAACTAGTGGTGCTCCCAGGCAGGGAGCTTCCAATGGGATAAATCAATGGGATAAATCAGATCCTATTTGTGACATGGGACCCTGAGGAGATGCTGTGGCTATTTTCTCACCTTTCGGTTGATTCTTCCTTCAAATTGAAAGATGAATTAATTAATGACATTTACTTTAAAAAGGGTTTTATTCTGAAGCCACTAGGAATTTAAGTGAAATGGCACTAAGTGTTCCTGGCTGATGTGGGAGGGATGGATTCATCACAAGAAAAGTGTTTTCTTTACAAGAACTGATAAACAGTTCGTAACGTGAATATTTTCACACATTCAAGCAAGGTCTGATCCTCTGAGAGGTTTTTCTTAACATGGACCTGTGAATTAAATAACATTTCTGTAAAGCTACAGAAATAAATAACAGCCCAACCTGAATCTCATATTCCTATTCAGAGAGCAAGAAAGTCACTGGCTGTTTCTTGAACAGAATTTGAAACATCTGAAATGCTAAGGAAAAAAGGGTCAGTTGTGTGGAACCAGTTGGCAAACCAAGAGGAAGGAAGGCTCAGTCCATCCCACCCGCACCAAATTCTTGTTGCTCTTCTGAACTGATGAACCTGGAAATAATTATAATAAATGTGAAAAGCTGGTGCTGGGAAGGAGATGGGTTGGGTGGCCCAAGGGAATGTTCCATCCCCCGAGACGTTGCTCACCACACAGGTATGATATGGCTGCAGCGTGAGAAATGTGAGCGTGGAAAAGCTGCCTTTGCCTGAGCCATTTTTATGTGCCTTGGCTTACAACTCTAATTCTACCTTAATTTTCCTTTGGCAATTTTTCATGCTTGGTGTTTGATGCAGCAGGCGTGAGGGGCTCTTTGATGCAATTACAGCTCCGAAGCAGGAGCGGGCTGGAATACCTGATTTAAATTCCAAGCCTACTGCGAGACAGATGAAAGCAGTCCCTTGGATAGCTGCTGGCTCCGAGTTTTTTCTCTGTTATCAGTGCAGGATCTCAGATTTGCTCCTTGGCTGGATGATATCACCACGCTCCCAGCTCAAGGCTGCCTTGTGGGGTTTTTTAGTGGGATTTTTTTAGTCTTCCTGCTACTTCACTGCAGTTGAAAAACATCAAGTGCTGCTGCTGAGTGAGGGATAGACAGGTTGATGAAATGAGTGTTGTTTTGCTCCTGGGCAAATGTCAATTGTGCCAGCTAGCAAAGCTACATGGAGGTCACTTCCTGAGTTACCTAAGGGCAGCAGAAAGCCAGAAAGATGGATAGAGTATGAGGCTGGTTAGTTCTACTCTGAAGCTGAAAGAAAAAGCCTCATCAGGGAATGTTTGGTGGACAATTACCTCCATGCCCATCCTGAAGGAAATAACTTACAGTTGAAACATGATTTGTAGATAAACCAATGATAGACTGACTATCATCTTCTGTTTGGCTTTTCCTGCTTATTTCATCCTTCACCTTTTTAAAAGGTCCATAAGCAAGTTGGGTGATTTGCCCACGCTCCAGCTGTGCACACCAGCTCTGTGTGTGTGCTCCCCAACCTTCCTCCTCCAGCTGCTGCAACAGGGACTCAGCTCCAGGCAGGAACAGATGTGCTCCTGGAAACCTTCAGCATCTCAGCTGCTGCTGCTAAATGAATATATTTATTTATTGCTGCTTTCGCTAAAAAAATAACTAGAGCTTATCCATGTGGTTTTTTAGAAAACTGGAGATGGAGGAGATAGATAACAATAGAAAAAGCCTCTTGTGGGTGGTGTTTAGAAGTTCTGTCTGAAGTCCAGCAAGTCTAGCCAGCATTAACATCTCCCATTAGTGCTTGATGTATCTGTGGGAACTCCCCTGCTGAGATACCTGCATGCTGCAGGGACACAACAATGTGAAACAATTACCATTTAAAGCAGTACCAGAACATGTACCTGAGATGGAAATAAGGATGTCACAAAATGGTACAGAGACACCAAAAAGCAATTTTTCTCAAGTTTCGCCTGTTTTTCTGATGTTTCAGACCTCACCAGTGTTTAAGGCAATGGCCAAGTGTATTTTGTTGGAACCAGCAGGAATCCCTGAGATGGTCCTGGTGTGCTCCACACCTCCAGTTGGAGGTGCTGCCCTATGGGGGAAATCCCCTCTCCAAAGGGAATGCGCCTCCTGTTTTTCTCTAATAGTTCTTATTTCATATTGTCCTGAAAAACAAATCAGTGAATCTGCAAAATGACTCACTGCACTGAGGGCAGGTCAAATTACATGTTATCGAATGCCTTGCTGAGATGTTTTAAATTAACAGAATTAACTAATTAGGCAAGCTCTCTGCTCTGTCCTGCAATTAGCAGCCCCAGGCACGGGTGGTTGAGAGCATCCTGCAGGATCTGCCCTGCTTTGAGTCCGGAGTCGTCTCAGAAGTGATGAGAGATGCTCAGCAGATGTTAATATCTGTCAGCTCATGAGAAGTCCTTATTTAAAAAAAGCAAAACAACCCAACCCTCCCCTGGCTTACACCTGCATGGAGAAGAACAGACATTCAATTAAGGTTCTGATCTCTATGTGCAATTACTGTGGCGAAAGAAAAACTGCCTGGTTATCTGGGAGTGCTGATAACTCGTCTGGCACCTTGCAGGCAAATTGCCAGAACCAGGGAAATTGTGAAAGCTGAGGTGTTGGGTTCCTGGCTGTGAGCACGAGGCTGTCCTGGGCCCTGCTGTGCTCACATGCTGGGGCTTCAGCTGGAGACCCCTCTGGATGACTCCGAGCGGAGTGGATCCCGATCCATAGACGTGGTTTCTCTGCAGAGGGAGGCAGAGCTGTTCAGCATGGACATGATATGGAGGGATGAGTGTGGCAGAGCCTCCTGGACCTCCTGCAGCTTGCTGTGTGTTAGTAGCTTGGCTCAGTCTGGACATCAGGGTGAACTGATGACAGAGAAGTGTTTTGGGGTGTTTAGTGAATGGCCTGAACAAGCAGAAGACAGTGATACGTCTGTGGGGGCCACATCTGAGACACAGCACAGCTTCTGCTGTGACTTTGAACCCAGAGGGCATCTCCCTTCATATCTCAACATGAAATTACCTTTTTGGATGGCTGTGCCTGCCCCAGGGGGAGCCCTGAGCCCTGTCTGAGTTTGGGGAAAGAGTTGAGGAGAGGGAAGGAGCGTGGTCCATGGGGGGCTCATGGATGCCCATGCTGCTGGACTCCCCCAGCACTGGGGAGGGAGGAGGGTGTGCAGGTAACCCAGTGTCTCACTTGACCTGCAGTGGTTTCCTCTGCACTATCCACTGGCACTGGGATGTAACCCATCCCGATTTGGCTCCATCCTGGCAGCTCCCAGCCTCTAATGAAAGCTCCAGGCTGCAGAGGTTCCAGTTAGGGGCTGTTTACAGAAAGCCACTCCTGTGCTCAGATCTGTGGGGAATTAGGACATGCTGGTGTTTCTAAGGAGAGTGGGGACAAAGCTTGAGAGGACCACAAAAAGGTGGGACTCACTGAGGTTGTTCTCTTTCATCTAGGCTGTTACTCCATGAGACCATCAAAGGAGGAAGGAAAGTCCCAGTGAGGTGACTTTCTGTGAGGACAGGAAAGCTCTGGAATCTCACAAAATTAGGGAGCAACTCCTCCATTTCCCCCTTACCCATGAACAGGAGGTGAGACCTCCTTTGCCCCTGGATGAACAAGACTGCTGCAGCCTGGATGGTGGCTCTTGCTGGAGTTCCCAGCCCTGCCAACCTCATCCAGCCCAGGCAATTCATCACCATCATTATTTTTATAACAATTGAAAAACAATCTGGTAGAACTCCTCAGGAAGGAGATTTGCCTCCTCAGCAGCAGGCTGAGAAGGGATTAATCTCATCTGTTCTGCTCTCCTCTGATGAAAGAGGCAGTGATGGAAGCACTGTGGTGCTGTGTGGGATGGCTCTTTGGAGAAAGATAGCTGGAAAAATTTCCCATGGACAAATGAGGGCCTGGTCTGGACCCTCTGGACTTACTCCTAGATTGGCAGTGTGGGTGGGACAGGTCCTGCCCAAGCAGGACTGTATCCCATGGCATCATGCACAGGAGAGCCCTGGGAGCTGGGGGGTTGCTGGTAAAAATGGATCTGTGCTCTTCTGTGCTGCCCTTTTCCCTAAACCCAGCTGGTGATGGGGAATTTCTGCTGTTCTTGGCTGTATAGAACCAAATTTTCTGGTTTTAATACAGAGGCTTTTTTCCAATTTCTCTTCACTGAAGAAAGTGGTTTCCATCCTCTCCAGGGTGACTATAACATAAAACACCATGAGTAGCTGTAAAAACAAGTTATATTCTGTGGAAAATCAGTTCTCCTTTGTCCTTCTCCCATCTGCAGTGGCTCTGGGGAGGAAAGCAAGACATCATCCCGATGGTCCCATGTGGAGAGAGGTGCAATGCCAGGGCAGACTGTAAAAAAAATGTACCATTTTTTGTTATATGTCCCTGTTTGCACACAGTGGTGAGGAGCTGACAAAATGGGCAGAGTGGGAATCAGGGATGGAGAAGGCTCCTCTGCTGAGTGTCACCAGCAGCCTGGCCTGGGGAAGATATTCCTGACATATTTCTGGGCTTTCATTCAATTTGTAAATTAATTTTACCATTCTGAATTGCATGAAGTGACTCTGGCATGTACCTGTGACTGAGACCAGGGTAATGTCCAGATACTGAGGGAATTGCAGTGAAATTGTGAAATCCCTTAAGCTTATTAGTGAGTAATGGTGTTGGCTTTCAGTGGAGTTGGAGTAGCAATAGCATTTTAATTTTCCTAAAAGGTCCATGTAACACAATGCCTGGTTCTCTCAGCACAGTATGAACGACAGATAACTCCTTGCCAAGGAAAGCTTAAAGATGTTTTCCAACAAATTGGCTTTTCTCTTCATTATTCCTTAGTCTCTTATCTCTGATTCCAGGCTAAGGGATGCTAAACTTGAAATATTTGAAACATTAAAAGTTGCAAGACGCAGGCAGAAGTGGTCCCAGGATACGGGGAGTGGCCAGTTGTGTGTGTGTGCAGGAGTTTTATGGTAATCAGAGGAGAAATCAGCTGAAATAAACTTTATTGGTGCATGGCCTCCCTATGGAAGCTGTGCTATGAATCAGAAGAGCAATGAAAATTTCAATGTCCCCTCCAGGTCCTGTAAAATAACAACAAACTTTGGGTCTTACTATAACCCAGGCTTGAAAGTGCCTCACTCTTGCTGAGCTATTGTGGCTGTAGTGATGTTCCTGCCACAGTTTGGGGCATTTTGACATTGGGTTGGAGTCCCTGAGGTGGGATTCATGTGTGTCCCAGTAGTTTTCCTCCAGTTTTGAGCAAGTTCAGTTTTTTGGGGTTTGCTGGGAACATAGACTATCATAGCTCTGTCCTCACTTGATGTGTTTGTGAGCTCAGTCAGCACAGGACAAGCTCCAAATTTCACCAATAGGTGAAATATTCAGATTTTCCTTTGGCAAAATCTCAGGAGCTTGAGTTCAGCCTTCTATTTTTGTGAGTGCTCCCACCAGGAACAGAAAGACTAAATGGAATTGTGGCATGGGAGGGATTCGCTTTGCCAGGTGACCTTTGTGAGACAGGGGCCTGCCTTCAAACCACAATAATAACCAAACAGAGTAAATGCAGGTAGTTAAGAGGCATTAGGGTTTGGCAGCTACCAGCAATCCAATGATTTTTCTGGTTTATTCAACTAGAGGGGGTGTAATTGGGAGTGATGCTCCTGCCTCTCTCGTCCAGTGCTTTTCACTAGGTGGATTATTAAACAGTTCCAGGAGACCATGCACAAGCTGTTTGTTTTGATCTGTTTCTTCCACCTTTTTTATTTTGTTTAATTTTTTCTGTCACACGAGCCTTTGGGAACATAATGCTAAAAATATTATTAAGAAGCCATTGACCATACATGCCCTGCAGATTTTTCTGATAAAAGCCTATTGCTTTAGAGAAAGGAAGATTAAATACAGGCCAAGTGCAAAATTATTCCTGGGAAGAGTGGATGAAGTTGGAAAAGCACCTTCAGACGTCAGTGATGTCCTTTGTCGCTGACATGTCTCGAGGTCTGTGAGGACACCAGGCTCCCGAGGAGAGCTGTGGATTCATAGATGGCTCTTGTCTACAGGAAGTGGAATTAGATGAGAACAGTGTGACCTTAAAGCTTTCTGAATAACTCAACACCTGCGCTGAGCTGTGAGATGGTGTGTGGAGGGCTCGTGTCAGATTTGCCCTGGGATAAGGGCGATAAGTGGGAGAGCTGCTCCGGAGGAGGGTGTTGAGGCAGAGGTCAGCAGGGTGAGGGGGATGAAGATGACTGCAGCTGCACTAGGGGGCAAAGAGTAGCTAATTCTCACCTGGATATTTTATTTTGTCATCTTAAAAGGAGAGAAGGCACAATGTGGTGGCCGGGGAAGAAGGAATCTGCAGTGCTGTCTGTCCAGCAGTGCCGTGCCCTTCCCACCTCCCTGCTGGCTCTTAGGCAGCTTGTCTTTCCTCTTCGAACCTTCCCAACCCAAACTTTGTGATGCTGATGGGCAGCTGAATAACTAATTACCTGATGCTTTCCTACCCTGGAAGGAGGTGCTGGACCATTGATGAACAGGAGACAGGCTGGCACCACACCTCCCAGCCTCTGACTGTCTGTGCACAGATGCCCTCTCTGTGTCTCAGAGCTCTGCGGATGGAGCTCACAGCACATTGTGAACACCACCAGCACGTTTTCTAATCAAATGCAGAGCCCTAGTCAGCCCAGAGCTGATTGTTTAGCCCATGCATTTTAAACAAGCTGTTGCCAGCTTTAGTTCAAGGGTATTACCACTTGCACATTTTAACAGGGAGAAATCCTGCCTCATCCAGCTGCTGAGTTTGTGTGGATGGAGTGATCTGTGCAACCACACGGGCTGAGATGTGTTACCCAATCATTACAAAAACGTAACAAGAGCTGGATAAAAAGCTCTGCTGCTTATCCAAAGGGCTGCTGGATGCGATTCACCAAAGCCTGAAGTTGTTATTTTCCTCTCTGGCTGCAAATTGTTCTGAGCGACAGCTTATGAAAGACACTACATCAAAGCAAGTGGAATCAGATAGATAACAGGCCTTCCTGGGGAGCTGAAACTACTTGGCATTTGACTCTATGGCTCTCTAGTCTCATGAGGCATCTGCATGTCCCGGGTCCCAGCTCACCTGCTCTGCCTCAGTGCTGATCCAGTGCCATACCTTGGTCTGGCTGTACCCCGGGACAGTGTAATTGAAATGCTGTTATTTCAGGGTGGTGATTCTCCCTCAGTGCTGCAGCTGGGTATGAGATACCGGTTTTTTTCTCCTCTTGTGGATGGGCTGGTGCTGGAGGATGGAGGATGCAACATTCTGGGGGAGAGGAGGCACAGATGCAACTCGGATAAGCACCAGTGTGAAAAGTGATGCCGATCCCGGCTCTGAAGTTCCCCTCCACTGCGGTGGGAGGGAGGTCGTTAACTCTGATTAGAACATTTGCAATTCCAGCAAGGCCTTTCATTTCCACCCTGGCTGCTGTTCTGCATATTTGATGCCATTCTCTAGTGAGAGAGTGCAAATGTTAAGATGTTAGAATAATGTTGCCCCAAGGTTCATACACTAATGACAGGAATTATCACAGTCTGAGTAGTTCAGGACTTGACAAAAGGTACAAAACAATTAAGCTGTGATTAACAGTTGAGTGTTTCTGTAATTACAGAGCTAGGTTTTGTGCTACTGTTTACTGCCTTTTATAAAACAAAAGGAATCCAGTTGCTGACACTGGTTTACTTAAAAAAAGAACCCCACTGGTGATAATGGGCAAGCAGAGAAGACCCAAGTGAAGCCCAGCCCTGTGTTATGATGTAGAAACTGGGGGTCCCAGCAGGATGTGGAGCCTCATTAATGCATATTGATGAAACAATTCTGTACCTCTAGGTGACAGATTGTGGTGCAGTGCCAGGAACTACTAAATACAAGCATTAAAAATTGATTTTTCTGACACCATTGTCATCTCCTTGCTCCCCAGCTCATCTTGAGGCAATGCCCCTCAGTCCCTTCAAATATAAAAGGATGAATGATTTTTGTGTATTATATATATGTATTTTTTTATATCTCACTGACCAGGAGAGAATTTAACTTAACTTCTTACATACGAAGACTTCTAAAAGCAGTTTTTAGAATTAAATAAGAATACGGGAATTAAATTAAGGCAGCAGGACAGAGAAATTATAAGGTTTAGACAAAAAGCCTTATTTTCTGTGAAGGGGGAGGAAGCAGTGTGGGAGGTCAGTCCTGGATAGTGCTGGGTGCCCTTTGCTGTCTGCTCAGCCAGGAGGTGCCACAATGTAAATGTACCAGAGCACTAGATCTGTTACATCCATTTAACTCGTCAGTCTTTAAAGAACTGTCAAAAGTATGGAAGAGGAAGCTGAGATAAATCATAAATAGTTTAATTATTAGGTAGGGCCATAAATATTTCTACTAACCTCCTGGGGATTAAAAAGGTCTTGTTTTCTCTCTTGCCAGCAACAAGATAAGAAGCTGAATAGATTTTCCTCTGGCTGACGATCCAGCCTGACTGGGTTGTGTCCAGGGACCAGCAAGTCCCATGGGATGAAGAGGAATTCGGCAGCTTGTCTGAAAGCTCCTGAGGTCACTGGTAGGTTATTTATAGGCAATCAGAAATCAGGAGTGATTTTTTATTACTGAGAGATGCTAATTCAGATTCTAGAGGGGATTCATTAGCTGAAATGGCTTTACTGTATGAGAGTTGATGACAGCCTTCTGGGTGCAATGCTTCTGGCTCCAGGGAGGTGTCTGACAGCTTTGGGAACAGGAGGGAGCCCCAGATAGAAGCAGTCTGGTACCAGTGGTTATCTGAGTCCACTTGGCCAGTTTCCCCCCCCCCCAGATATCGTACTGTGGGGTGAATGATCCCAGCTCATCCTGGGGTCTCCCAGATGGCCGTGAAGGAGTGAATCCTCTTGATGATCTTAGGGGACTTCTTCAACCTTAACAATACTGTGATTCTCTCCCCAGAGGGGAAGTTTCCTTCTCACAGACTGACCCTTTTCACACCATATCTTTTCCCAGTGTCACTGCAGGACTGTGGAGCACTTCTTGCAGGAGACAGCACCACCGGTTACGAACCAGCCCTTCCTTGTTTCAGATAATGTAAGGCAAGGACAGAAAACCTCATAAAACAAAGAGATACATAGGCAACGTGGCTGCAAATTGTTTTGTTCCTCTTGGCAGGGGAGTTAACTGTTGAAGAAAATTGGGCAATTGGTGGTGCTGCCAGCTGTACAGTGCTTTTGGACGGCCAAGGTGGCAGAGCTAATTTTCCACCCCGCTGGGATGGAGAAAGCTGTGAATTACAAAGGGTGGAAAATGCCACAATAGAGAGATCAATAGAGGGAAAAAATGTTTTCTTTCCTTGAAATGTTTCTTGATATAAAATAGTTCTGAGCTGAAGAAGGACCAAGCATCTTGAATTTCTAGAGAGTTCTCTTACTGTTGTCACAAACAAAGTAGGTGTTGCTTATTATTGACATTTGAGAAAGGAGAAAAAAAAACCCCTCTGCCTTTATTTTCACCCTTCCAGTTCCTTTCTGGTGTAACTGGTTTCCCTGACTTCTCTGTAGGATTAGCTCATTAATCAGCTGCCCCACCTGTAGGTTATTTGCAGGAAGCCTCAAGGAGGATCAAGGTGGGTACAAAACGGGGCTGTCAGGAGACAGCAGAGCAGAAAGGACACCATTTCCTGTGGAGCTGGGAGCTGCTGAGGAATACCAGCTTTGCCTGCCATGTCTGGGATGTTTGCAGCATTTCACTCCCTTGTTGATTCCTTTGTGTCTGACGTAGGGTAGAGCTTCCATTTGGTGGTGGATTTTACTGGGGGCTCTATCAAGGAGCTACACTGGGACCAGACTGGGGAGATGGCCCTGTCCCCATGGCTGGATCAGGAAACTACCTTTGTACCTGGGGCCAGTGGCTTGGAAACAAGGCACTGCTCACTCATGTCTCTGTGCCTCCCCAGGTACTGCCTGGCTCACTCTCACTGGCAGGGTGTCAGAAACACTCCTGCCTGCAAATAAAATCCCACTCCATTTGGCACTTTAAAAAACAAATGGAAAGAGAAACACCTGTGAAACAGAGATTGATGCTGTCAGCACTGGTTTGTGTTAGTGTGAGCCCGGCCTGATGCACTTGGGTGACAAAGCACGCTGCGTTGCCTTTGCTTAATGCTTGCCAGGCTCTTTAGGAGAGGAATTAGCTCAACACAGATATAATTATTCCAGCAGGATGATCGCTTCCGAGAGGCTAAAATTTCCCTGATGCAAAGACTGTGGGGAGAGGGGAAGGGGCAGGAGTGTGAAGGTGATGGACAGCCCATTATATTAATGAGCCTCACAACACTGAGGGAAAAGTTCAGCTTTCCAGCTGGGCTGGCCTAATGTATTCCGATGGCTTTTGGCCCATGAATAGCCCCTGATGGAAGCCCAGCTGGAAAGACAGATAACTGGGAACTTTCTGCAGCAGAAATAATTTCCCAGGCTTGGGATGCTGTGGGAGTGGAGGCAGCATTTAGTGCTCTGAAGCCTTCCCTGCCCCATTTCCAGGTGAGACTATTCCCAGCCTTGTGCCAACTCTGGATTATGGTTTGGGGGGGGGGGGGGGGGGGGACATATGTTGAAAGGGAGTGGATGCAGCTTGGACATCACTAACAGAAAAGCTCACTTGCTTTAAGAGAACTAGGGTGTTTGTTTTGTAAGACATCTAATCTGGTCTTAGAAACATAAAATATTCATGAATGTGCCATCTCTCTTAATGCCTTGTTTTACTGTTGAATTATCTGGAATGTGATTAAAACCTTGGTCCATGTCTAATCTGACTGTGCCAATGTTCACACTGCAGGTCTGGAAAGGTTTTGCTGGACTTTTTCTTGCATGGAAAGAATAAAGCATTGCAAAATGAGTCCATACTGTTCTTTTCTGCAGTAATTGCATAATTGTGGTTCATGCCCTGCTGTCCCATTTTCACCCTCTCCATCAGATGTCCCTGGGGGGCTGGTGATCCCCTTTTGGGCAGCAAAACCTCATTGGAGATGGGATACACAGGGACAATGTGTCCCATAAGGACCCTTTCCTCCAGGAGCATCAGGAATGAAAAATTGGGTGGGAAAGGAAAGCTCTTAAACCACTAAATTAATATAAGCTAACTCCACCAACGGGTCCCAGTGCAGCCCGGGAGGATGCTCTGGTTCACCCCAGTGCCTCCAGCACCGAGGACATTTCTATTTAATCCCCCAGCACTTTGTTTCTTTCTGCTGCAGTGAGTGAGCTGTCTACTGAGAAAATAAATATGATTTTTAAAAATACAGCAGAATAGATATGCTTTAAAGCACTCAGTGGGAAATGTGAGAGGCAGCTCTGAAGTGCCTGTCCCTGAGTGCCTGAAGCACATTTCCCTCCGGAGCAGCGGCCGGTTGCTGCAGGCTCCCAGCTCCTCAGGACACGGCTGTGGTTGGTGCTGGAGGGAGGGTAAATGGTTTCTGTTTATCTTTGGATTTGCCATTTCAAAAGGAAGACAGAATAAATAGCAGGCAGCAAAGCTTTTACCTCTTTGCCCACTGTGTAATATAGAGAGCACTTGTGATTAATAGAGGGTGACCTCAGCTCCAGAGAAGTTGGAATTAGAAGCCAGACGAATAATGGATTGTTTTCTTGCCTTTGTGGGTGGATCTAGGAGAATCAAGTGCTAATTTCATTTAGGCTTAATTTACAAAGATAGTTTTTCTTAAATTTAGGCCATTTTTTCCTGCTGTGGTATGAAAGAATAACATCAGCAAGGTGATGGCTTCAAAAAGCCACGACCTTGTGTCTGTTATAAACCCTACCAATGTTGAAATTTTGGCAGGGTGTTTGAGACACTTGCTGCAAGTATGTTGTTTTATTGTAAAAATAGGGAAGTTTACTGGACAGTTCTTAGGATCCTAAAATGGCCCAGGTTAGAAGGGAAAGCTCACTTTGTTCCAACCCCCTGCAATGGGCAGGGACACTTTCCACTAGCCCAGGTTGCTCCAAGCCCTGTCCAACCTGGCCTTGGACACTTCCAGGGATGGGGCAGCCACAGCTTCTCTGGGCAACCTGTGCCAGTGCCTCACCACTCTCACAGGGAAGAATTTCTTCCTAATACCTAATTTAAAACAATTATCTTTCAGTTCCTGTGTGGGCTGAAGCTTTGCAAGATGCTACTCTTCTCCCCTTTGAGGTAACCACCAGCATCCCTGAGCTGGTTCAACACTTTGTCCTCCAAAATGCTGGGAAACCAAGCCCTGAACTCCGAGAGTTATTTGGCAGCAACACAACCTACAAGTTTTGTTCCATCATCCCCTCACAGAAGGTAGAAGCCAGAAGGCAGAATGTGATTTGGGGTTTTTTGATCCATATTTATGTTGTGTCTTCAAGTTCCTCTGGAGTGTGACAAACCTTTCTGCTGGATTTCTGGGTCCAAACCGTCAACCATTAGTGTCAGCTTTTAGTACCTTGCACCACAGGTATTGCTGTAGGATTAAAAAGTATACTGGATTTTGTTGCAGTCAAGTTATCAACGATTGAATGATGGCAGGAGATGTGTTGAAAGCAGAGTGAGTAGTTTAATATAGGTATAAATATTAAACTGTCAAGGGGAAGTATATAAGAGAAACAATCCCTGAATGGTATAAGGAGGAATAGGTAAACATTGCATTTCAATAAATTCACTTAAAAAGATTCTGCCAAGTTTAATTCAGACCTTACATTTCAGTATATGGGGAAATAATTGCTACCAATCATCATAAAGAAAACTGTTGTTTTTCCACTTTTTGCTTCTGACTTTTTACAAGTAACCAGTAACTTTTATCCATTTTACTTTACTGGATGCTGAACCCAGAGGAGTAGCAGGTGTATTTGAAGGTGTAGTGATGCTGTCAGTGCTGTGCAGCTGCACCAAGCACACGAGTTTTACCCTCCCCATGCCTTCAGACTTGGTCTGGCTGTTTTGGAGCACGTAGCCCTGCCTGGTAAATAATTAAATTGTGCAGTTTCCTGTTCCTTTGAGCGGCTGATGGGGTTCAAGGATCTTGAAGCGAAAGTAGAAGGTCTCAGGAAGGGGGTGGAGGGGTGGGAGCCAAGGGATTTTGTTGCACGCAAGCCCTACAGCCGGGAAGAGCTTCACTGTGGGAACATCACTTCCCAAAGCAGCACTCCAGACTCGGATCCCTGAAGTCTGAAGCCAGGCACTTAAAAACCAGTGAACTGCAGAGTACCTGAGCTCTTCTAAAAGGGTTATTTCTACCATCAATTTTAAAAGCAAATCTAATGGATGCCAGAGAAATGAACGACCCGAAGTTGGGCAATGGCTCTGTGGATCAGCCTCGCTCTGTGCATCCCCTGGTCCAGCCCCACTGTGAGAGCAGTGCTCAGGTTGCCCAGACAAGGCAGATGCTCAGGTGAGGCTCCTTCCCTACTGATGAAGGCTTTATCTGACCATTTGGGGAATTAAAGTGGTTTTTCCTTCATGTTCAGCAATCTGAAAATTTCCTGGTCTCCTGTGTAGAGCTGCAAACATTTCTTCATTCCTGGGCTTTGACCTAATTTCTGGCCATAAATATTAAATTTCTGTAAGGGAGCAGAGAATAGTTGATAAAGCAGGAGCTCCAATCAAATGGCACAGATGTGAAACAGCCTTTAATTGACTTGCTTTTGTCAAACATAATTAAGTCCTACATTTCATTGCAGTCCTTGGCTCACATTCAGATCTTGAGAAATCTTTGGTGATAAAGGAGTATTTTGGCTTCAAATGAGACTGATGGATTCTTGCAATCACTTGCACAGGAGGCACGACATTTTCTGTTGTATTGGCTGAAACTAAAGCCATGAGGCACTGCCAAAACCCGGGTTTCTGATTACAATAAAGTGCCAAGATGTCACTCCTCCTTCTGTGCATCTTGTTTGTATATTCCCTCCACTTCTGTGAGCATCAGTTGCTTCACAGTTTGTCAGCTCTGGGTGGGCTCAGCTGCCCACCCTTTCTGTCAGTGTTTAAACTGTACATGTTTAAGCCCCTGCTTAAATCTCAAATATGTGTAAATAAATATAATTTTAATTCTTTTTCCTGGATAAGGACGGACTTCAACACATATCCAAGTGTTTCACTGAACTGAGACCCCAGGGCCCTGTGGTGTGTCTGCAAACCCACACCAACATACCTGTAGTGTTTTGCTGGGAACAAAAGTATCAGGACCTTAGATTCCTTTATACTGCTCATTGTTCTCCAGAAATAAGCAGTGCCTTTTCCCTGAAATGTAATGAAGGAGCTGGGTTGGTAGTTTGAGTGGCAAAACCCAAACCAGTCCATATTAAACCCTGTTAGCTGGGAAGTTGGGTCCTTCTGGAGCCAACTGGGAAGTTGTGTAGTGAATCTGGATGGGGAGTATTTGGGCCACCTTTGTTAAGAGGCTGAAGATAACCAGGGAGACGCAGATGTGAAGGCTACTGTAAGGTTTTCATACCTCCTGGCAAAGTAAAAGGACTTGAAAATGTTCCTTTGCCTTGCTCTCTTTCTGTCTGTTGTATTATTTAATCTCACCTTCCCTCACTGCGTTTCTTATGTGCTGAAAGGAAATGAAATCTCTGCTGCGTTATTGTTGCTCTCCACTTGGATAAACAACGTTGTGCTGAATTCAGGGTATTGCATCCTGGCTTCTTCCTTCCAGATGCACCACTCTGGGGAAGCACAGCTCTAACAGGTGGGAAGACCTTGGAGGTGTTGCAGAGAAATCTTTAAATCCCCACTTTTGAAGCTGAATCATTTATATGTAAGAAAAGCTACTGCATATTTTGGGTGAGAATAACTTCAGGAGTTGTCACCTACCTGGAATACCACAGCAAAAGCTGAGTTTTTATGAAGTGGGGTTTTAACAGGGATACTTTGTCTTGCTTTTTACCTGCTGGGCTGAAAAAGCCCTTTTCTGAAGGAAGTAGGGGTTGAATCTCCAATTCAGTGGACATACGGAGTCTCTGGGTTTCACACAGCCCAAAGAATGGCTCAGGAGCTCTGAAAGCAGATGTATCACTGTGGTATGAAATGTTCTTGTAGGACAGTTTTCCTTGCCCCCAAAATCAGGACAACAGAAAGAAGCAAGCATGAGCTGAGCTTCCCAGTGTTGCTCCTTGGGGTTGATGCTCATAGTCCAGCAAGTCTGGGAAATCTCTGATACATGAGAGGATTGAGAGGAAGAAGGACAGGGAGATTTGGAGAGAGCCTTACATGTACTGAAAGCCAGGAGGGAGCTCAGAATGCAGCATGGATGGCTGCCCTAAAACTGAGCCTGGAAAAACTTGAGAATGGAGGGAGAGGGAGGTTGGTTTGGTGTTTGATTGTTGGGGGTGGCTTTGGACTCTGCCTGCCCATGACCTGCCCTGTGGTGGCCACATGCCCTCTGCAGAGGTCACAGAGGAGTCCTGGCACAGTGGCTCTCAGCAGTTTTTCAACTGAGCAGTGTCTGGAGCATTTCTATTTCAGGACACCACTCTCCTGGGGCCCTGCTGGGATCTGAGAGCAGATCCAGATGACAAACCCTCCCCATGATCTCAACGTTGCCCTCCTGATGGTTGGCTGCTGACAGTCAGATCCTTTGAAATGTGCCAAGAGGTTGGTTGGAGTTTTTTTTTTGCGTTGACTCTTTCATCTCTTGCTGCAGAGAGATGTTTCATGCTCTTTTGTGTCTTTGGTGCTGCTTTTCAGTTGCCCACAGCCTCCAGACTAGTTAAGGCCTCAAGAAAGTGTGGAAAAGGATGAGTCTAGTTCACTTTTTAATTAACTGAAGAAAAAATAATATATTCTTTGGAGAGCGAATGTTATTTTCCATGAAGAATTTCCTTATTCAGATTTAATTTCTGCCCAGGGTGAAATTAGAAGTGGCTTAAGACAAGCAGATAGGAGCAGAAACTTGGAGAGATTCAGCTCCAGCAAATAACCACTTGCTCAGAAATGTGATTGGAAATGCTGGGAAGCTGAAAATTTGGGAATCACCAGTCTGGGAAGGGAAATTGCCATTTCCAGGAGCAGGGATTGCTTTTGCCTGTAGCTCTGTGAGACCTTTGCCTTCTTGCTGGAGGAGTGAAGAATAAGTGTGGATGAGCACGTTACCTAATGAACCCTGGGGAGGTGGAAGAGGGATCCTTTGCCTGAGGAGATGCTGCATCCTAGAACAGGCTGGACTCTGCTGCTTCAGCTGATGACCTGCAGGAAGAAAACTGCTGTCATTATTGAGGGTGACTTCTGCTGGAAGTCCTGTGCAGCCAGTAATTAAAACACTAAGGGTTTCTCATAATGACAGCTAATAATTTTATAACATAAAAGATATTTTGGCCAAAACAAACCCAGAGCCTGTTCTGGACTTGGTTGCTGGACAGAAATTTTGTGGTTGCCTAGTAACCAGTGATCAGAGCCTGATTACCTCCAATATGGGCTGACAAAGGGCATTTTCATCAATATCATCATTGTTTATGGCCATATGGTCCTATGGCATCTTCCAAAGGGGTGACTCTCCAGCGTAGGGGAAAACTGTGCTTGGAATTGTCTGAAAGCCAAAATATAAATACAAAGTGGTGAATGAATGTTGGAAAGTTTTAGGTGGAGACCTTCATATGGACAAGCCCCTAGAATTCATTTTAAAGAGATGTTGGATTTACCTTGAGGATCTTACAGGTTCAGGTCAGAGAAGATATTTAAAAAAAAAACAAAACCGGGTAGTTTGTAAAAAAAGCTGGATAACAAATGACATGTATCAGAAATTATGAAGCTTAGCCTGCTGATGAGGGACAATTATTAAAAGAGCTTGAAATCTGTGACTATCAAGAGTAAGAAGAAAAACTTTAAATATAATTAAGCAGAAAAAAAATAGTGCCAGCTGGTGGGTTCATCACTGGATGACATGGTTCAATCAGTACAATAATATCTGGCCAGTATTTCTTTGTGGCATTTAGAAAGACAAAATGATGTGCTTTATCTCCCTAATGTGAGATAAAATCGTTCCTGTTCCATCTCTAATCAACAGTGTAGTAAATTATGTCTGTGTTGTCAGGGGGTACACTTAGAAATCAGCATCCATATAACTTGTACTTGAGTGTCTCAAAAAACTGAGGTCTGCAGATGTTCACTTTTAATCAACAACAGAAAAGTTGGGAAAGCTAGTTTGGATTTTAAAAAGGCTGTCATTATGTCCCAGAAAACTAAAAGCCAGTAATCCTGAACAAAATAATGGTATAGGTGAAAGGGCATTCAAACGATGAAGAATTAAAGGCTAGGAATAAACGGATTTATGAAACATAGACCTTTAGAAGTCTGAATTCATTAGCTTAGTCATGGTTATTAGGTAGGTCTAATATTCCTGAGGTTTTGCAAAGTGTTTGACATCATTTCGCATGGAATTTGGATTAAGCCACCCAAGGGGGCACAGCAAAGCAGTGGTGGGAGCAGGGAGATGCAGGGATAGGGGATCCACTACTCCTTGGTGGGAGCTTTGCTGGGGGACTGGCCATGATGAGGGCTCAGCCTCCATCAGATCCAGCACTGGCCTTTTCAGGACATAAAACCTCTTGCTCTGCTTTTTGTTACAGAATTGAGCTTTTTTTTTTTTTTTCTTTAGGATGTAAAAATTATGGATGAGGATACAATGGAAAAGAAATGAACATTTTTAAAAGAAAAAAAAATATTAAAAAGTAATGGCATAATCTACCCAAGGGGCTGTACTCTATCCAAGAAGGCACTTGGATAAATTCTCAGCACTTGACTTAACCCTACTATAAACACATGGGTGTTATGGGATCTGTGTCCAGAGGCACCTTCTTTACACTGTCTTACAGCAACAGTGTCTTCCAAAGCTGAGACACGGGATCTTTGCCCCTCTGTCTTCCCAAAGATGTGTAGGGCTCCATGTGAAAAAGATGATCAGCTGAAATTTTTGGTGAGCCAGAAGACCTTCTGGACGGAAAACCACTGCCTGGAGTGAGACAGGTTCAGAGGAATTAGGTGTTTGCTGTTGTTTCCATCTTTCCATCTGTTTTCCTATACCTCAGGGACAGTGGCTGTCCATTGAAAGAAATGAGTTGCTGCAGCCTGCTGGAGTATCCCTGCCTGACCAACCCTGTGGCTCTCTGGGACTTAGACACACGCCCATGACTGGAATAAAGCTCTTTTCTCCTCAGCCAAGGCTCTGCTGGGCAGCCACAGGGGTGGCTTCCCCCTTCCCCCATCCCTGCTGCTCTGATGGTCCACATGATTGTCCAAACCTGGAGTTACTCTGCATGTGGTAACTTTGACTGCTCTCAGTTCTGGTTTAGAGCCACACTTCCCTGTGCCTACCTGAGCTGTATCTCCTCCTCTGCCTTCTTAAGGACTGCTCCCATCTGTGGGTGACTGGAAGCAGGGAGCGGTGCTGCCCAAACCTCAGTCTTCCTCCCAGCATCACCCTGGCTGTTTACAATGACCTACCGGGAAGCCATGACACCCAAATTCACCCCGAAACAGGGCCCAAGCTACCCATTCTTCTCCTGCTTCTACTTGGTTTCTAAAATGTACTTGAAAGGACCCAACTGCTGTGAGAATAAGCCAGGAGAGTGGCTGAGCACTGGCAGGGCCTCTTGGAGTTGCTGGGTGACTGCTGCCCTCAGGGCAGGATCCCCCAACACCACCGTTCCCAGGGTGAGTAATGCATCTCCTTTGCATCCATTGGACAAAAGTGCTGTCACTTGGGTCTTGCTGGTTGAGTCATTCCCACTGGGAGCAGTGGGTTATTGTGGGTGGCCAAGAGAGGCTTCTGCCACACTGGAAGTACTGAGCCCCCAGAGCAAACCTCTCCCGTTGGGCTGGGTTTGGCCCCAGGGGGCATCCCAATCACCCAACACTCCACAGTCCCGTGGCAAAAGGCTGCTCATGGCACACAAGGGTGGCAACAGCAACAAAAGAGTGTGTCTGCTGGCCAACCTGCTTTGGTGACAATCAAAGACCCTGGCTGGATTTTTTTGGCTGTCCCTAGAGGGATCTCAGCTGTAGAGATGGGGAGAGCAGGATATACAGGGAGGAAGGTGACATGACCTGTTCCAGGTGCCACCAGGACTGGGATGCAGGCACTGACTCCTCTGGGTGTGCAAGCAAATGCTTGTGACATTTCTGTGAACTTCCAAGGTTTTTGATTAATTTCCCAAGTTAAGGACATTTACAGGCTAACATAAAGCTGTTCTGCTTATCTTCCCTCTGGTTTCACATGTAAGATGTGATTTCAGGTTAAAAGCTGTTTTGGCAGTGGCCCAATGATAATAGGGGGTGGATTGATGAACAAGTCTTCTAAGGTCACTTCTTCCAAGAGGACAAACAAGAGATATACTGGTCCAGGGTAGCCAGTGTTTTTAATGCCTGAATGTTATCTCTTAAGAACACGTTACAAAGTAAAAGGAAACTTGTTTTAGTGAATTTCTCTGGCCAAGTTGAAAAAATTATAAACTGTCATGCCTTCGAGCTGTTCTCCCTCAGTTCTGGCACTGGGGGGGTGAAGTGGTAGTTGCAACAGTGTTGGGATACAGCTCCCAGCACATATTGGATAGCAGCATCATCCAAAAGCCCAGTCCCAGACCACACTATGGTAGATGCTGCACAGATACAAACTGAAGAGCAGGATGTGTTTTGAAGGATTTGCGATTAAAGGGAGAGGAGTGGGAGAGCAGGAGAAATCAGGGGCCAAATAGGAGCCATTATTGTTATCAGTGGTATTGAACATGCTTGTGTCCCACTGGGTTTGGGAAGCTTTTATGTAGAACATGGAATAAACACAGATTAAGAGGTGAATGATTTTTAGCCTCTAGGATTTTGGTGTTGAATAAAGTTGTTGCACTGTGAGCTGGGAGTTGTGATCTGGGAGCAGAATGTGGGAAGAAAAGTGAGGACTGACCTGTGTGGGGGTGGGGGTTTCTTCCAGAAAGCATTAGGAGGTTTCAGAAGCCCTGGGTGAGCTGTTGATGTGATCTGCACAAAGGGCATAGCCTCACACAGCTAACAAGCTCCAGGGCAGCTGGCCTGCCTTTGATTTGAGGCTTTTCTCCAAGCAGGGATTGTAAACTGTAGGCAGAAATAATTCCTGTCAAGGATCTAATGATGCTTCAAGTTCCTACAACCCTTCAGATAAACAGGGTGGAACAATACAGTGAATTTTATAAGGAATCTCTAAAAATGTGCAGTGAACATAATGAAGCAAAATTGATCTGTTGTTTTCTCTCAGGAAAAAAAATACTGCACGAGGAGGCAGAAAGAAGATGGGCCAGAAAAATACAGCTGTACTCTCAAAATGGGTCAGTCATAGGGAGAAGCAGCTGCCCTCAGACACATTAATGTTTTCACATTAAAAAAAAGAGAAAATTTAAGAGCTATGTTTATGCAGCTGCATCTTAACATCTAAGGATGAAATCACCAAACAGCCCATTTAAATATTCAGCCCAAAGCCACATAAATGCATGATTTGCAGAGCAACCTTGAGACGTGTGCACTGGCCTTGCTGAGAGACAGGAACTTGAGAAAAGGAGCATGAGTCTGTGATTCAGAGCTGAGCAAGATTCACTTCACACATAGAAGACAGAACCAGGAATGAACCAGGAAAAAAGCCATGTAGCACATTTCAAGCTCGTGGTGCCTTTGAGGGGATGGATGGCAAACGGAGCGGGAGCAGCCGCTGCTCAGCTGGGCTGGGAAAAGCTCAGAGATGTCCCTCAGCAGGGCTGTGAGTAATGTCTGATCCCAGGAGAAGTGACCTTGGGCATCTCCCTCCCTGTCTGAATCCCCTGGTAGAGTCCCAGCTAAATCAGTGCCCTGCTCTTCTCCAAGGGTAAGTGGGCTCCCAGGTCAGCAGAGCTTGGAATGGTGCCAGAGCCATCACTGGGGCCATCCTGGGGTCCTGAACTGGGTCTGGGGCAATCACGGAATCACAGAACAGTTTGGGTTGGAAGAGACACATCCATATCTGGACCCTGATGCCCCTGAGACTTTTTCTGCTCCTGCAGGGTTCTGCAACTGTTGTGTCTCATCCCAACACGAAGTCCCACAGCAGGGAATAGGCTTCATTTGGCATCTGCAGAGAGCTGCACCCTTCTGAAGATGCTCAGAGTTGGAAAGGACACAGCCCCTTCTCCTGGCACTGATCCACAGCCTGAGGGATGACCTGAGAATTGACAAATATCGTCTCCTAAATGACTTCCTAAAGGCTTTCCCATGCTTTTAAAATACAGCCCATCATCTAGGGCTGTGATGAAGCAGATGTCTGGCTGGTGCTTTAATGCACCCACTGTGTAGGCTCAGCAGTACCAAAGGGGTTGCTGAGGATGGAAAAGGTCCCTGTGTCATTTTAGGGTGGGAGGAAGAAGATGGTGCTGACAGACCTGCACAGAGGGAGAAGGGGAACACTCCTGCCCAAGGAGAAGGGGAACACTCCTGCCCAAGGCAGATGATGAACTACAGACAGGTTTGGAGAAGGTGGATGGACTGGCAACGGGAGGAAGCTGGAAGTCACGGCTGTGGATGTTTATGGAAATGCCAACAGGGCTCACATTTATGGCAGCACAAATTTACTGCTGGATTCTGCCACTGCCATAAACATTTTCAGCTCTCCCGAATTTGGGCTGGCTCTCGAGAGCCCTTTTCCATTGCATGGGCTGAGATGTCCTCTGAGTGCAGGCAGCTGCCAGCCCTGTGTCCCAGGGGTCGAAGGAGCAGTGCTCTCCTCCAGCTTCAGGGGGCTGCATGTGACTCCTCCCTTTCCCTCATCAGGTTTTGTCATGTCTCATTAAGGAATAAAAAAAAAACAAGAGCCCTCCAGGTAACTAGGAAATGATTTTTCAATCCTCTCCTTGAGGACAGCAGCTGCATTCTGGTGTTTCTCAGAATGAAAGCAAATCTTCTTTGTTTCTTTGTTTCTTCCTTTTTCCTAGAAATTTTCAGCCATGCCATCTGGTGACATTTTCCAGAGATGAAGTGACTGATGTCACAGGTTGATGCTGTGGAGGACTCTGTTTCTGTTTCACATTTCTTTTGTTTATTTTCCATCAAGTGTACCCTGCCTCTTACCCAGGGCCTGGCTCTTACTTCAGCTGGAGCTTTCAAGAAAATGTTAGTGGCATCATTTCTTTCTGGGAAAATCACCGTACAAGGTGGACTGAAATGCCTGAAAATTTGGATAAAATTCGTCTAAGATTGAGCCAGAAATTAAAAAGGGATATGAAAGTTTGCTTTGAACTTGTGATCTTTGTTTGTTCTGTTTAGATCCTTGTGTTGTGTGTGCCTTCAGAGAGATCACTGCACATCAACTGAACTAAATCCTCAGGGGGAGGGAAATAAAAGAAACTAAAAGCTTTTTTACAGAAATATTCATAAAGCAAAACTTTTAAGCCTGATATATTTCCATTCTGGGAAGAAATGCCTCCTACAGTCCCCCAGACCACCAGAGTTTACTGCAGTTTTATGTGGAAGGCACCTGGGTCGAGTGGTGAAGATCCTTGGAAGAGATGCATGGGATCTGTGCAGACAAAACCTGTGCCAGTGTCTCCCCACCCTCACAGGGAAGAAATCCTTCCTCATACCCAATCTAGTCAGTCTGAAGCCATTCCTTCCTTGTTTTATCACTCCATGCCCTTCTCCAAAGTCCCTCTCCAGCTCTCTTGGAACCCCTTTAGGCACTGGAAGGAGCTGTAAGGTCTCCCTGGAGCTTTCCTTTCTCTGGGCTGAACAGCCCCAGCTCCCTCAGTGTGTCTCCAGAGCAGAGGTGCTCCAGCCCTCAGAGCATTTGTGGCCTCCTCTTTACTCTTTCCAGCAGACCCAATCATCCAAACAGGATGTTTGAGCCTTGGTCCCTGTGGTGAGTGGGGAAGGACTGAAGGCATCAAACTTCTCCCTTGACATATTGAAGATTATTGTTTCCCCTTCGGCTGCTGAAGTTTGGCAACACTTGCACATGTCAGTGCCTGTCAGGAAGATCTCTTGCATTTCCCATCCCCTGGAGTGGAGGCTGCCTATCAAGTGTCTCTTTTGCATAGTTTAATGTTTCTGGTAAAACTACTGATTTGATTTTTAGATTTTGTCTGAACAGAATTAGCACATATCACACATTGTGGCTGCCAGCTAAGGGAAAAGCCAAGGAATGATCAGGGGAATGAAACAAGTTGTCCCTCCTGGGGCTGCATCAGCACACAAAGCCCAGATGGCAAAAGTCCATGTGATCCTACTTTGCACATCACAGGGAAGACAGTGATAGAAGGTGATGGCACGTAGGGCAATGGAAAGGTTCTGCCCCAATTAGGAGGGAATGTTTGCAGGATGAGAGTGCCACAGCATGGGCTGGGCTGTCCCTGCCCTTGGTGGCAGCTGGAGAGCACCAGCTGTTGTGGAAATGGAGCAGATGAGGTGGTGGCTGCACATCTGGATGGGGCTGGGACTGACCAGCTGTGTGCCATG
This sequence comes from Corapipo altera, assembly GCF_003945725.1. NCBI lineage: Eukaryota > Metazoa > Chordata > Aves > Passeriformes > Pipridae > Corapipo > Corapipo altera. The sequence goes on along the minus strand of NW_020884893.1, from coordinate 8,851,739 downwards.
GCTGGCTGGAGATGGGAGGTGAGCAGGGGCTCATGCAGGCACCTGGTCCCCCCAAGCCATGGTGGTGCTGGAGAAGGCTGGTGGGGAATTTATATCTCTCACAGAACACTGGCAACAGAAAGGGATTCTATTCTGCTGGTATTGAGTGGTGACATACCCATTTCTCCTTCTTTTTATTTAATAAATGTGATCTCTCTCATAGGCAGAGATCTCAGCCAAAACATTCAGATGCAGAATTAGCTCAAGGACTAAAAGCAAAAAAAACAGCCCAGAGAGGCACATCTGTAGTGCTGCTAACCCTTGCAATGTTCCAGCTTCAAGGGAAGACCATCAAGATGATTTTTCAGGAAGACTTGGAAAGAGTGTGACTCCCATAACCTGCTGATGAAGCCTTGGAAAAGGAAAAGCATCTCCTCACTTTGGACAGGGTCATTTACCATGTTTGCAGAGGAGCACACTAGAAGTTAGCAAGATGCTGAGCATGAGTCTCCTCTCCCAACACAGCTGCTTCCCACAGTGTTCACTCCAGCACCTGCAGACCTGCAAAGGGACAGGTGGTGTCTGCCACACACTGGGAATGTCACAGTGAGGTCAGTGCAGCTGCAGCTTTGGGGCTTTGCAAGTGCTGCAGGAAGGTCAGCTCAAGGAAAGCTCAGACCCCACTAACCTTCCACTAGAGAGAAGTTGCCATGAGTTCAGTGGTCCGTCCTAGGTGTGAAAATTCCCTGGGATTGAAGAGCTGACTTAGACAGTGAGAACAAAGCCATATGTTACATGTCATCATTTCTATCCTACACTTTCTAAATCCCCCACCAAGATTGCAGTATTTTTCTCACTTGTGAGTTTTATGGGAGGAAAATAAAAGCCTAATAGGAGGCAGAATGAACTCCATGTTTTCTGCTTCAGCATCACCTGCTGGTTCCAGTGGGATTTGCAAATCCATGGAAGAGCTCAAGAACTGTTGGGCAGGAGATGCCAACCAGCCCATTTTGCAGGCTTTGGGATCTCTAACAGGATGTGTGGGTACTTCTTTGGAATAATTCACTACCTGAAGGAGTAAATGAAGAAAATAAGGGCAAAGAGGACAGTAATAAGGCAGCTGGTTAAATCATTTAAATTTTACTGTCATGCTCTGAGATTCACAATGAGGTGGCAATAAAAGGCATCCCTGGGCAAACTTTAACAACTATCCTTGGTGACTGTGGCACTGAACTGCTTTAATAGCTAGTTTAAAGTTAGTAAAAGCAAGTCCAAGTATATTGCAAAATCTAATCCATCTTGTCTGAAAGATTGAAGTCTGCAGGAAAGCACAAATCTAAACCTCCAAAAGTATAATTGCCCCTCAGCTCCAGGAGGAATATTAAAGATGCCATTTCCCTTTCTTTCCCTTTTCCTCAGCCCTTATTCAGATTTTCATTCAGATTTTTATTTATTTTTCAGATTTTTATTTATTTTTCATTCAGATTTTTATTCAGAGACCAATGGATAGCATGAGACAATGCCCCAGTTTGTAGGGTGATCTCATACAAAGATAAAATATCAATGGAGCTCTATAATTTTTGGACTTTTGAAAATTTTTATTTCAAGAAGAGAGTTTTTGAAAACTCTGAGAGAGGTTTGTGTTTGTTTTTTTTTTTTTTTGCTCCTGACTCTGTTTTCTCTCCTGGGCTGACCCTCAATGCAGAATTGGGGCCTAATCCAGCTGCACCAAACCTCAGCAATGGAGAAACCTCCTACAAGTACTTGTAGAAACATCTTTCTGGAACAGCACCTGTTGCCTGATCCAGAGGTCATGATACAGGGGGTGTCAGGACAGGGAGGAAAATTGTTCCTGGCATTTTCCCTGGCCTTTGCAGCATTTTGTTATGTTAGAACTAGAAAGCTTCAGTCACACATCAGTGATGGTAACTGGAAGCATTCAGCACATATAGCAATAATAAAAAGTAAAGATATGTGGCAATGGTCTCCCAAAGTTCCCTCAGAAATTAATTCAGTGAAATCCTAAAGGAATTAGATGTCTAAGACTTTTTCTGCATTCTCCAAGGCATTTCTGTCACTACTTTATCACTTCAAAATGTGGAGTTTTGGTGCTCAGATGACAAAATGAGGTCTGGGGAAGGAATAAGTTTCTTGTCCTACATAGTGTGCTGAACGATTAAAAAACCTCCCTTAGTTACTGGATTGGATCTGAGACATTTCTAGTGCAAAATTCCCCAAATTAATACTAAGGTTTCACAAAATCACAGGAAATTTCCCAGTTTCAGGTGTCACAGCTGCTCCACCCTTTGATGCTGCTGAGGTCTGAGCAATGGGATCCCCGGGCACATCCGTGGTCTCTGGAAGCTGTGACACCTGTGGGGGCAGTCAGAGTTTCTCAACAATCTGGGATGGTTTCCAGGGGAAATCTGGTCTGGTTTGTACTGGAGGTGGACTATCTGCAGCAGAGCAAACAAAAGTGCCGTGAGAGGTTGTGATGTGAACTGAGCAGGGATGTGATCGACAGGAAGGGACAGCATGGCTGTGCTGGTGCTGGGGTGGGTGGGAAAACCATCAGTGTCTCTGCCTGGCTCACTGATGGGATGTTGCTTTCAGATGATGGTGCCTTCAGTCTGGATTTCTCTGACACCTGCAGCTCCTCTGGCCAGAGGATCACCTCTCCAGGATGCTCCTTTACTCTCGGCTCCTGCATTTTAGCCCCAGGCTCCTGGTATCTCTCCCCCTCCCTTGATCTCCTAAATGAGTTTGAAGAGTTTGAAGCACTGTCTGAGTGCCTGCAGGAGCAACACGGTGTAAAAAGTCAATCCTTGTTTCTGTGATGAGTGTAGCTGGCAGATTCTGCCTCTGGCACTGAGCTCACGCTGCTCCAGAGACGACTCAGCCTGACACCAGCTCACCAAGGTGATGGAGGGTGCAAGCCTGGAAAAAGCAGAAGAAATGAAGCTAAACGGTCTTGAGGGCAATTGGAGGGAAATAATGAGCTTCAGAAACTGGGACAGAGCTGGGGTCAGGCCTGGAGGAGCATCTCCCTGTGCGTGAAGGAGAGGATGTGGTGCCAAAGGGCAGCTGTATCCTGCTTTGTGCCTCCTGGTTGGAAAACATGGAAATAACAGCCCCAAATGTGTTTCTGTTGTGTTCCTGAGGACCCAGTACTGAAAGTTGTGGCAGGGTTTCTATTTCCTAAAGACCTTTCACACAATTTTTCACATTCAGATGAGGCAATTTTAGTAAGATACGTTTTTCTCAGGGTCTTTTCACACAGTTTTTCACATTCAAAAGCCTGGCTCAGTCACACACACCCAGTCTCAGCATTGGTGGTTCTGCTGAACTGGGTCCGAAAACCTCTCCCAGTTCCCAGGCTGCCCCTGCAGCATTTGTGTAACAAGCCTTTGCTGAGGCTGGAAGAGCCCACAGGGAGGAGCAGCCTCAGGTGACAGGGTTTCATGCCATAATGAGTGATGTGGGTTGGATGGGTAAGGGATAAAAGGGCTCTGTGGGGCTGGGGAAGGAGGTTTGGTGGTGTGGAGGATGAGGAGTATATGGAAGTTGATCAGCTTGTGGGATGAAGCAGCTTCTCAAGTAAGGCTCTGGCTTGAGGCAAGGTGAGAGAGGTTCTTGATGGGGGTTAAATATAATTTTTGAAGGGTAATGGTGTAACTTCCCCAGCTGGGAGTGAGCTCTGAGCATCCAAGGGGGCTGGAAAGCCCCTCTCATTGTCACTAGTGCACCTCTGCATGTTCAGTGGATGTGTGCTTGTGGTCCTGGGGGCAGGCATGGCTGGATGCAGCCACTGACATCTCTGTGACACACATTTAGAAGTGTTTTTTTCCATCCTGTCAAACCTTCAGGCACTGGTTTTTGGCTTCTGTGACTCAGCACAGATTTGCTGGAACCAACTTATCCCAGCAGGGCTGTTGACTCTCCATCCCACATAAAATTATGGGGAGCTGGAGTGCATGTGTGGTGCTGCTGGAATGGCTCTTTGTGTGACATCTCCAGAGTGAGCGTGACAGCCACATAAATAGCATATGTGAGGAGACAGCACATATCTTCTGCTTGTTGCATATTATTTACATATCCTCTACCTAACTGGTGGTTATTCCTAATCATAGATTTGCTAGACTGGAGTCTTTTCAAGGTAGATAGTCAAGCCTTTGACAAACTGATGGGAATACATTTCCCTCTACACTTACTCGAAATTTTCAGTAAATTCTATTGTTTCCTCTTGCTAGAAAATGGAGTAAGGGAAGGCTTCTGAGGCTGAGTTCAGGTGGGTTAAAGCTGTGAAAACCACTTGCTTTGTTGGTGGTTTATCAGGCATCAGCTGCTATTGATCCACATAACAGTGAGATCTTGAGAGACACCTCTTTGGGGAAAGCAAGTTCAGAGGGAAGCAGACAGCAAATGGACGCTGGATAACTTGGTGTCAGACTTTTTTCTTGCAGTGATTTTGTTGCTCTCCAAGCTGTTGGCTATGTAAAATGACTGCAGCACAGAGGTGATAAACAGATCTTTACTTTGAAAGGCTTCTGTGAAAATCACCATCTGAGCACAGAGATGTTTTCCTCCCTAAGGGATAAGAGGTTAAAGTGCTGGGATGGAGCTCAGAAGATCTGATTTCATCATCTGCTGCTGTTTCTTACTGTGGATTTACCAGTGTAAATCCTGTAACCATTGTTGCCTTTCCCTAAATCAGAGCTATCTCCTTTCTCAGCATCTGGGATGCTTGAATAGTGAGCCTTGGATGCTGGGGGCCCATTCCCAGAACAGGAAAAAAAAATCAGTGTTCTAGGGAATGAATAATGAAAGGGGAAGGAGGGATTTTCATCCTGTAAGAGTAAAGGGACTCATTTGGGTTTGAGATGCAAAGAGGAATAAAACTGTAAAACATAATTTAATGTTGCAGTGAAGATTAATGGCCTCATCCACAGTCACCTGAAAAGATCAGTCCCTTGGAAATTGCAAATAATGATGGCAAACATTAAAATTTCAATGAAGGAGGTAGCATCATGTGCTATCTTCTTCCTGTTAGAGTGTGAGGGATTTTGCTCTAAATGAATTTTTGGTGAAAGCAGGATCAACTGTTATTATTTGTAAGTAGTGAGGATCAGGCCCAGCACCACACACATTATTCTTCAGAATGCTGCTGGCACTAATCCTGGTTATCCTCCTTACCCTGCATCTTGTAGATGGGTAGAAGAGAAATGGAGAGATTTCCTTTGTGTTTGTGCTTGCAATAGGCATGAATTAGACTTGTTCTGCTGTCCTGTTGTTTTAGAAAGAGGAATCCATTGACTCCAGCTTTGTTAGCTCGGTGGCCCTGGGGATCAGTTCTCTCTTGCAGGAAATTGTTTTATTATATAATATGCCTGTTCCTATGGATCAGCTTCTTGCACTCTTGGGAATGGGCAGGGAGGTCCCCAGCAAGCAGCAAGGTGGGGTTTCAGGGTACAGAGGGAAGCAGGTACTGACCCCACATCTCTGGGACAATAAGCATCAAGAGCAGTGGGATCAGTCACCTTTGATATGGACTGGACCCTCACCATCACCCTGCCGTGTGCAACTTGAGATCTTGCCTCAAATCTACTTTTCCTAAGAAGTTTGATCATGGAAAGGGAATAGGGATCTTCAAGGAGTTGGGACATGGCCTGTGATATCCTTCTGACCCCATTCCCCTCGGGAGGTCTGGGTTTGAGGTACCATCCCAATGCAAGCTGAAGTCAGCAGGATTCTTTTTCCCGGTATATGTTTGTTCCCAGGCCCCTCTTTACTCCTTGGGAAGAGTTACTCTGTTTTCCTTTCTGTTCTGATGCTCAGCAGTGCAGAAAAGCATCTGCAGAGATTTCTGCCATCTCTAAAAGGAGTCTGATAGAGCCAAATACAGAAGCTTCCATGAATATGTATTATTGCAAATATTGAAGAAGCCAATGTCCCCTTCCTAATAGATGTTATTTCTCATTCTTTGAATGAGTCTGTTGGCAATAGAGGGCAGATAATCCACTTGTGGAATCTTTCCTGCCTTCTGCTATGTGATTTATAACATCATGCAAGGAACAGAACTTGTCAGTGCTGTCTCTGAGAAGTACCATTGAGTCCCCTTGTAGGGGTGGCTTTGGGAAAGCGGCTTTTGGGGATCAAGAGACAGAATTTTCATTTTGTTCTGACTTTTCATTTCTTCCTGCCATGATCATAGATGTGTAAAGATCATCTAGTTCCAGTCCCCTCTGTCATGGACTGGGGTGCATGGTTGCTGAATTTCTGTGGTCATTAATGTCCTGAGAACAAATTCCACCCACTACCAGTGGCTATGGTACAAATCTAGCTAATTGGCATTTGGCAAATAATTAGCCAGGTGCCCACCATCCCAGGAGTGACACTTGCATTTTTGAAGCTTTTCTTTCCAGCCTTTCAAGCACACTCCACTTCCCCCCCCCAGCCTTTCTCCCTCTCCTCTCCAGCCCAGGCACTTTTTTCCTGCACAAGAAATGATTTTGTATCTTGCAAAATTAATTCTCTGCTCATGATGGCCTTGATTAAACAGATTGCCAAACTGTGCTAAAGGTGACAAAACAGTTCTGACATGCAGACGTTTCTCCTCCTAAAAGGAAAGGCAAAAAACCCCCACACCCTGTGGGCTGTTGCTATTATGAGATGTGCAGGTGGCTGTGGGCTGTTTGCTGCAGAATCAGCAAAAATTGTCCACATTTAGGAACAGTGTCTGTAAAGTTAAACTGGTTGAAACAGCAGAAGATGTAACTATTGGCACTTGAACTAGATTATCCTGAAAGAATTGAGGAGTTTTCATCCACAACTGAGTAGACTGTACCGATGCTCCAGGAGTTTGGAGGTACAAATAGTATAGGTATGTGTGCCTGCCCTGTCCCTGGAAGTGTGCAAGGCCAGGTTGGATGGGGCTTGGAGCAACCTGGTCTAGTGGAAGCAGAAAGTGTCCCTGCCCATGGAAGGGGTTTGCAACAAGATGAGCTTTAAGGTCCCTTCCAACCCAAACCATTCCATGATTCTATGTGGGAAAAGCCCAGACTCTTTCCTCTGCCAACATATGTCCATTAACTGAGCAGAGAACAATCCTGTTTGGGACCCAGCTGTGGCTCTTTTTAATATAAGCCTCTGAAAGCCTGCAAATATCCTCCAAATATGCACACAGCTCATTTTCCAGACACTTTTTAATTTGTTAATGGGCATTGTAATTATTTACCAAATGCATCAGAACCCTTTTGTATAGACTTTGTTTGAATCTTATTTTGCAGATATTCAGTGGAAAGTGGGGTGGAGGGAAAAAAAGAATTTGTACCATGAATGTGTGTTTTCACTTGCATGTTGGTGCTCTGGACTCTTGTAAATCCAGCCTCTGTTCATGGTGTGTCCTAATGCTTCCACGTGTGCTTTCTGGGCAACCACTGCCTGGAAGAAGGGTGGTCTTTTTGGCTTGTTTTTTATTTATTTATTTATTTATTTATTTATTTATTTATTTATATTTTATTTTTTTTTATTTGGCTTTTGTTAACATCCTGTCTGCAGAGAAACCTTCAAGCTGAAGAGTGGATCTGGATTTTCAAAAAACAGGCTGGGAGAAGTCCTTTTGGGTCATGCAAATAAAATTTTGGTGGCCTTCCTTCCTAGCCTTGGTGCATAGACCCCAATGGACAGGGTGAAGACTTCTGATGAGGAAGAAATCTGGCAAGAGTCCTGCTCTTGAGATGACTCTTCTCTGCTCATCCCAGGGATCCTGAGAAGAGCGGGTGTTAAGATACCATGAGATGTTCTGGAAGGACAGATCTCTCCATTACTGAACTGGAATTGGGGTGGAATCATGTGATTGGGACTGAAGGTGCAGCATGAATATCCTGCAATTTTTTCCCATGCAAAAAGGGCAGATACAAACACTGAGAAGATACTGGATGGATGGATGAGGACAATTTTTGGAAGAAGGTTTGTCCCAGACACAAGACGTATCTGGGCTGTCAGTAGTTCGAGGTGGCAATCCTGACCCCTTTTACAGCAGCCATTCCAAAATGCAGCTGTCAGGTGAAAATGAGCACCACAACAAGATAAATAGGTGAACCTGATGCATTTGCTGCACTGAATTAACATAAAAGGGAGTGTGGGAAGGGTTGAGAGCATTTATGGGGTGAGAGCCAGCAGAGAGGAGCAGAGCTGAATTTGCAAACACTCTTCCCGTCAGCTCCTGGGCTGTCCAGCTGGGAGCTCTTGCACTGATTTACTGCTGTCCTTCCTTCAGCCTTTGAAAATCAATCCATTAACAATTAAGGTAATGTCTAGTCTAGTGTTTATTCCACACTCTCATTAGTGGACTGACAAACCCCTCACTTTTCCAAGCAGTAGGACTGCTCTGTTCCACAGGGGGGCTGTATCTCTGGGTCGTGCTTTTTCCCTTGTTCCCCATTAGAGCTGAGATCTGCTCCTGTGGAAGCATTCAGGAAAATTACCATGCAACACCACACCTTGGCATTGTGTTCCTTGTGAAGGAGATGCAGCTTTTGTGCTAAATATCCCCAAACATCCATTGAAGCAGAACTGGGGCAGAAAGGTATAGCCCTGACTGCCTGCTGGGCCCCAGGAGTTCTGTGTTGGGCTTGGGAAGAGAAAAAGCATTTGCTGCAAGAGCTCATGTCCCTTTTCTCCATCTCCTGGGCAATAACAGTGTGCCCCAGATTGAATCTGACCTATGTATCCCTGCTTATGTCCCCAACACTGGGAGATTTCCTCAGATTACTGGGAAATGGCTTCTTTGGAGAAACACTGTAGATGGCCAGAGGCACCAGACCATGAGGCTCTAGTTCTCAGTAGTCAATCCACCTCTGATCTGGGATTAAACTGGGGATGGACCCCAAATGCCTCTGTGCAACCTGTTTGAGGGGTGGCATACCTGGGGGACTCTGCAGCTCTTGGGCACTGAGTTTATGAGGGTCAATATCTCAAAGCCAGACTGGGAACTGCAGGTACCTGTGGGGTCTTTGTGGCTCACCCCACCTTGAGGTAAAGAATTTACCACTGCAGCTTCTTGGAATATATGTGTTACTCTAACTCTGATGTGAAGTGCAGGATGGCTTGCACTGCAAAAAATGACCTTTAGTTAATGCTGCTAGATAATAACAATTTTCTCCCCCTAATTCTCATTCCTTCTTGTATTTTTTTGCCAATTTCTAGGTCAGATTCCCCATTCCGCTGCTCCTGCGCTAGCACAGCGATCAGGTTGCACAATTGCAGAGGAGGGAGGAATCTGCTTCCCGAATCCCTATCTCCTCAGCACCCTTCCACGATTCTTCCCTTCTTTCCAACGTCTACGGCTGGGAGCCCATCCCAGGTAGGCTGCGGGTCGAGGGCTGCGGCAGGAAGGGTTTGGGGAGGTTGGGGGGTGCTGACCCCCCCTGCCCGTGCCGGGGGTGGGACGGGGAGGCCACCGCAGCTCCCGGCGCCTGCGGGGCGGGGGAAGGACGCTGCCCGTGTCTCGCAGGTGTGGGCTCGCCTTCCCTTTGCCGCGTCTGGTAATTTATTATTTCTTCCCCCCCCCCCCCCCCCCCCCCTTCTTTTCCTCCTTCCCCCTCCCGCTTTTCTCTTACGCAGTGGGAGCAGCCCGGCAGCCTGGCTCTGCCCAGCCGCCCTCCGTCCTCCCTCCCTCCCTCTTTCTCATCCCTCCCTTTTCCTTAAAAACGTGGGATCCGGGGTGCAGCCCCCTGCGCTGGCAGCATCCCTGCCTGGGAGAGCAGCCCCTTCCCCTCCTCCACCTGCGGAGCCCCCGGCTTTGTCCCGTGTCCCCCTCCATCCCCCGGCCCGGGGGTGCTGGATGCGGCCGCGGAGAGCGGAGCCTGGTCCGGAGCTGCGCTAGAGTGGACCCGCCACAGGTACGGAGCTAACTGGGGTTTATTTCCAACTTTGGGCTTTTCCTGCCGTTTTATTAGGATATGGACCAGGATGGGGGGGGGGGGGAGGTTGTGCCTCAGCCCCAGTGGGGGGGCTGCGGGGGCTGGCGGGGGGCAACGGGGGGGGGGGGGGGGGGGGGGGGGGGCAGTGGAAGGTCTGGGGGCACAAAGCCGCGTGTGGGGACTCACCGGCCCGCAGGGATGGGAGAGGCAGGTGGGAGCATCCAGCCCTTGGGAGGGATGGCGTGTGCAGCCCGCGCGTCCCCTGCGCCGGCCGTGTGGAGATATGCGCGATCCCGGTGTGCCCGGGATGCGCCGGGCTCTCAGGGTTGCAGACCATCAGAATGCTCCTGGGAAGGCTCGAGGGGGGGAGGGGGGGCTGTGTTCCCCGGCAATAAATCATCCTTCTCCCTGGTAATAAATCATCCTTCCCCAGCGCTTCTCACGCACACGCTTTGCCACAGTCCCGTGCTACCCGTTTGATCAGCAGATCTTAAAATTGTCTCTTGGTGCCCCAGGTCCTTGGCGCAGGCTGGTGCTTCAGGATGGACCCGCTCTTCCCTGCCCATATTTTTGAAGACCCTGACCTGAGAAAGCTGCTGAATGACTCCTCCATGCTGAACCTGAGCTTTCTCCCCAGCAACTGGTTTAACAACAGCACGGGGGACAGCTTCCTGCCGCTCAGCATCAAGATCACCATCGTGGTTGTCTATTCCATCGTGTGCATTGTGGGGCTGGTGGGCAACTGCTCCGTCATGTATGTGATTGTCAGGTAGGACACGCAGGGAGGCTCCAGGGAAGGCTGGGAGCAGGGCACACCTTCCCTCCCTCAATCCCTGCTGCAGGTGAAGCAGGCAGGTGCTTCCCTGGTGTTTGTGATGTGCTTTAGTGGTAATGATGTAGCGTTTGTTACATTGTTTTGGTTTTATTTGTTTTTTTAACCCTTCCTAGGCTGTGATGAAGGTTTCCACCAGTTTTCAGCTGCCCTCTGGTGCCTCCTAAAGTTTAACTCAGAGAATGTAACAGAGAGAGCAGAGCTGCTCAAAAAAAAAAATGTTTTGTGGGTTTTTTTGGAGTGAGCTGGATATCTCTAAAGAGGGCAATGAGCTGGAAGGGTTTTGCTGCCAGGCTGTGCTGGCTCCTTAATGGGACCTCTCCTTCCTGGGCTGTGTCCGGCACCCCAGCTGTGTTTGCAGGTGCTGTTCCATCTGGGAACTGGCTCTTTCCAAAGCTGAACCTTGTTGCAAGGGGAATGGCATGTGCAGAGGCTGTGCCTTAATTGTACAGGGGAAAAATCAGGAATGTAACTCTTTCAACCCTTTGGAAGCTGTAGACATGAATAAGATATAACAGGATGCTGCAGAGTTGAAGGCAACTTCGCTGACTTCTTGTGCTGAAGTCAGGAGAGTGGGAGGACCTTGACAGAGGGACAGAGCACAGACCATGAACCAGTCCAGCCTCCCTGCACCCTGCTGGCATTTTAAGTGTCCCTGTCTGACACTGTTGTGGTTCAAAGCCCCCTTATTTCTGGGAATCAGAAACCTTGTTCCCCTTGTAAGTACAGAATAAGTTTATGCAGCTGTTAGGGCTGTGATTGTGCTAAATCCCAGCACCCCCCTTCTGATCTCTGCACCCTTCATGTTAGGGAGGGAACTTCCATTTTATCCATGTCTTGGAGCAGATTCCTGCTGCAGGTGGATGCTGCCAGCACAAAAAAGACAGGTTGAATCCTCCAACAGAAAATGCAAATATTTAGCAGGTATTCAGACACTGATGAGATTGTCTTGCTCCTACCAGGAGCCCAAGTGCTTCCAAAGCATCTTTCCCCTGAATACACACAACTTGGTTGCAGGAGATGCTGCAAAATTCAAGTCTCTGGTATCAGAAGTCAGTGAAGGGTGGCTAAATCTCTGCTACAAGGGCAGAGTGAGGTGACTGTTCCTCAGGCTGCCTATCTGTGCTCCCTTTGCAGAGGAGTTCATGGCAGAGAGAAGGGATCCCATTAGCCCTGGTGAGCTGCAGGTGCAGAGACCAGGTTTGCAGTAAACTAATGACATGTCTGGAGAGCTCGTGTTCCTGTTCGGTGTAGTAGCAGTCATTTGAGTAGTTTGTGGGTGTGTCCAAGTGTGGTGAGTAGTGAGGCTCTGGGAGTTAGAAGTCCTTGTCTGACAGTGATGCAGCTCCATGGGAATGCCAGCCAGCATGTGTGCAGAGGAAGGGAGTCCTTACCCCGTGCATGAGCCTTAGATATGTGTAACAAGAAGTCTTGGCAGAAATCTCCCTGTCTGCAGAGGTCTTGTGGGATGTGAGCAGCTGGATCCTGCTGGCCCCAGCCCAGGGCTGTGACTGGGTATCACAAATAACATCAGTGTCCCAAGACAGCACCTGTGCCGTGGCCATGCGTGCAGAAGGGCGGCTTCTGTTCCACATCTTTTTGACTTTGATACCTTCCAGCTGGATAAATGGCACTCAGGAAAAGAAAGTGGGATTTCAGCACTGGAATTTCCCCTGGAACTTAACTTGTTTGTGTGTCCTCTGGTTTTACTTGGTTTAAGAAATTGAAAACTGAAGAAAGGTGCCACCCCCATCTCCCCCAGCCATTTTCCATTTCTCTATTTCCCTTTATGTAGAAACCCCTATATATTTAAAAAAAAAAAAAAAGGCACCAACAGGCATTTTGATTATTTGGGTACTCCTTTTTGGGAATTCACCTTTTTTTAAAAAAACCCAACAACAACAACAACAAAACAAACAAACAAAAAACCCCAAAAAAACCCCCTTCAACGTGAGTCTGGAGTGCCCCCCTGAAAAGTGTGTGCTGGGGAAGTAATAACTGAGCTGGGGCATGTGTAGAACCTGCTGTTCCCACTGGTTCTCCCCATCTGTCTCCCCTGGGAGCTCAGTATTGAGCTGAGTTATACCCAAGGAAATGACCATTCTTAGGTTGGTGAGTAACTACAACTTCTGGTTATCTCTGCTCAGGATTCTTCTCTCCTTGTTCTGTATGTTGAGGTCAGGAGCAGGTGTGGGGATAAACTGAGCTCAGTATCCCAGATTCTTACCCTTGCCATGAATGTGGATTGATGCAGAGCTGCCACATCAGTGGCCATACAGGGAAGATGCTGATGAACTTCTCAAACACAGGTTTTTCTCCCCAGATTGGGGCATTGAGGCTTCATGCCTTGAGTAGCATCTGGTTTTCAGGAGGTTGAAAATTGGTTGCTGGTAAGTCAACGCGGGCTTTTAGAACTCTTAACGATATAACTCTTCCGTTAATGGAAAAATGATTGGCAAACCCTCTGTGCTGCACCCCTGTCACCTGCAGACATGGTGCAGCCTATGAAAGCTGGTTGTTTTTTTTTCCATGCTTCAGCAAGGATAACCAGGCTCCAACATATTACACAACCCATAAGAAAATCGTGTATTATCTTCCACAAAAAGAATGGTACAATGTCATAAACAGTAATTGTTTCCTGGGTTTGAGGGAGCTGGGAAATAAGAAGACTCTAATACCTGCACTCGAGGAAATTGGAGGCATCAGAAAGGCTCATTTTTTGTTCCTTTTGAATGAGTCTTCTGCAGCACTGAGGGAAAAGTTTTAAAATCTCCCAGTACTTCACATGGAAGTAGAAATTCAAAGCCTCCTCTAGGTTTTCCCCTGTGTTATAGAACCCAGCCTACATCTCTATTATATTTGGAGTGATTTAAAATTTGGAATGATTAATTTAGAGACAGTCATCATGTGGCTGTCAGTCCCTTCCAGTGCTGAGCAGCACTAATTGGGTAAGATGGAGAAGGGCTCTCATCAGGAACACGATTTCCTAGACAGTAAAGGGCCTGTTGTGGGAACCTGCCTCATCTGTGGCTTTGTTCTGCTGGCTCATCGTGGAGCTCCTTGCCAGCAGGGATGATGCCTCCCCTCCCTCCTCCTTCTGCTGTTTGCTCTCTTCTGCATATATTTCCTGTTCTTCTTTTTAATGACTGTGAAACGAGGAGCTGAACAGAGGGTTTGGGGGGAGAGTGAAGGAAAAAAGGCTGCTGAGATCCCTCTTAGCTATTAACTGAATTCTGCAAGGCTGCTTGCCCAAGAGCTTTGTTTTTAGGAAGGAAAGCAAAGGAGGAGGAGGATGGATTGTTCTTTCAGTGGCCCTGGGGGTGGGTGACTCACAGGGCTGGAGGTGATGCTGACCCAGGTGTTGTTATAGGGCTGTGACAGAGACCCCTGAACTGCTGCCAACCACTCCTGTGCCAGGGAAGGGACAACATGCAGCTTCTGGTCCAGGGACTCCTCTGTTGTCCCCAGCTCCATCATGCTGCTACAATGCTCAGCAGTGATGGCCTGGAGGACTCCTTTCCTCCAGCTCAGGCCCCCATGGGAATGATGATGCCCCATTTCTTGGGCACTCTCTACTATGGTTGCTCTCTGTTGGGAGCCCAGCAAAGTACTGGGGATGCTCAGCTCTCTCTATTGAAGAACACTTTTCAGAGCATTTTAAGCAATATTTCAGGCAGATGAGGGCTGACAGGCTCCCAGACTTTCATTTGCTGCTTCCAGGTGAAGGAGGAAGGATGTGATGGGGGGTGCCTGCACCATGATCCTGCCTGGGGATGCTGTGCCAGCTGTAATTCTGCTTGAAAACTGCCACAGTCCCTGAGAACAGGGGTGAGGGCAGCTGGCTGTGATGAGACAGGGAAAATGGAGTTAATTATGACATTGCAGAGATGCTGATTTCTTAATAGAAAGCTTTCTAAGGGAAAGGCCTCTAACAGCTGAGGGTCTCAGAGCTGAAATGGAACTTAATGCGAAGGGGACCCAGTGTGATGGTGGAGCCATCTGAGTCCTGCTTAGTTTTTCCTAGAAAAAAATACAAAATAAATAGACAATTCTTGCAATTTATAGAGAAGTGAAAGCCACACTGAGGGCTCTGTGCCCTGGAGAGGATGGTGAGGTGAGCGGGAGAGGAACCTGCTGTGATAGTGGCTGCACAGGATGGGTCTGCAGCTCCCTGATTTCTGGGTCCCCACGAGCCCAGGTGAGCTGGGCTCAGCCACATGTCTCATAGGAACCATGTCTGGTCCCAGCTAATACAGATCCTGTTGCTCCAGTTAGGAAGGCTCTTTGTTTCACCTGGCTTTGGTGAGATGGGTGCAAGAGAGTTGCCCCTGTGCAGTAGTAATTCTGTGATGTTTAGTGTGGGACTCAGTTCCCAGTGTTTTTCATGGACTGGGCAATTCCCAGCAGTGTGTTGGATTCGAGCAACTCAGCAGTGGCAGATCTGACCCATGAACTGGGACAAGAGCATCTTGCTGCAGGGTGGAGGCTGATGAATGCCCTCCTCATGCCAAGCACCATTCCTGGTGGCCAAGCACCTGCTCAGGGATGTGGGAGCATCCCTGTGAGCCCCTGGCTGAGCAACTGAGGCTTTTGCAGCCACCCAGCCTCCTCCCTTGGTATGGCAGCAGTTGGGGCCATGTGATGTCCCCATCCACACTGGTTCCCAGAGAGCACCCAGAGGAGGAGGGCTGTGTTTGTTTTTTATAGTTGTCACTGGACACAGTGGTGAGACTCAAGGGCAAGAAAATCATCTGTCTCAAAGTGTGTGCTCACCCTGGCTGGCAGCAAACTCCTTAACTAGCCCCTGCTAGTCAGTCCCTGTCCTGCTGGGTAATTTATAGGCTTTTAGGTGCTGTGTTGGTGGCTGCTTTTGCTGTAGTGTCTGGCCTCAGAGCCCAAAGTAATTTAAATTTGTCCTTCTCAAACTCTCTGAATTTTTTCAGGGCCTGTTGAACTGTGAAGAATAAATCATCTTGAACTGGTTAGAAGTTTGAGGCTGAGGGGGCTCTGAAATGGTGACCAGAGCAGCTGGGATGTGGGGAGCACAGTGTGGGTGTATGGCTGGTGGGACACAAATCACAATGGTGCATGCCAGATCAAATAGCAGGTTCACACAACCTGTGGACTGTAAGCAGGCTGGGAGCAGAGATGTGAGAGAATCAGGGCTGATTTCTACCATCACAGGGTGGGAGTAGCTCAGTAAAAATTCTCCCTGAGCCTTTTCTGCTCTTGTTTTGCTCCCAGGTGCACGTTCAGGGACTAGGGCAAAGGCTGGCACTGCTACCAGGCTGTGAAGTGGGGATGGAGGGAGCTGCTCAAGGTGAACAGCACTGTCTGCATCCCAATTAGCTGGAGCTATGAATATGAAAATCAAGAGACTCCAGGAGGAAGAGAGCTCCTGGAGATAATGCTCAGTGTTCCTTGTGGCTGCAGGTTTTGCTCTGGTCCCTCTGTCCAAGTGTCTGCTGCCCCATTTTTGGGTTGCAGTTTTGCTGCAGCCAGCTGGTTCTTAGCCTTGGGGCATCCAGAGTGGCTCACTGTCCTGCAGCCTTGCCATGGCTGGGTGGAAAAGAGGGAAAGTAGGAAAAACAGGTCTGCAGCTCCCCTGAGTCTCAACCAGGGACAGAATCCATCCTTGTGAGAAACAGGGCCTTAAAGCCCAGAGAGCTGTGTCCTACCCATCTTCACTCCCAGATTGCATCTTCCCCTTGCTGAAGTCCAGATTTGTTCCAGGTACTGTTGCTTGAGGTCCACTCATCAAAAAAGGAGAGGGAAGACATGTGCTGAGATGATATCCAGGCATTTTTTCTCTTAGGCTTCAGCATCCGAGAGAACAGGACTGCAGAGCAATTACTGTTGTGACAAAGGTGGAACTGGATGAAGAGCTAAGAACCACTCTGTGGGAGATGCTCCATTAGGAAATTACCTCCATGACAGAGTGGAAGAAAGTGGCTCAGCAGGGAACTAATGTCCTCCGTGGAGGCCACAGGCTTATCTGCAGCAGAGCTGTGCCACAGAGGGGGGGGGGGGGAAACTGAGGTGCCGCCTAAAGCCCAAGAGTTTAATTTGTCTTTTTGCAGATTAAGAAAAAGAACACTCTCAGTTCCTGGAGGAAAAGAAAAAGAGATTAGTCCACAGAGAAGCGATTAATTGATTTTTTTTTGTGTACTGAACATTCTGGAAATGTTTGGGAACATTGGTTGGTTGGGGTAGTGGCTGTTGGCTCTCAGCATGCAGAGAAAGTGGAGTAGAAGTAATTAATTAGGTGTAAATTAATTTCCCCACCTTTCAAGAGCACAAAATCAGCTTAAAATCCACTAGAAGATGGGTTGAAGGAGGTAAGTGGTGGGCCAGTCACCTCAGCGTGTCCCCATGTTGGAGGGAGCGAGGGAAGGTGGCTCTGCCATCACCTTGAGGAGGTGGTGAAGAAGGAAGCAGCAGAGAGGGATCTGTGCATTGAGAGAGAGCAGATTTTGCAGGGCCAGGCTGAGCAATTGCAGCTGGACTCCAAATTCTTACTGAGAAATGTCTGGGAAGAGAGGGGCTGGTAGGGGTGGAGGGGTGCGGGAGGGAGCTGAAGGTTTGTGATCTTCACACCCTGAGCTCAGGGCTGGCTGAGATACCCCAAAATTCTCACAGTGCTGAGGAAACAGGAGTATTCAGGGAGGCAGCTTTGTCCCCTGTGGATGTTGGAAGGGGGCTGGAAATAGGTGAATTCTGCTTGTTTCTCCCACTGGTCAATTAGAAAAACAAACTCAAACAACCTTTAATTTTTTCTGTTTTGCTGTCAAGTCGCTCATCATTGCTCCAAATTGTTATTCCCTTGAGTTATAACGTCAGTAAGAGCAGCCAGTGTTAGAGGCATGTTGATGAATTGCCTCCAGCTCTAGTCCTCCTGAAAGGATGGACTACAACAACCTTGACCTTTGGAAAGCTTGAGCCAGCCCAGCCAGTCTGTGGTATGCAGAGAAGGCCACAGCTCCCAGGAGACCTTTGCTAGCACAGTCTTAGGTGACTGAATCATTTCCTAAAGCCTGAGCTGACAATACTTATTTTTGTGGGGGCTGATAAAAAACAGTGATTTGATTTTCTTCATTTTAATTCCCCTCTGCTGACCTAGAGGGGAAGGTGACTGAACCCACCTGACAGACCTACCTCATCCCCCTGAGTACTTTGCCATGCTTGGCCCAACTGCAAGTGTTCAAACACAAAAAGAAAACTTGCCTACCCTGAGATGCTGCTCTGGGGTTCAGGGCACTGGAGTCTGTGGTAATCCTGCTTAGGAAATCCCAAAGCTTAAAGCCCTGGCAGCTGCCAGGTTGAGTTGGATTTGCAAAGTGTTTTGCTTGTTCATCCTACCACAAAAGGAAAGGCACTGGCATTTCTCTTCTACTAGTTCTGGTTACATAAGTTTATCTGGGCTGGCTTTCTAAGAACCTGTGATTTCTGGGGCAAGAGGAGCCTGACACAGGCTTTTGTAGGGACCTCAGTGGTTCCAACCATGTTTCCATCAGTCCTCACCTCCAAATGCTTTCCTTGACTTTGAAGGTCAAATGGAACATTCGGTCTTGCTTTCTGAAGCCACTTTCAGATTTCTGATACAAGCCCAGCCTAAAGCTCTAAGGCAGGTAAAAAAATAGACTTTACAGTCTGGATTGTGGCTCCCCTGGCTCCTATTCTTGCAAACCTGGCCACGTCACTGTGTAACTCAGCAGAGTTCAGAGTGTGCCACTGATAATGTTCTGCCAAGCATTCAAATAATCTCTCAAGAACTGAAGTTCAGACCCTGAGGGGAGGGCACAGAGCTGAGAAGGGCAGTTGTGGGTTTGCTGTTCTGAATCAAATTGACAAAAAGAGCTTTTTAGGTCAAATCAGACCCTATAATATTCTAACAGAGTGAAAATAGGGTGGCAGTTTATAAGTAGAAGTGTTACCCTCAAACAGTCTTGCACTCTGTTAATAACATACATCCCTGTCTGCCATTTTTGGCCACGTTTCTTCAAAGGCCATTAGTATAGTAAATGATGGATGAGCTATAGTTTTAAAATTATACCTATTTGAGCTTCTGTTCTACCCATGAGAGGAACATCCTGGAGCTGAAATGTTAGATTCAGTCCCAGAGTCACTGTTGAGCTTCCATTTCTGCAGACTCTGCATGTCTCATGGGTAGGTGATTACGGTTTGCTCTGCATCGTTTCCCATGTGTGAAAAGGAGATTATTGCCATTACAGCAAGGTGAATTTCTCTTTTGGGCAGCCAGTTCATATGATAAAAGTAATACTGAAATGACAAAAATTCTTTTAAGTAGAGTTGACTTGTGACTTTACCTCTTTCTTGAGAAAGATCCATTGTGATATTTTGATTTCTGATTCAAACCTCACTCCTCACGAGTTTTTAGCTGGCCAGGGCTGGCCATCCCACCTGTTCTGATCTGACAGCTCACATTAGCCACACCCTTTGAATGTGAGCCCTTACAAAATGGCTAGTCAGCTTAGCCCTGGATCTTTCAAATCATCATATTGGGTAAAGCTTTCACCAACATTTATAATAATGAAGCCATATGTGATGAAATCCTAGGGTAGCCTTATTGAAGTCATTTTTCAAGAACCACTGTGAGTTGACAGGCTCAGGCTTTCGTGGTCCTCCCTGGCAGTCTGAGGGAATAAACTTCTCCTGCCCATGGAACTGATTATGAAGGTCCCATATGTGATCTTTTAGGAGCTGGGTTGAGCTGTGTGTTGATAAACCCGTGGGAGGTAGAAAGGTGAAAGGTGGTCAGTCTCATTATATAAGAAAATACTGCATCTCCTTCCCAAAGTGGCAGAATGGCCTCTTCAGTAGAGTTTAATGTCTTACTGCTCATCAGGTGGAGCTCTAACCATTGCTCATTCCTGCATTTCAGATTCACCAAGATGAAGACAGCAACCAACATTTACATCTTTAACCTCGCTCTGGCTGACACCCTGTGCCTGATGACCTTACCCTTCCAGGGTACAGACACGTTCCTGGGCTTCTGGCCCTTCGGCAACGTCCTCTGCAAGATCGCCATCTCCATCGACTACTACAACATGTTCACCAGCACCTTCACGCTGACCATGATGAGCGTGGACCGCTACATCGCCATCTGCCACCCCATCAAGGCCCTGGACATCCGCACTCCCCACAAGGCCAAGGTGGTGAATGTCTGCATCTGGGCACTGGCTTCTGTCTTCGGCATCCCAGCGATGGTGATGGGATCCGCGGAGAACGAGAACAACGGTCAGTAAAGCTGCACCCGGTGGGTGGGAGGTGGTGCTGGCCAGGAGAGCCCATGGGCTCGAGATGCCAGTTTCATCAGTGGGGTGAGGGCTCTGCTGTAAAGTTGTCTTAACTCTCTCCTTTCTTCCCTTGCTTCCCTGTATCACTGCTACTGCCTTCCAAGTGTTAAACATAAAATCGCTGAATCATTAAGGTTGGGAAAGACTTCGAAGAACATTAACTCCAACCACTTCTTTAACTAGTCTAAACTAATCTCAATGTGCAGATGCCTTTTTGCTTGCACTGTGTTTGCTGATCTTCTTTTCCATTTGATTTTTTTCACTTTTTTCACTTGCAGAAATTGATTGTCTAATTAAACTCCCTTCGCCAGTGGACTACTGGGATCCTGTGTTCGGCATCTGCGTCTTTCTCTTCTCCTTTATGATCCCCGTGTTGATCATCACCATTTGCTACAGTCTCATGATCAGACGGCTCAAGAACGTCCGTGTCCTCTCAGGCTCCAAGGAGAAGGACCGAAACCTGAGGCGCATCACCCGAATGGTCCTGGTGGTCGTGGCAGTCTTCATTGTTTGCTGGACTCCCATCCAGATTTTTGTGCTGGTCCAGTGCTTGGGTGCCAAGGCAGAAAGTGAGCTCGAGCTGGCCATCTCCTGCTTCTGCACCGCGCTGGGGTATGCCAACAGCAGCCTGAACCCCGTGCTCTACGCCTTCTTGGATGAGAATTTCAAGGCGTGCTTCAAGAAGTTCTGCTTCCCCACCGCCTTCAGGACCGAGCTCCAGATGTCCAACAGGATGTGCAGCATCGCCAAGGATGTGGCCTATGCCTGCAAGAACTCGGAGGGGACTAACAATCCGGCCTGACTAGGCATGGAAATTCCCATGGTGGCTGTCGCCCAGCAGAGTCCAACCACCCCCACGTCAGAACTAACTCAGATAACAGCTCTTTAGCAGGACCTCAAAACTGAGAGGCGAGAAACAATTTTGGGGGTTGGGAAAACTGGATGCTGCAAGAGCATACAGAAAAAGTAAGCCCATTTGATGCATTTTAATTCTAGTGCATCCTGCACTGAGGAACGTGTTTGAAATCAGCCCTTGATTCCTGCGAAACCCTGGGGGTTTGCAACATTATTGAGAGTTCAGGAATTAAGGATTTAAAATAGGCATCGCTCCTGGGACTTACACTTTTGCTGCTGGGAGACAGACAGAATGTAAACTCTTCCATTGCTTTTTGCCTCCCCGAGTTGAGATGTTAACAGCTCGTGTGGCTCAGCAGGCGCTCGTGTGCGGGTTTTTATTCCTGTGCCACCACTCTGAAATTAGACTTTGCTGCAGCCAAAGTGGGCAGGAGCCATCAGACAAAACCTAAGATCATCTCCAGGATGAGTCATCGTGCACGGAAGGATGCGGGGAGGGAGAGGAGGGAGTTGGTGGAAAGGGAAATTCAAACTGCCTTGGAGGACAACGCCAGCTCCTGCAGACTGGGTCTGCAGTAAAACCCTCCTCTCAGAGGGGAGCAGGGGGTGAGAAGGGACTGTAAAAACTGATGAGTGTGGCTCCAAAGACGAGGAAATGAACACAATTCCTCGTTTATATGCTGCTACTGCTTTTTTTTTTTTTTTTTTCAACTCTGTATTTCCAGTGTGACAGTGGACAGATTGTGTCTATACCTACACGTCTGCAGTGCTCTGTGTACAGATAGATGGTAGGATTTCACCTTGCCAAGCATGCCTTGGGGATCTTCCTCAGTGAGAGGAGGAAGGAATGAAGTGGCCTATATATAAATGTATTTATGTATAGGGGAAAGCCATTTTGGAGAAGTCAGAATGGCAGCTCCTCCAGAAGACATGGACCTTCCTGGTAGCATGTGGCAGCCTAAAACAGTCCCATCTGCTCTGCATGGGATAAGTGGGGCACAAACCATATGAAAGGTGGGGTTTTGAGGTTTGTTTTGTTCTGGTTTTTTTTTTAACTGCAATGAGATCCACGATGCTGAGAGCACCTGGGAAATGCTGCCCAGGTACCACTCCTCCTGCCAACTGTGGATTGATTTTTCCTCTCTCAGTAGGTCAGAGCTTTGTGGAAAATGAAATGTTGTGTCATTTCATTCAATAATGAAAGCTTCCCCAAAGAGTTTAACCACCAAGTGCTCTCCGTGCTGGAGGGGACAGCAGACTGGTATTCTCCCTGTAGCACAACAGCCTGGGGAAATCTGGGCAGTGGTGGCCAGTGGTGCTGATGGGGAAGCAAAGCAAAGACCCCCATGTGGAGATGGGAGGTCAACTTCAATCTGAGAACCGGCAGCGTCGTCCGGACTGTACAGATTTCTTGTGAATATATTTCTTGTGCTCTGATCTAGGAGATTCTGTATTTTTAATGTATTGATTTGCCAATATTTTAATGCTGTCATGTTCTTTACATATGCTGTATAAAAAAATCGAATGTTATATTTCTATGTAGAGTGTTTCCCTTATGGTTGGGCTTAAAATATAGATGAAATTCCAGTGTCCCACGTATAGGACCCAGATCCCTTGTAAACTGCTCGAGCTGAGAGGATTTTGATGCTGTGATTAGCATTTGATTGGGAATCTGGAGGGATACCAGAGCAAACTTTGCAATTATCACTTCCCCTGACTAATCTGGGGGGAGGAGGAAATCTGGGCACTTTATGCACTTTGCAATGGATGTTTATCCCCAAGCACTCACCAGGAAATCCCACACAGCCCCCAGGCATGGAAAGAACAACTCCCTGAGAACTGTGCTGCTGGCAAGCTGCATCCATGCCCTTGGAAAAGCTGAGTTTGGTGGGATGTTGTGGCTGTGAATGCAATAACAGTGTTGGGCAGTGAGTGACTTGGGTTTGCTCAGCCCCTCAGCTGTCAGATGATCTGATGGGGTCTGGGTATGGTTGGGCCTGAAGCTAGGAACCAACTGCTGTTCTTGCTGTTAGGGAGCCAGGAGAGCATTCCTTAATGGCTGGCTAGGGAACAGCCACTCTCCCTTTGCCATTCTTGGTTGAGTTTTTAAATAGATTTATGTCCTCTGAAAAAAAATATACCTGTGTTTGGCGTTTTTTAAATACGGATTTTGTTATAATGACTATGCTGCAACGATCTTACATAATCAAGTACCAGTAAATGTGTGTTTACTAAGCTTTTGGATATTTCCATGGCCCTTGCAGTGACTGTGTTTAGACATTCTGTTCAATGCTCAGTGGAGTTTGTTATAAGAAGAGCAACAAAAACCTGAAAGCAGAACTTCATTGTACTGTGCCTATGGAGTTACAGGCTTGTGGTCAGCTGGATGGCTGTAGCACTGGCTCCGTAATTCTCTTTGGAAATGGTTGTGTTGGTGTGGTTTTACAGCTGCTGCAGTGTAAATGACAATTTCCTAGGTGGCTATTTGTGTGCTTTAATAAAGGAAAATAAAACCTCCTGTGCACTGAATGATGGTCTGGAAGATTTAGCTGTGTGGGTCAGGGATGTCTCAGCCTGATCCTTTTTTAGTGAGATCATTGGGAACTTTTGTGTCACAGGCAACTTTGTCTGTAGTTAACACAGGAACAGAAGATGTGAAAATGCTGGGAAATTGGTGTTTGGAGATGAGTGTGAGTTGTCTGCACTCTGCCAGCCTCCACGGGGTCCCTGGGTTTTGCAACAGGCAGCTCTGGTGTGCAGGCAGCTGCCTGCTGTAAGAGGTGAAGTCTGATGCAGGATGAAAACAAGCTCTTCCCACATGCTCTCTCCACAATTCCAAGGAGTTATGGGGTTAGGCATGATCATGGAGAATAATAAATTACAGTGCTGCTCTGAAAATAAAGCCAAGGCCATATTCTCCAAGATAGATCAGCCAGTGAGATGTGTGATCAGGGAAGCGCTTTCTGCACAGAGATCAATATTCCTACCCAAGCAGGCAAATATCAGGAGAGGGTTTTTTATTAGCAGGGGTGATTTTCTTCTCAAAAAAAAAAAGGTAAAAACTGGTGAGAACAAAAATGGAAATCTTTATTTCTCTTCTAGTTCAGTTAATTATAAGTGTCCAGGGGTGAGTTCTCATAGCAAAACCATAAACCAAAGTGCTTTACTCAGTATTAGGGGATTTATTAATGTACTAAGTGTTCTCTTTGCTGCTGCTGGCTGAAGTCAAGTGCTGGAAAAGGCTGAGGAATGGATGAGCCAGTGACTGAGCTCTCTCCTGAGGAGCCACTTGGTTTGCAGCAAATCTGGCTTTGGAAATGCCACATTTCCCTTCCTCTCCCTCAGCCAGCAACTTCCGTCCCCATGAATTACAATTTCTAACAGCAGAAACAAGGAGCAGAATTTACACTTTTGCTGAAGTTTGGATGGACAACACCCTCAGGCACATGTGGAATTCTCAATTATCCTGTGCAGGGCCAGGAGTTGGACTCAGTGATCCTCGTGGGTCCCTTCTAACTCTGGATATTCTATGATTTATGGTTTTATGCCATGGGAAGAGCTTAGCCAGGGAGGTGCTGAGTTACCCTTTACTGAGCTGCAGGTCAGGCAGCAGTTAGTTGGTTTGGGTGAGTATTCAGTTTAAATTCCCCTCCTCATGCCCACTGCCTATAGGAGCCATGAAGCCTTTCCCCTGCTCTGAATGCCTCTGCCTCCCAAAAAGCCTGGCCCTCAGGCCTGAAGACAACTTTTGCAGGTGGCAGAAAACCTGACTGCAGAAAGACCAAAGCTGTGTTGGCCCCTTGTGATACCAACACTGCAGCTCAGGACTTGCCCTGATGAAGATGCTGCCTGATGCTGAGCAGATGCCATGTCTGTTTTTCCAAGGTATTTTCATAAGGAACTAGACTGTAAATGTCTCTCTTTCCCCCCCCCCCCCTTTTTTTTTTTACCCAGAGAAAGATTTGTTAACTCTTTAAAGAGCTGTCACTGGGCTCTGATCTCTCTCTTGGGTACTTTGGGATATCAATTCCGGGTAGGACAATGTGTGCCCAGAGAAGGATGCCTCTCACCCTGCAATGCTTTATAGGGCAAGTGGCTGCTCTCTATAGTTAGAGCCTCTATTTTAAATGAAAAGGATCTCCAGCAGCAGCTGGTGCGGGTGCAGCCTTTGCTATGTGCTCAGAAGAGAATCTCTCAGACTGGCAGCAAAGCAGGCTCTGCCAAAAAAACTCCAGTTTACTTTCCCACTCATTTCCCTGTGCTTCCCCTCAGCTATTTTTGTGGGTATTTATGCATAAGCAAATTTCTCCTTCCCCAAACAGGAGAATCTCCTTCGGACACATCCCGAGCCTCAGCCCTGATTGTGCATTCATGGTTTCACACCGTGTTTCCGTGTGAATCTCTGTGGCAGCAGAGCTTCTTCACTGTGACTTTGCAGAATCAGCTGGTAAATCACACCCTTGATCCTCACCTCCCAGGCCCTGGCCAGGGCTGCCCGAAGGACCAGGTCTTACTTCCCCACCTTCTCCTTTTCTGAGGAGAGCCACAAAGCTGAGGTGGGAGGGATAGAGGGTAGAATCCTGCAGCAATGGCTGTAGGAGGGAAAGCTGTCCCAGCTCTTGTGGGGAGAATGGCTTGTGATGTGGGGAGGCTGGAACCTGATCTAGTGGAAGGTGTCCATGCCCGTGGCAGGGAGTTGGAATGAATTGGTCTTTAAGGTTCCTTCTCACTCAAACCACCCCGTGATTCTGAATTCTGTGAAAGGAAGGTGGACCTGAGGTGGCAGCATCAGCCCATAACCCAAGAGCTGTGATGCCACATGAGGAACAGAGATAGCTATAAGAAAGTAGAGCATGTGCCGTGTGATGCTAATGGGTCTTTGGTACAGGTTTTTTTGGGATGGAGATGAGACGTTAAAGGGTCTGCAGCCCCTCCTTGCCACGTCTGAGCTGATGCACACCTATTTTGAGTGGCCCATGCTGTCTCCATGCACCTGCCTTCTCGCCCATTCAGACTGGGGATCCATGCCACCTTTGCTCAAAACACATGGTAACAGAGGTACTAAGGTCACAGCTCATTTTGAAAGGAGTTTTAGGATTTTTCTAAGCAAAGGGACTGCTATTGGGGTGGCTGCCACATCTCACAAACTCCCTTTGTTCCTGTTTTCAGTACCCTGGAGCCTGGATAGATTGCATCACAGAATGAAATAATCAATAAATAGAGCAACATGGTTTTGTATCTTGGCAACGATGATGCTAATCAACCATGTAAACTGACTTTGCTGTCTCCCCCTTAATGCAGAGAAATCCTGCCTGTCTGCAGTGAAGGAGTGATGCCTGCAGTGCTGGGGCAGATCCTTCCCCCACCTGATGCCTTCCCTCCTCCAGCTCAAGGTTTCTGCTTCAGAAGCCCAAAAACTCCCTAAATACTCCCTAGGGTAGAAAGTGCACAGTAATATCCAAACTGAGCTGGGATCACCTTCAGCCCCCTGGACAACATCTCTCATGTTTGGATTCATAGAATCACCCAGTCCTAGAATGGTTTGGGTTGGAAGGGACCTCACAGATCACCTAGTTCCAACCTCCTTGCCATGTGTAGGATTCTTGGGAATTTGGTCCTCCTGTTATTAAACTGCTGGAAGGGCCTCTGGGAGGAAACACCAGCTCCCCATGGTATGTGGCATCACTTGGGATCTTCCTGAGTAATGAGCAGACTGGATCATTTGTGGATTACACGTTGTATGCATGTCCTTGCTTCTCCCTGCTGCTTTGCCCTCCTTGCTCCTGTTGCAGTATATGGGTGCCAGGAGGGAAATCCTACCTGCAGAGCCCATGCAGGCAGCTGTTAGTGGGAGGTCTCCTATCCTATGCGACCAGCCCAGCCCACTCTTGCAGCAAGAGGTGTTTTTCACCTGGAATATGTTATTGCTGTGAGAGGATGTAGCTCTGGTACTGATGGAGTCTCCTGTCTCCCTGCAGTGGTCAGGGAGAGCATCACTGCTTCCCTTCCCTTTGGGCATGAAGCCAGGCAGGATGGGCTGGAGCCTGGAGCCTTGCAGAACCAGCCCTGCCAAACAGCAGATTTTCAGCATACTGAGATGAAGGATGAATCTGACAGAAATCAAGCAGGAAATTTGATTTTTTCCAAGGAAACAAAATCAGCACCTTCCCATAGTCTGGTTTTGGCTGCATCAGATCACCTTTGTCTTGGTCACAGAGAGGAGCACAGGCAAAGCCTGAGCTGGCTCTGTCCACTCTATAAACATTGATTTCTCTGTGTGTTTTCAGTCTGCCATGTGCAGCAAGTGCTACAAAAAAAAAAAAAAAAGCTCACGCCATGCTGATTCATTCAGTGACGAGGAATAAAAACATAAGCTCTCTAGTCAATATGAAATTAAGATTAATGGCTTTTCAGCTCTGTGTGAAAATAATCCCATATTGTGATTTGGCTATTTAATGTTTATTCACTGTTAGTCATTAATAGCACTTCTCTCTGTGCACAGGTCATTTGCTCACATATTTTGGAGTTCCCCTCATCTCAGTCTTGCACTGCTCTTGCTTTGCTTAACCAGAGAGAAAATCAGAGAATCACAGAATCACCTGGTTCCAACACCCTTGTCATTAAAATTCCTGGAGATAATCACTTGCCTCCAGGGACCCAGAGTAAAAGAGCAGAAAATGAGCCCAACCCCTGGTGCTGGTGTTTACCCTTCTCCCTGCATTCCTGCAGTGACTGGGAGGGGGGAATGAAAAGCTGACCAGGGCCAATCACCCTACAGTTTGCTTTGGCACCTGCACTGGGGTTTAATTTGAATGTGCTTGGCTGGAAAACTGCTTCATCTTTTGGTGAGTGTGTGTCAGCACTGCCCCTGCCTGGGGAATATCCGCCAGGATGGTGTGGGGTGAGTTCCAGATCAGGTTGGATGGGGCTCTGAGTGTCCTGGTCTAATGGAAGGTGTCCCTTTCCATGGCAAGGAGTTGGAACTGGATGATCTTTAAGGTCCCTTCCAACCCAAACCAGACTGTGATTCCATAATTCTATGAGCTGTTGGCTCTGACCTGCCCCAACTACCATGAAATGAGGGCTGTCAGCTTCATGGCCCCAGCTTGGATGAAGGAGCTCAGCTGACCATGATTGTGGCTTGGAGGATCCTGCTGTCTCCATCACACAGATAAGGAAAATGTAATTACATCTGTAGGAATTCCATCAATACTGAGCAGCAGCAGGCTGGGTCTCAGGGGAGATTTTTCATTGCATTGAAATCTGACTTTATTAATTACCAGCTTCTGATCTCATTTGAGGGTTAAGTTTATGAAACTGAATCCTTAGTCCTCTGATTTCCTTATTCAGCTGGTTTATTGAGTCTTGTACAGTGGATGGTTTGGACCTTAGAAACTCCCAAGGTGTCTTGTTCTTCTGGCACAAGCTGTGCAGGAGAAGAAGCATCAGAGCAAGGAGAGATGATGGAGTTGTGCACAAATCCCGGGGAAAGACAGAGGAAGAAAACATTTCTCAGGAAAATTGAAGATGGGGACAGCTGCCTGTTGTCAAAGGTCTTAACCCCAAACTACAGCTTATTTTCCCCCTGACAGGAACAATAATGCTGGTGGCAGCACCCAGAGCCCCCATGCCTGCCCAGCCCCGAGGTGTGGGGCTTTAGCAGAGCCACCACCAGCCTTTGGTGCACTCCAGACTATTCACCTCCTCCTGGGGAAAGCTTCCCATCATCTGTTTATCCAGAGAGCATCAGGCTTGGCCATAAGTACTTATAGGATTGCCTGGTTTTTATCTAGACATCAATTATTTTTTTTATTAAGAGAAAACAGCCACTGAACAGCCCTTCAAGCTTTGGGCTGGTGTCTATTTCCACTTGAAGAGCTTTGTTAGATAATTGTAATACTTTTCTGAGAGAAAACAGAGCAATTGAGGCTTGTAATTAAAAGCTATTCAGAGAGCTTTGATCCTTCCCTCTGCATCTTCCCTTACCATACACAAATGCCAACAAGAAACTCTTGGCAATATTTACTGTCACTATTCTTGGCCTTTGCCTTTAAATCAACTCCTCTTCCTCGCTTCCTGTCAAAGGGAGGAGGGGGGGGAGAAATTTGGCAACATGGCAGGTGGCTTTTCAATAGAGATTTATTTGGAACATTTTTTTGTTTGTTTTTTTTGGAGGATGCCTGATATCACAGAACAACAGAATCATTAAAGTTGGGAAAGGTCATCAGGTCCAGCCATCAGCCCCACACCACCACCATGTTTGCTGCTAAACCATGTCCTAAAGTGACACATCCTCACATTTTTTTGAACACTTCCAGGGATGGTGACTCCACCACTGCCTTGGGCAGCCTGTTCCAATGCTTGACCATCCTTTCAGTGAAAAAATATTTCCTAGCATCTAATCTAAATCTTCTCTGGTGCCACTTAAGACCATTTTGTGTCATACTGTCACTCCACAATGACAAGCCTGGAGCTCCTCTGGAGGACTCAGAGCTGACATGGAAAAAGGGTTTATCACCTCAAAACTGGCTCCAGGCACAGCCACGGCTGCAGTGATGGTGTGGGTGGGTTTTACCCACACTGTCTGTCTTGGGCAAGGACAGGGAGCTGCCAGTGCTGTGTCCCCATAGCCCGCAGAGGGTCCTCAGGTGACCTCCTGACTCACCATGAGAGGAACCCAACCTGGGAAGTCCCCTTCCCTTCAGCAGCAGGTGGGAATGTCAACCTTGAGGTGCTGAGACCCTTTGAAGGCACCAAACCAGGCTTGTTTCTCCCAGAATTAGCAGTAAAGCCAGAGGGTCCCCATTTCATTGGGTCTGTGGTGGGAGCATCAGTGGCTCATCAGCACCTCCCAGCAACTTGTAGTGAACAAGGGGAGTGCTAAAGATAAGTCAGGCCGTACATTACAAGGACAAATTCTCTTTCTTGGATTGATTTTAACAGTATCCTCTGGAGACTCTTCCATTTCACATCTTTTGTAGTCCAAGCTTTTGCTTGCCCAATTTTAATCTTTTCATTTTTTTTTCCTCATCTAAAGATCCTTCTGATAGCCAGGCCTTCATCAATCAGCAGGCTATTGTTTCTTTTCTCACCCAAAATCGTGATCAGCCATAGAGAGACAGTGTGAGACGGCCTAAATCCCGGAGGATTAGAGCTTCCGGGGGAGAACAAGCTGCAGCACAGCTTGGATGAGGACAATTGATCGGAACAGCCATTATTGCTGCAGCAGGAAGACTTAAAAAGCAACAGTCATTTCCAATCCCCCTCCTCTCCCCTTGTCTCAGACGCCTGTGTTTAAAGCCTGCAATGGGAATATAAACCCTGTATGAACCCTAATTCCGGTTCTGGGGTGGAAAACAACTTGTTCCCCCTCTCCCAGGGATGATGAAGCAGAGTCCTTCAGGGCTGTCTGTGGTCATGAGTGCAGCAGAACGGGGAAGCCGGTTCCTTCCTGGAAAGGGGATAGGCAGGAATCTGCTGCTTTCCTCTGTGCCACTGGACTGTGCTGGAGTAAACAGAAAGCCTTCAGCTCCTGCTGTGAGCAGTGAGGCTGTCCCTCATCTTTGCACCCATTAAGACATTCCAGACTGTCCCAGAAGGAAATTTCCCCCAGCTTTGAGGCTGAGCTGACTTCCCTGCTCCAATGAATGGCTCTCTGGGAAGGGGTTAGGATGGGAGGGCCCTCTGGGTACCTAATTCAGCCTCCTGTGACCCTGCAGACCCCAGAAGGATGTTTGTTCAGGAGGGAATTTATTCAGTGAGTTGTTAATGGGGTTTATTTCACCACTTCCAGTCTTCAAGATGCAACTAATGTGGGTTGGTGTGGCAAACCAGTCCCAGCAGCGGGAGGAAATTCAAAGGAATGAGTTGGCATGCAGGGTTTCCCTGTGTGTGTGGGAAGAGTCTCCTTGAAGGTGTTTTCTGCTCTCCCAGAAGGAGCTGAAGCAGCCTGGCCTCGGGTGCTGTGCTCTGAGGGTTTGCCCGGGCGTGGGCACCCCGACTTTGCCGGTGCCCCCGCAGAAGCAGAGTGCCGGGCTGTGTGAGGCTGAGCAGCTGCGGAAGGTGCTGCGATGCTGAGCTGAAAGCAGAGAGTGCCGCTTAGTGCCGCTGCTCTGAAATACAGCCTGTTGGATGCTCCGCTGGCCGCTCCGGACACCTTGAGGTTCCCCTGGGAGCCAGAGCCCTTCCTGAGCACGGCAGGAGACCTTGGCCGATGCAAATGCTTCTCCCCTTGGAGCCTTGCACGCTACAAGAGCAAAGAGGAGCCGACATTCGTGTCTTATGTATTTTACATGGAGAAAATCACGGATGAAGGCAGGATGCTGCTGTAAGCAGATGCTGTTCATCCTCAGGGAGAGAAGTCCCAGGGGATATAAGCAGTGCCTGTAAGTGCCTGATAAAGGATGGAGAGAAGAGAGAACCAGACGCTCCTCGGTGATGTCCGGTGACAGGACAGGAGGCACAAACTGAAATATGGAAAACTCCATTTAAGCCTAAGAAATAAATTTACTGTGAGAGTGGTGAAGTATGGGAACAGGTTGCCTGAAGAATTTGTGGCATCTCCATCCTTGGAGACATTCAAACCCAATTGGACGTGGTTCTGGGGACTTTGCTCTAGGTGACCCTGCCTGAGCCGCACTGTGAATCTGTGACAGTCATGATTTGTGATTTAGTGGGGAAAGCTCCAGCAATGACACTGTCAGGCCTGAAAGTGAGTGACTTACACTCGAAAGGTCCTTTCCATCTAACAAGATATATTAGGTTTTCCACCTAATAAATTATATTGCCTTTCCTACAGACCTAGTGCCAATGAACAGTGACCTTTCGGCTAACCAGGCAACTTGTGTGTGAGGTGGCACTATCTTAGTTAATTTTCTACAGTCAGAGAGGTTTTTCCACCTGGGAAGCCCCATTGCCAGCAGGTGGCAACCGTGCTAAAGCAAAATTCCTGGAGAAGTTTCACCTGGAAGAATGTGTTCCGCTTCATTGTTCTTCCAAAATCAGCACCTTTAATATGGAGGAGGCAACATACCTCTTTCAGTTTTCTAAAAGGGAAAAAAGGCAATTGCCATCACGATGTATCGAGGGTTGTCAGGTTGGAGTGCTGAGGGCACTGACCCAACTGAATTGCCCTGAGCAGCCTCACCTGGGATCTCCTCCCACACCCTCTCCCGTTGGCCCAGGAGCCCCTTTAAACTGAGAACTGCAGCCCACTCCTCTTCTGTTTTACCTGTCCCATGCTTTCCTGGTGGAATTTGGACAGGTAAGAGCCCAGCTTGTTACCTGTATATTTGGGGAAAGCTTGAGAGAAAAGTTTTAGCTGAGGCAGCCTTCCTAAAACCAGTAATTTATATACTTTGCAGGGCTAAGGGATGTGAGAGTGAGCTTTCCAAGCTTTAAATATGGTGTTTCTGATCTCCAGACTCTTCTTCTCAAGTCCTGGTTCTGTTCAAGTATTTGAACTGTTTATCTGCTAAAGAAGGAACTTTATCTGCAGTGCTTGGTAGAGTTTTTCTTGTTGCTTATAAACACCTTAATTTTTTTACAAATCTACCTTGTTTTACTTTGCATTAGGTAAAATGCAATATATATAACAGA
Organism: Corapipo altera; assembly: GCF_003945725.1. NCBI lineage: Eukaryota > Metazoa > Chordata > Aves > Passeriformes > Pipridae > Corapipo > Corapipo altera. The sequence continues at coordinate 8,819,235 of NW_020884893.1, read as the reverse complement.
GATATGGCAAAAGTAGTGTAAATTTCTCTTGTGAAAGAAGGACCAGACTCTTTTTCCTCATGAGGTTTATTTCATTAGTCACTCTTAAGTAAATATATATTTGACACTTAACAGGAACAATTAGTTAAAAATAATTTCTAACACAAATTCCCACAGTTGTCATAGTATTTGTATGGTGTGTTGTTTAACCCTATTTTTGAGACACAAATCTTTCTTTTGGTCTAAATTTAACCTGTGCTAACAGTCCAGGAAAGAGGGAATTTGGGGTGGGGTGGAAGATGGACAACCCCCAAAATAAAAAACAAAGCTATAACACATAGGCACATGTGTTTCATGGACATGAAAATGGTTTCTTTTTTTTTTCTTCCAAATACTCATCCTCCACCCATTTTATTGATATTTCATTGAAAGTGCTCATTAGCTCTGCCCCATGAAACAATCCTAATAACATGGAAATAAAGAACTGAGCATTGCATTATTCTGAAAACTGCTCTCCAGCCTGTCGGTGCTGTACAGCAGATGGCAATAAAGGACCACTGTGTGGTAGAAAAGGAAGTTTTCTGTCCTTAACAACTCAGGGTGTGTAATTAAAAATAAGAATACAGAAATGCAACTCTGAGGAGCTGGGAGGAGCAAAGAGGGGAAATAAGAACTGCAAGAGAGCAGGACAAACTGTGGATGATGAGCATTATAAACAGACAGACACAACACTTGTAAACGCCAGAACGGACATTGTGCATTCGTTGGCCACCCCTTCAGTCTGTGAAGCTGCCCCTGCAAAGCCCAGGGAGGGCAAGGATCTGTGATCCCCAAGCCACTGTTCAAGAAGTTCTGCATTCCAGCAGCTTCCGGAAACTTTTCCGAAAACTGTCGTCCAGGAAAGCGTACAGGAAGGGGTTCAAGCATGAGTTAGCATAGCTCAGGCTGGTGATAAAGTAGGATATACCAATGACCACGGAGGTCTGGGGCAAGTCGGTGGTCAAAGCCACAATGGTGGCCAAGTGGAAGGGTGTCCAACAGAAGAGGAACACAGCCAGGACTATGAAGACCATAATAGTGACTTTCTTCTTGGCTTTGTCCAGGGCTCTAGCGTTAGAGTTCAAGTGCATGTTCCTTAGCTTGTAGAGCATCATGGTGTAGAGGATGCAGATGGTGGATACTGGAATGGCAAAGCCAAGGATGAGGGTATAGATCCTGCTGGCTTTGAACCAAAACCTTTCAGGCTTGGGGAAATTGAGACCACAACTCTTTATCTCCAGGTCATCGGTGTAGACGTTGGCAAAGATGATGAAAGGGAGAACTATGATGGTGACCAGGATCCAGATGCACAGGCTGACAATCCTGGCTGCTCGGTACGTACGATGGGGCATCCTCTTGGACCTGACTGTAGCCAGTACCACCAGATACCTGTCTATGCTCATCACTGTCAGGAAATAAATGCTAGAGAAGATATTGTAGTGGTCTATGGACAAGATGACCTTGCAGAGGACCTCTCCGAAGGGCCAGTAGCGGAGTAGATGTTCCGCAATATTAATGGGCAAGACAAGCGTGAACAAGTCGTCGGCTATAGCAAGGTTCAGGATGAACATGTTTGTCACAGTCTTCATCTTGGGGGCCTTGAGGATCACATAGATGACAGCAGTGTTGCCTGTGAGCCCCACAGCACAGATCACGGAGTAAATCACGGGGAGGACAACATAGAAATCAGCTGCCTGCTCTTGGAAGGAGAAGTTGAACCTCATGCTGTTGTCCAGGTAGCAGCTGTTGCCTGCCTTGCTGCAGGTGCTGTTCAGATCATCCCAAAAAGAGCTGTTTCCCATGCCTGTTGGTCACAGACCACCTTCAGATGTTACTGAAAGCCTTGCTAGCCTGGAAGAAAGAAGGGGTGGGGGTTTTGTCGTTGTTGAGGGGATTTTTTGTGGTTTGATTTTGTTTTTTTTTATTTTTTTCTTTCCCCTGGAGAAGCAGCCACTATCTCATGTAGACACAGGTTATTTTCAAAGGTGGGTTGTGAGGCAACATGGACCACCTAACTTATTTCTCCTGTCCCCCCATGTTGGGGAAGTTAGATTTTGAAGTGATGGGGGAGGGGATAGTGCTTGAAAGGCACATAAGGCTCCACAAACCAAGGAAACAAGAGAATTGTAACTCTCTATGTAAGTCAAGGAACTCTTCTTTCTGAGGACATTCTGGTGAACTTCGCCTTTTCTCTTCTGGGAAAGTCGAGTGGCTCCAGTTCAGCTGTCTGCTGAGAGTGTTCTTCTGGGGCTGGCAGGAACAGGGAGGCAGAGGGGGAGCTTTGTGCTTGTCTGGCTGTTCACAGCCTTTGGAGGACTCAAGGGACGGCTGCTGTTCCACTGGCACAGCACTTGCTTTCTGTGCAGGAGCAGAAGTATTGCAGTTGTTAATTAGTGCCTGCCTTGGTGTCGGAGTTCAGGCTCTTCATTGACTGAGATTTCACAAACAATGAAGAAGTTTCTGACACTGCTACTCCCCCACTCCCAGGGTCCCCTAGCAAAAGAAGGAGGAGGAAAAATAGTTCAGGGAGTATTTCCAAAACTAAGGGTTAAAGGGGCTTAAGCTGCAATCAAAGTAACGCTCTAAGCAAGGGTGGGCTGTGATCTTATTCACTGTGAAGACCATCCCCAGTGCAAACCACTGGCAGCACACCAAACTTGGCACAGATGGACAGACAAACCTGTAAATGTCAGAAGTTCAGGATTAATCAGGGAAGAGGGAGAAAAGTACTCTGAAAGCGAATCCACTTTCAAGTCACAGCAGGAATCTCCACATCAGTAGCAGCTGCCACATCCATCACTAATGCCTGACCCCTTCTTCCAAGAATTCCTCTGCTGGGAATGAGCAAGCACGGACTCCCCTACCCCCATGAAGATGAAAGGTTTGGTAACTGGTCCCCAGGCTCTGCAAAGAGAAGTGCTTCCCTTCTCTTGCATTTTGTTGTTGCACAGCAGTCAAGTGCAGGACGGGACCGCCAGCGCTGGGGAAGGAGGGCTGAAGTGTCTCTTACCTGGTGAGTGGCTCCGCTGCCTCCTCCAGTACCTGCTGCTTGTGCTGGTGAGCCTCTTCTCTCTAATCCGAGCCGGAGGAGGGTCTCTGGGATGCTGACGTTACCGGGCTTTGCAATCATATCACCATGATGCCTCTGTGTGTGTGCGTTGCATGTCTGAACAATTAGCACGCTCAAACCAGGGAAGGGGGGCAAAAGAAAAGAAGGTTTTCTTTCTGCAGGGTTATTTAAATAGTAAATAAGGTAGGTGCTGGTGAGCAGCTGATGCTCCGGGCTGTTCCCTTCAGGAATAAGGGAGATCTGGAGGGACACGGACAGCACCCAGGGCTGGCTGAATGAGGAATATGTGAAACGGTGGGAAGCGGGGGGGTTAAACTGCTTCAATAGGGAACAGTGGCGGGTTTTAACAAAGGAAGATGCCCCAGAGGGAGTGGGAGGAGAGTAAGCAACATTACAGCTCGCAAAATGAACAAATAAACAGACCTTGCCAGATCTGTGCTGGTTTCAGCTGCTCTGGGGGAGTTTGGCTGATTTTTTTTCCCCAGCTGGGTCTCTGGTGCAGCTTTGGAAATGCAGCGAAATCCTTCAGATGTGCATCAGGAGGTGCAGGAGTCCCGTGAAGCTTGACAGAAATGCACCTCAGGCTATAGAGCAAAACCAGCAACAGTGTAAGATCACTTTACCTTCATGTCCCTAGAACAAGAAGAAAAGGGAAATCAAGGGTCTCTTGATTCTCCTTTAGCCCTTTAAATGTTGCCTGGCCTTCATTCCAAGACAAGGCAAGGGAAAATGCAGCCATCCATTGCTGCCATGCCTGGCTGTGTGCATGTAACCAAACGGGTCAGCTTTTTGATCTGAGCTGTGTAGCCATGAGCTGTGTTTGACTTTGCTCCTCTCCTGTAGATACTTACACTCTTCTGACAAGATTATTGTGCACTGGTAACTGGGGTGGGGGAGTAAAACACTTAATTGCACTTGGAAGTAATTTCTTAAAACCATGGGTATAACTGACTTTTTCAGCAGATGGAATTTTTTTTATGCCCAGTGTACCACTCTTCCACATATTTTCCTTACCTTGGCCAAAATCTGACCAGACATTAGGCATAAGGAAAATGAAACAGAAGTTATATTGCCCAAAAGATGCATAGGAATGCTATGGATGATATTTCTTCACATGAAACACCCCTGGAGCCGTGCTCTTGCCTATTTTGGTAAAGCTGTAAGTAGTTGTAAATGAAGCAAGGTATTGATAGGTCTGCAGGGAGAAGGCAGTTTCCAGGAATTGCTGTTGTCTTTTTCAGAGAAGAAAGTACACGAAGGCAGAGAAATTCAGGAGAATGTGATGTTACATTTGGTGATCTGTAACTATTCCCCAGGACAAAAGGGTTTGAAAGTATTTTGCATCCACAATCCTTCCGTTTAGGCTTTCTGGTTTTCAGCACAAAGCACATCTCTGGGATAGCTTAAAAGCCATCCTTTCACTCACCAAACTATATTATCTTGGAACTGGCAACACGCTGCCCTGTCCAGTGGTGGTGTGCCCAGGAGCTGTCTGTTTTAGGGACTGTTGGGATGGGCTGGGGAAGGATGCAGGGACTGTGGTGCCGGTGACATTCCCTTGTGCTTTACCCTCTGCCTTGTGCCTTACTCCTCATTATCTGTAGTGAACATGCTCTCCGTGCCTTGGATAGGATGTGCATGATTAAAATAACCTGCCAGAGATGCGATGGAGACTAATTAAATCTCATTGCCTGGTGTGGGTAGAGGGGCTTTTGCTTCTTACATCCCTCAAAACAAATTCCTGGCATCTGCTTTCTGAGCTGTGCTCTTTGTGTAGTTCTTCAGTAAAACTCACTTGCTTTGGGGAGGACGATTGCCAACAGATCTGAATTCATGTAGGAAATTGCTTTGCAGCAGGAGCCCTTCCACCAACAGAGAAAAATCTTTCCCCTGTGTGGCTGTGGGTCCGACCAGAGCCAGTGGCTGTGCACAACGGAGGCACATCATGTGTATTAGTGAGATGGGGAGTGTTTGGAGGGAAGGCTGAGAGGATGTTTTATTCATTGTGTTTTCTCTGACTGGGCATCCCTTCCACTTGATTATAAATATTATGGTGCTATGAAATCTTGAAAATCAAGCACTGGTTTGAAGATCCTGTTACGAAGGACATGAGCAGTGTTTTCCCTCTGAGCTCCTGGGACCTACTCTCATGCCAGCAGCTCCACTGCCAGCTCATGCAACAGGGACAAAGTTTCTATTCCTGCCAAATTCATGCCATGGAGATGGACTTTGCCTCTCAGAAGCCACATTCACACTGTGCAGCTCGAGTTAACTGTGCAAAAAAAAGGTGGTGTTTTAGGGAGGGGGAAATCCCCGCCAGTGCTAAATCAATGGTGCTTTATTGCCTTCATAAACCTGTCGTGCTGCTCACTCCAGGCAAAGGCAATCCACCATTTTGGAGTTATGGAGAACCTGTTTTGTTGGGCTCCTGCTGCTGTTGAAGAGTCAAGTTCATCTCAAGGACACAGATACACAATCAATACCCTGTTTACCAAAACAAAATGTTCTCGTCTGACTGTCTTGCAGTCGTTGGTTATTAAGGTGATTTATTTGTATGAGGTGTTCAGGCTTTTCAAAAGCACTGCAGGTTAATAATAGAATCAAGGGATAGTTTGGGTTTAAAGGTCATCTAGTCCAACTGCCCTGCAATGTGCAGGGACATATACAGCTAGAACAGATTGCTCACAACCCTATCCAGTCTGACCTTGAGTGTTCCCAGGGATGGGGCATTTACCACCTCTATTGGTACCCTCTGCCACTGCCTTATCACCCTCATTGTAAAAACGTCTTTCTTATATCTAACCCAAACCCATCCTCCTTCTGTTTAAAGCCACCCCCCCCTCGTCCTGTCACAACAGAACCTGCAAAAATATCCAGAACTGATTATGTCAAACAGTCTGCAACAGCTTCTGTTGAGGAAAGCCAGTGTGCCTGGTCAGGTTACTTGTTATAGGATATTATTCATTGTGCTCTAGCCTCTTCCTCAGGACTGGCTCTCCTTGAGCTGCTCTGATGCAAGCTTGGAAGTGTGGAGAAGCTGGTCACTGCACCCCCAGGAAGCTCCTGCTTGGTGTGCTGCTCACTCAGCAAAGGAGCAGCTGGTGAGTGCTGGGGTGAACTGGAAAGGAGAAACCTAAGCTTATTCATGTGCTGGGTGCTTCTGCCTTTGCCACAAGCTGGCTCGTGTCCTGCTGCTTCCTAACCCTTCCCAGCTATAATTGAGCCAGACTGGCTTAGACAGGTGATCCAGCAAGGGGTATAGGTGTTGATTTTTCTGGGGGGTGACTGTAGGGCAGATGTCTCCATCAGTGAACTGGTAAATTGTGGTGCAGAAAGTGCCTTTGAATGGTAATAATTGCTATGGATCCAGGGACTGGTGACACATCCAACCCATCACAAGCTGCAGTGAAGGCAAAGTGGTACTGGAGGTGATTTAAGGAAAATCGTAGTAATGAGTCTTATAAATGGCCCGTTTTTGTCAGGGGAAGTACATATCAATAACTGCCCTGTCTGTCTCTGCAGGGGAGCAATCGAGACAAATGCCATGTTAACAATTTCCTCAGACCAGATGTGATAGGGAATAAAAACTGCAGCACCAGGAGGAGGTGGGTGGCTGAAGATGATTGCTCCCTGCAAGTCAGGAAGGAGGCTGTGAGGCTCCAGCAACAGGTCAGTTCTCATCCCCAGCAGCTTTTGGAGAATTTGGCTCTTCTACCAAACATCTCCCAGCCCTGTGGTGCCACCCAGAAGTGTCACCCAGCCATAGAGGGTGAGTAGCATTGCAGGAGTCTGCCTGGTTCCCAGCAGGAGGCCATGCACTCAGACGTGTGTTAATTAATAGAGCTCTGGCAGTGTATCCGTGACAGTGTGAGCAAGGACACAGTACCAATCTTGCTGCAATTAATATGTATCTGTGAGAATTTAGAGTGCAGGCAGAACATTGATTTAAACACCCTCATTTCCTCCCCCACCCCCTGTTGGTCTGGCTTCAAACAGCCTTGTTACAGAAATTAAAATCTGCTTCCTTTACAGGATGCTTTTATTCTCCAGCATTTTGTCCTGCTTTTTCCCAGGGCTGGAAGTGAGTATGTGCTTCAGTTGGTTTGGTGCCTTGTGTCAGTCCAGTCTGTCCAAAGCAGAGCTCTTTGGGAGAGGAAGGTTTCTGGAAGGGGTCTGTCTCCTTTTTCTGTGCTGCTCCATCCACCTTTGCAGGGTCTGTAGGGCTTGGGTCAGTGGCCTGGGGCTCCCCTTTTGTCGGTGTTGCCATGAGCAGCTGGAAAAACCGTCCCACGTGTCCTGTGATGGCCCTGACTCCACTGGAGATACTGCTGCCTCATCCTCCTTAACTATTTGGAAGAAGGGGAAGCTAATCTGCTGGATCAATCTATGGATCAGCTTGTCTTCTGGGCTTGAAGCTTTTGTTGTTCCCTATCTCAGGCTTCTTCCATCAGCCCATGTGAGTCACAGCCTTTGTGTAATCTGACTGTGGGACCTGTGCCTGTGAGGAAAAAGCATTGTATGTGATGGGACCTTGTGCTGCAGTACTCCAGGGTACTCTAATTGTTTCTTTTCCTAGCTCTCTTGGAATGCTGTGAACTCCAGAAGATATCCATGACCACTGGATCTAACTAAAGAATCTGTTTTCCTGCTGATTGCCTTTATCAGATGTGTCTGCAAGGGGATTCTTCAGCACAGTTGTTGGATTTCAGAGGTAAGAAGCAAGAAACGAGGAGGAATGCTAGTTTAAAAGGATGGGAGTAAAATAGAAATAAAAGGATATTTGTTGCCCAAATTGGGTGGATTGGGAATGGATCTGAGTCAGCAGACAGAGATCTGTTCTTCCCTGTCCTTTCTCGTGCTGTGCTGTTGGCAGATGAGGGCTGTGTAGGGCAAATAGTGCTGCAATCCATCGGCATTCCATGCAGGAATATACATTATTTAGTTGCTATTAATCTGCTTGTTACATAGCTTCTAAGAGCCCTTGGTATCTGCCACTTCCAGGTGATAGGAGTTCTTTAAAGCCACCTGAACTGTCACTTCAGAAAAGTCACCATTTCTGTCATCCCTTGACCTGTTTTGAAAAGCTTTGAGTCTTTGCAAACCACAGCATTGCACCAGGGCTATAATGCATCCTTGGAAAAACAGCCCGGAGCCCTTCACGGGTGCTCGCCAGGGAGCAGGCTCTGTGCAATATATTCCAATATCTAAGCAACAGCTCAATGTTTTGCCTCTCTGCTTAAGTAGCAGACCTCCTCTGGCCTAAAAGCCTAATCAGTAGAGGGTTATGAAGTGCAAATTGCTGCTGAATGAATTTGCTGCTTTTTTTCCACTCTGGTTTCCCCTCCCTCCCGTGTTATGACAGTGAAATGACTCATCTTCACCTTAGTATCATGTTTGAGAAAAATGTTCTAATATTTTCTACAGTGTTCATTGTAGAAAAAAAAAACCAACAAAACACATGAAATCTGTCTTCTGGCACATTTTTGAGTTCAATTATACAGAGCTAGCACCTTTCTCTAACACTCTTTAGGCCAACAAACATTGTGGAGTGCAAGGGTTACGATACCAGCAATTGTTATAAGGCAAAAAGAGAAGCAGGAGACCTGGTTTGAGCTTAGTAAGACTGGACTCTATGGCTTTGGATTGCAATCAGCTCACTTTTGCCATTAATACCAGCCTGACCTACTTAAATAGGTCATTGTAATTCTTGTGGCCGAATATGTGCTAATGAAAATTCAGCTTTAGGAGCATGAGCCTTGTTGGATGTGTCAGTGTGATGGAGAAAATGTAAGTTGGATAAATGTGGTGAACTGAGCAGGAAATGATGTGCTATAGAACTCATAAAAATAATTTATAAAGCAGAAGATGAAAGGAAAAGGGAAGGGATTACTGCAAGGTGAGGTTTATGTCTGGTTCTCTCTGCTCATCTGCACCCCTTGGTCATGGACACAGTGGGGATGTTTGGCTCTGAGCAAGTGAGAGAGGGAATGGATTTGGTGTGTGCACCTGAAATAGCCAAAAGAGCAGCAACAGACAGTAACACCTGGCTCTTCTCTCTTTAAAATCTAATTTGGCCCCCAAAGCAAAACCCCAAAACTTAATTCCCTGGGGATTGAAGCTGTCAGGTCACTGAGTGGGGCTTTCGCAGCTTGCTGGGTGAATAAGGTCCCCATCAGAAATCCTACTGATAGAAATTTATTTACAGACAGCCACACTATAGAGAAGTTTTGGATGCTTGTGGAGGAGGAGCAGGAAGACAAAAGAAATAAAGATGTATCTCTGTGTTTTCCACAGGGAATAATTTCCAAAGCATAGAACTCCTGGGGCCATGCAGGGCCTCCTGCCAGGTGAGTGATTTCAGACAAGCACTGACCAAACAGGAGAAGGTGTTTTTCATTGGGCACAGAGCACACTTGGCCTCTGAACCCTCTCCATCTCCACCTGCTTCTCAATTCCACTTGAAAACAGAGGAAAAATTCCTTGTAAATGGCCTGTTTTCACCAAATTCTACAAGCTCTCCTGGAGGCTCCTTGCCAGGAAGTTGGTTTGGTGGGGTTTTTTTTGTTTGGTTTTGTTTTGGGGGGTTTTTTGGCTTTGTTTTTTTTTCTCATTTGTTTGTTTGGATTCTTGTTTGGTTAGTTTTTTTTGTAGTAACAATTGCTTTCTTCTTGTAAATGTTCAGTAAATTGTTTCCCCGGCTGGGATGTCAGGAGGTACAGGAGCACTTGCTGTACAGAAGCACTCCCCAATTGCATCAATAAGCTTTTTTGTGTCGCTCACTGAGTCCTAGAAAACTGCAGAGTAGTTGTGTGTCTCTGCAGGTTACTTGGCAATCAATTCTCCATCTCCAAAACATCCTAGTTTACAGGGAGGATGTGACGAACTCCTTACTCTGCAATAAGAGTTTTTGGGTGTATTAACATCTCCCCTGTTTTCCCAGTGCAGCTCTGTAGCACTCCTGCTTGGCTTACTCCTCATTGTGTGAGGCAGACAGCATCCTTCTGCAGCCCTGGAAAGGACAGGGAATTTTCTGGGCTGGAAAATAAAACATCCATTAGAAAGGCAGGATATGATGCTGCCCATCATGTACCCATGAGTGGTGTTCCCACCTCAGTTCTCAGTTTTTCCCTTCCTTGCTTCCCTGGGGCACCTCAGCAATGGGGGGATTTGTAATGTCAAACTGGACAAAGAGTTCATGAAAACAAGCTCTGTTTTGCCCATTACATAAGGGAAAAGTCATTTCAGGCAGAGAGAGGTGAGAAAAAGGTGAGAAATCAGTGGGTCTTTATCCTGTGGCTGCAGGGAGGGAAAACACAATTGCGGTGTGTGAGACACAATGTTAATGAGAGCAACCCAAACAGTGAGTGAACATCAACGGAGCTGCATCCTTGTCGGTGACAGAGCCTCTCCCATCCCTGTCTGCTGGATTTCTCCTGCTCCTTCCCCTGCCGAGAGGCGACTGTGTTGGGGCTGGTTGTGCCTGTCATTCACCTTTCCACTGCAGCCGGTTCTTAGAAAACAGTTGGCTTTTCTAACTCTCTTGAGCATTCAAGTGAGTCCAGGAGATGTGGGGATGGGCTGATAATTGGTTTTGGATTGTCTGGGCTGTTAGGTGTTGCTCTGTTTTCTGGTGCTCCTATCTGTGATGGAGCTATTTGCTCGGCTCCAAAGTGATCCCAAGCACTCTGCTTTTGTGGAAGGCAGAACAGCTCAAGAGAAAAATGTGCTGGAAATTACCTGTTCTGGGAAAACGCAATCACAGCAGATTTTCTTCTGGATCCTGTTTGTGAGCAAAGATGGAGCCTGAACAGGGATCTGCTCTTGTGGGGGTCCCTTATGCTCACACGAGTCTCTCTGTGCATCACCAGAGAGTTGTCATCCCACAGAAACACGGGAGTCCCTTGCAGGACTCTCCCGGTAGGTCAGGGAAGGGGATTTGACTACACAGCTGTACAACAGAAAAACATGGAGGCAAATTCTCCCTTTCTGTCCAGGAAAGCCAGGGTGTCTGCCTGCAGTATTCCATGAGTGGGAAATCTATTGCTGAGGGACTTCTGCTGAGAGATCCGTGCTTTATGAAATTCTTGCCGGGGGGCAGAGGCAGGCTGGAGGGCTGGAAATGATAACTCTGCCTTCCTCTCCTCTGCTCCTTTAATTGTTTGTAATGATTTAATAAGCAGCACTAAACAGGGAAGCTGATCCTTCCCTGCAGCAACACAGGCATGTGGCATTTTATTATCTTTTCTAGGGGCTCTGTTTAGAATTTCTTTGCTGTATTTTCTCTGCAGGGGCTTGATACAAAGCTGTGAGAGGTCATCAGGAAAACTGTGGACTTTGTGGTGCCAAGGCTCTGAGTGCTGAATCAGCACCAAATCCATGCAACAATCTGGGAAGAAGATAATTTGCAAAAATGGCATAACATAAAAATGAAATGCTCATGGCTTTGGTACCTTTATGTGTAAAAAATGCAGACCAGGGAGAGGAAGAGCAAATTAGGTACAAACTCCCAGTATTTGCAGAAGAATGAATGGAAATAACTTTCTGTTTAGGCTGCAAATCAGGAGAAACTTTGTGCCCGTCAGAAGGGTGTTGACGTGAAGCAGCTGCCAAGTGACAACAGACAGATGGAGAAGTGAAATCCCAAACTGAAGACTTTTAAGGTGGAGCTTTTTGGGTGCTGGGGGCTGTAGAAGCAGATCTTGCAAATCCCATGGATGATGCAGGCAGCTTCCCAGGGGAGCATCCCTGCCCCGTGCCAGGGACCTGCTGCCCTGGCCCCAGAGGGTGGTTTGGTTTGTACCTGATGGCTCAGCAGAGCTTGGGAAACGCCTCTGACTCACTTGAATTTGAAAGACATTTGTGTCAAATCGATGCATTTGTTCTCTGAGGGATGGAATCTGGAATTCTCACTGATTTTGTTTGAACACTGTGGCATTTCTCTAATCTCTCCCCACCCAAAAAACCCCCCCAGCAGATCCCCTGCTTCTCCCACTCTGTCTTTCGCACAGCTCAGATCCTCAGAGTTTTCCATTAAACTACAAGAATTGGATATTTGATGGGGTTTTTTTGTTGCCTCCTGGTACTCTGCAGGTCAGGGGGAAAGAAACTTCTCCCTCTCTTCATTTTTCTGCAACGACGAAGCATTTTGTTCCTCTCTCTGAAAGACTAGGAAGAAATGCTTCTTTTAAAGCTAGCAGAGCCAAATTGATTTCCCTTATCATTTGGAACAAAATAACCAAGTTATTTATGTTAAAATAACTCCAAAATTTTGAAGAGATCTTCTGAGAAAATATTTCTCTTGGTGACTGATTACAAGTGGGTATGGGAGCAACTCTTTGCCATGAACCACTCAAAGAAGTAATTTTTTCCCAAAGAGTAGATGTAATTACATTTTCTGGACGGAAAGAAGAAAGCAGTAGTGGACCAAAGGAGCTCCAAGCAAATCTTCATTTGCTGTCAGTGACTGAATTACATGCACATGGTTACAATCAGCTCTGCCAGACAAAACGCTGCCTTTGGATTATTGGGGGTTTTGTCAGAAATCTTTGAAGCATGAATAGTTCCTGGACTCGTCTCTGTTGGCTTCAGCTGTTCCTGCTGTCCATCATATCTTGCTTTTATAAGGCAGCTCTTGTCATTATGCTGTCCTTTAATTCAGATATCTGAGCCTTTTTCTACTTCTAGCCCCAGTATTCAGTGATGGCCTCACAAGCGAAGGGAAGGAGCTGGCAGGTGATAATTTATGGAACTGTCTATAATGGGAAAAACTCAGCCTTCAATTTCTGTCTCCTTAAAAATCTCTGTTTGGTGTTTTTTTTCTTCTCCTGCCTCTTGTGGTCTTCTGGTTGGTCTGAATTTAGTGCTTGGAAATGCAATTATATAGATCCCAATTATTTTGAGACAGAATAACTTCATATATAAAATTAAAGTAATTTAACTGACCGATATTTTGGAGTAACTTTTAAAACTTTTAATGTTTGGGATTGCTCAGTTAAAACTTTTCTAGAGAGTTTTCATTCCTGCTTCATGGCCTTATTGTTGTTTATTTAAACAATATGCCCAGCAATCCTTCCCTGGCCCAGAGGGATGGAGGATGAGGCATTGCCCATCATCCTGCTGAGGCTGTAAACCTTTGTCCTCAAATTTCTTCTGAGTAAAAGACTTGCAGGGCTTAGGAATGAATGGATGCTTTTCCCTTCTCCGTGGGCATTTATCATTCAGGTGTGATAAATGGTATTATCACCCTGCAGCAGTGATGTGTGAGAGAAGCAAAGTAACTCATTTATTGCTCATTATACTGTAGGGCCAATGGCTGAGCTGTTTGTTGTCATTTCTTCCCTTCTACAAATATGTTTTCTAGCCCAACAGATGTGGATGGAGGGCAGAGGAAGGAGCAGATGTGTTAAAGAAGGGGATCCAGGTGGGAATAATATTTGTGGGAAGATTGCCTGCACCTCATCTCTGCTGCTGTGTCAGCTGTTGGATGAGATGGAATGTAAGTAAATGGCTTTTCACTGCTTTTGTTCCTTCCACCCCTGGAAGTGTTCAAGGCCAGGTTGGACAGGGCTTGGAGCAAGCTGGTCTGGTGAAAGGTGTCCCTGCCCATGGCAGGGGGTTGGAACAAGATGAGCTTTAAGGTCCCTTCCAACCCAAACCTGTCTTTGAGTCTTCTACAGTTTTCAATCCCCTGCTGTGTATGTTATCTCCTGTTTGTTGGTGAGATAAGAGATGAAGGAAATACCAGCAAGTTCTGAGGATCAAACAAACCTGCCTTGTATGCAAATTGACTTTCTGGAAGGGAGCTTTCCATGCCCCCAAATCTTCTAGAAAAGAGCTGATTGGGTGGCAGAGGAAGGAGACAAAGGTTGGGGAAGCAATGCCTGGCCTGGTTTAATTGTCATATTGCCTATTTGTCTGCCCAGGACCCCAGCAGCCTGATGAAGTGTCCTGACAGCAGCTGTCCTTCTGCTGGGCCATCCCAGCCCCCTGGGCTGTAAATGTGCTGGATGTGATGGACAGTGAACATAGCCGGATCCTTGTTGTTCCCATCCCACTCAGGACTTATTAATCCCTCCTCTTCCTGCTGTGTCTCCATCCTCTTCGGAGGCAGGGTTGAATCTGAGGGCAACTGGAGGTTTGAATTGCTCCTTTTGCAGAGAGAAAAGGAAAGGTTTGCAGTTTGCTGAGGAACAATTTGCAGGAGATGAGGGAAGCTGGCAGGTCTGGGGCTGTTCCTGTTCTAGTCCCCCCTCTTGCTGCAGGAGCTGTGCCTTGGAGCATGGTCACCTTCTACCCCAAAGCCAGCACTTGGGTGACACCATCAGCTCCACTTCATAATGAAATTACAGCAGTTTGACATCCAGACTTGGGGATCTGGAAGCAGTTAGTGCCTGGCCAGCCTCAGAACACAGAAGTTATCTGATTTAGCTGAAATCTCTTTCACTGGGGACTGAGTAAAATTGCCTCGTATTTGCTCAGCGCTAAAAATCCATCTGAAGCTGATTGCCAGGACTTGCTGCAGCTGCTGGGTGATGGGATAAGCCCCTGCAACAGCAGCACGAAATGGGAGACTGGGAGAGAAATATTAAGAAATGACTCTTCCAACCATTTACAGGCTTTGATGTTCTCATGTTGGCTTAATGCTGTCAAAGGGGTTGATTTCAATGGTTTTAGAGGCACTAACTTGGGCAGTGAAATGCACCTGAGGCAGCAATTGCGTCTCTGGTCTCTGCAAGCTCCCTCATCTTCCTTCATGCTCCTCAGCATTGAAATCTTGCAAGGACCAAGTGAATCTGGGGCTCTGGGAAGGCTCAGTAGTGACAGGTTTTGGAGAGATTTGAGGCAGGAATTGGAAGCAGCTGCAGTAGATGGTGTAATCTTCATCCTTGTGCTCTCCTGCGTGCTGATACAGCCTGGAGGAGGCAGGGATTCCATAAAGCACCTTCTATATCTCCTGTGGGAGGAAAACAAGTGGCAAATGCATTAATTTCTTGCAGTTTCAGGCATGTGTTGGGTGGCTGTGGTGCACCCCAGGGCCAGGCTCTGCTGGTCTTTGCTCTGGCTGGTGATTCCAAGCTGTCCTCTTGTGATTTTTATTTACAAACCATCTCTCCAACCAGCCTCCACTTTGCTTTAAAAATTCAGCACCACGTTGGCAGCTGAACGGGTCCCAGAGCTGGGCAGAGGGATTTGAAATGCAATTTGCATCACAGAGTTGTTACAGGGTGGAAAAGGCCTCGTTCCTCCTGTGCCTGGAGCTGCTAATCTTGTTCTGAACACTGAAAACCTCTCCAGCTTCTCTCATTATACCTAAATTTGATTACTGCTTTGATTTCACACCTCTTTCATGCCGGCTTTTCCTCTCACCTTGGCTGGAAATGTCAGCCCTGAGAAGAGAAATTCTGCTGTGCCTTGGAATCCTTTGCATTGCCCATCCCTGTGCCTAAAGCTGCTTTTAATTATCTTGGGAATTTGAGCATGGAGGGACCTGGGGGGACTTTACAGAGGGGAAAAAAATAAGGCAAACAGGTCGAAGTGTAAATGCAGAGTCTGGGTTGCTGCAGTCTGCAGCGTCGTGGGGGTTTGGGCTGTGCAAATCAATGCTTTTCCCTGTGAATGGGTGGCTCCTTCTGTGTGTCCCCTGAAATCCCTACGTAAATGGCAATGGGATGTGAATATGTTATCCCAGGTGGTGAACTGAGCGTGATGAACAACACGGTCTGTCCCTGCCCTGTGTCCGAAGGTGACCGGGAGCAGATGTTCCCAGCCTGGCAGGAGGATGAAACGCTGCCAACATAGAGAAGCATCTCCTGAGCAAGGAGTGTTCAAAGACTTATCACCTCCTTTGCCTTACCCCCATGCATCTTTAATGCATCCTTCCTTTAGGAAAGTGGTTGAAATGTCTAAACACCAAAGGGGTTAAAATACTTGGGGTGTTTTCAGCTCATCCTTATTATTCCAGAATGAGTTTGGCTCTTTTTCCTGCAGATGAAGAGTTACCTGACATTTTTGGCATAACTTTTTTTAAAAAAAAATCCCAGATTTTGCAATCAGCTCTTTGTTCTCTTTGTATCACATAGTGAAGCCCTTGAAGGGCCATTTTGGAGAGCGACTGGTGCTTGCTTGGGTGCTTCAGGCTGCTGCAAATTCCCTGTCATTACAACCTGTCACTCCCCGAGCAGCACAAGGCAGGGGGAAGAGTGATCAAGGAGGATTCACTGCAGTGCTTCTCTCCCTGAGCTCTGCTTCCTTTGGAGCTGCACTGGGTAGTTGCAAGGGGCTGTTTCAAGGACATAAATTTATTTCCCACTCCTCAGGAACTGGGGCTGTTGTGTGATGCAGAGAAACATATATGTCTTTGTCTCACCAAGAGCTAAGCATTATTCACATATTTTCCAATGAGGTTTTGTTTTGCTTGTTCAATGGTTTGCTAAAAAGTAGGTAAAACCATACAAAAGCATGCAAGATGCAGGTGCTGCTGAACTCCAACAGAGCTTAACACTGCTGTTGTTTCCCCCAGGAGAGTCCCAGCTCCTCCAGCTCTGTGCTGTAGGGTGGCTGTGTTACTTGTGGAAGCCTTGTGGTGCTCAGGTCACCTCATCCCTTGGGTGCCCCTGGCTGGGTGTCACCTGTGCACCAGGGCTGGTGCCAGAACTGCAGCCACGCAAGGTCCCTACAGGGCTGTGTGGGACCCAGTGAGAATCATCTGTTCCCTGCTCTTGATGGAAAGTTGTGACAGGCACCTCGGTGTCAATGAGGTGACGTGTTAGTGCTGGTGCTGTCAGCATGTCAGGCAGTGCCCACACATTGTGACTGGAGACAGCTCGGGAGGAGAAGACGAAGGAAAATCAGGATGAAATTCCACGTGCTACTGAACACCATCAATAACTGCTTGGGAGCAAAGTCTGTGAAGGGACTTGGGAGGGCTGGGCAGAAAGGACAGCTCTGAGAAGTGTGTGGTACATTGGTGACGTCCTAATAGTTACCTTTGCGCTGGGATGAAAAAGTATCAGTTTGCATGGCCTGAATATCTGCATCTGGAATTTCTGTATGTTGCAGGAGCTGTGCTGAGCTTGTCTGGCTCTGAAATATCATCTCTGCACCTTAACCAGGAGCGATATTAGAGTCCCAAACCGACCAACAAATATCAGCCATAACCCAGGAGCAACCTCGGCAATACATGTCCGTGGCAAGTGAGGAGACTAAAAGCTTTCATTAGGTTTGTTTTCTCGGAGAATGAACTGGCATTAAAAAACCCTCTTTTATTGGCATTAAAATACCTTCTCTCTTGTTTCAGCTCTGACCCAGACTACCAATGTCAAGTGTTTTGTTTTTCTATGTGGTTGCTGGGGGTAGGTTCTCCCCTCCGTAGCTCCCCACAGGTAGGTGCCAATTAGAGATGTACCGGGGGGGTTCAGATGTTTTGGTGCCTGAGCAGGGACTGCAGAGCAGGGATTAAGAGCACTGACATTTGCTGTGCTGGAAAGTCCAAGGGACAAATCTGTACCAATTAACATCATGCCTTTAACTAGGAGGATCAAGTCATGCTATGTTTGTACCAGAGTCTGGTGACAGAGGGGGGTCTCCAAAGGGAATGTTTGTCCATGTAGAATCTGGTGATGCCTTTCCCCTCTGCTCCACATGGACAACAGTGAGTTAGATCAGTTGGTGTCAAAGCTGGAGGGTGGCAAATAACATCAGGGACTGAAAGGAGATGGTAGCATTAGACCCAGGTTTGTCTCTAAATGTACAAAATTAATAACAGCAGAGGGGCAGATGGTGGGACTCCTGCTCTGCTCTAACTGATGAGTATTGTATTAATTTTTTTTCTGCTTTTCTGTCGTGCTGACGTAGGTTTTGCTGTTTGAAAGGGAGCTCAGTGCAGCATCCGTTGGCTTCTCCCTTTGTGAAATATTGAGCACACAGAGCCCAGGCAGGCTGATGGTGTAAAGCAAAACCTGCAAATGGTCTAAGGCAGCTAAACCCAATCAGAAGTAATTTCTGGTAAGTCAGGCCTGGTTTACATTCTTTTGAGTTTGGCAGTTTCAACTTCACCAGTCATTTATAAAAAAAAACAAACCCAAACAAACAAAACCCCAAACCAAACAAACAAAACCATAAAATCCCAAACAAAGCCATAAAATCCCAAACAAAACCCCCCAACAAACAAATAGGCAAAAAAACCCGGAACAAAACCAAAGGGAATGAGGTGTTGGTATTAGTTATTAGTGGGTATCACAGCAGGCAAATGGCTGTTTCCCACTGGATCACCACGAAAAGCCACATATTACAGCTGCTCAAAAATATACACAACAGGAGAAATATAAAAAGTGATACATGGCAACTCTGGGGGCAGCTGTGGCAGCTTTGCATTAAGGTGAAGGATGGGCATTTGGTGGTATGGATTCAGTCTACCCCATCCTCCAGGCTGCTGTTTGCTCCTGATGAAAGACCCTTGCATGACCTTGGCTTCTCTCAGTGCAAAATAAATCATTCCCACAGCTCTCTGTTGAGCTCTGGTCTTTCCAGAGCACGATTCAGGGACAAAATGGAAGATCCTGAGCATCTTCACCCTCAGAACCAGAAAATAGCTCAAGTTCTCCCTAAACTGGGTCTTCACAGGAGATTTCCAGTATCACTGCAAGACTTTTTTGACCTCCAACACATGTGACTTCGTGCATGGTGATGCATTTGTGGTAGAAAAAAACATGTAAAAAGATATGCAGGAGATGGTCATTAACTGAACCGCAGGTTCAGGGCTCTTTTAATAATTGGTCATGTAGCGAATATTTGAAATTATATAAAAAGCCCTTAAGTGAGTGGGGGCTTTTATGGAATGGTTGGGGGGAAAAAAGTACACTTCTTTTATAGGAGAGTTAATTTCACACACCAGTCTATCAACATATTCTTTGAGAAGGGAAAAACTTTACAAGGCATTTTAAAAATAATTTCGTTGGCAGGTGAGAACATTAATAAATCAAAATGGCTTTTCACCATGCAGTAACCACTAGGCAATTAAGGTTTGTTTGTAGGCAGCCTAATGAAACCAGCAGTTAATGACCTCATGAGAAGTTAACCCAGCCCACTTCTCCACAGAGGCATCCTTTTTCTGTCTGGGTTTATCCTACATCCAGTGCTTTCCAGAGAAGTTTAGTGATCAAGTAAAAACTGCCTTATTGTGTAGAAGTGATGCACTTTTCTGAGGTGGTGTTTCACACGTGATGCTGCCACACTGGGGTCACATCCCAAAGTCCAATGTTTCTGCAGGAGCAGGGAGATGTCTGATAGCACAGCATGGGAGAATCTAATCAGAGGGATTTTATTTTAGTGTTTCCCTTAGTGCCAGACAGCATCGGTTATTGATAAATCTTCACATCAAAGATAAGATGTTGCTGTTTTGGCTCTAATCATAGGTTGTTTTCAGTATAGGTTTCTCTGTTAATATATTGTTTTTCTGTTTCTTTTGAATGTCATACCTGGTGACCTTTAAAGGTCCCTTTCCAACCCAAAGTATTCTATGATTTTTTTGATATATAATGAGTAGCAACATCTATTTTACTCTCATTATGCACAGTATTACATGATGTCTAGCCTTTTTATGTTCTTTCTTCTCCAGGTCCTAATCCTTATTCTCACTCTTTTATGCTCTTAATTATTTCTGTTGCTTATCAGTGGACTTTTCAGTTCTGCCACCCACGTTTGGAGATGTCTGTGACTCATTGCACCAATGACATCAGGTCAGTCCAAAGATGAGCATTAGGATGTATTCAGCTGTGTCTTCTCTTCCTCCCTCTGTTTACATGCTGCTGTTTTGTTACAAGCACTGTTGTTTTCTGAGCTCTCTCACGTGGCTTGATCCACTTCTGGATAATTGGAGGGATATCAGGATTTAATCCCTTCTCTGCTCTAAGGTCTGGCTTTTGAAGAACCCCAGTCATGCTCTCCTACTCATCCTGCCCTTGATGGAACTGTTAGGCCTTCATGGATCATTTTTCAACTTTGTGCATTCTGGCACTGCTTCCCAAGAAAGGTTTTTGAGCCTTTGAGGGGTTTTCTGGTGTGTTAATGACAATCCTAATGCTTGATGGGGGTTGCTGTTGTGAAACCTCCTGAAAAATGTTGCCTTTTTTTCCTTTCAGGTGACTGTTTTCATCAACAGATTAGGAGCTTTTGGGATGTCTTTTCCAAGAGAATTTCAGTGAATCTCTGTTTGGGGTTTCAAAGGGGAATGGTGTGTTTTTTCCACCAGCACCTGCTTACAATCCAATTAGCTAACTGCCTTTAATTAACCATAATTTATTTCAGGAGAACAGAATAACAACAGAACGAAATCAAGCAATGACAAATCTGTGACTAAACTTGGACTCACTCTTCCCCAGGTGCAGGATTCTGGACAGCCCTGTAACTCCTTGTTGTCCCCTTTGAGCTCTGCCATGAAGTGCCTTGAAATGCTTGGGGGGGAAAAAAAGAATCGAATCCCTCATCTCCAGGTTCATATGCCCCATAGGTATCTGGTTATGTGCTTTCCTTAAAAATGTGGTTAGATGAGGTGTGTGGGACTCATTTCTTCAGAAGGGCAGAAGAAACAACTGATGCTCCCCGTGAAGGGCCTCCTTACCCAGCAGTCTGACACAGATTTGCTACTGAAGAGCTTTATAATTTGTCCTTATTATGTTCTATGTGTGATTTAATGAAAGACTCTTCCTCTACTGTAATTGAGCTCTTAATCTTCTCTAAAAAGCAGAGCACAATCCCTTCAGAAATGGTGTTTGAGTAACAGGCTGATTGTGTTTCTTGTGCCTTAGTGTTGCTCATGGAGCCGCTCACTCTTTATTTAAAAGCAGAAAACAAACAGATTTCTTTCAGTCAAAAATACATCAGTGATGTCATACAGAGTGGGTTTGAGTAGCAAACTATCTCAGTGCCCAGCTGAGCAAGCAAGACCTTCTCTGGTTCTGCAAAGAATGTAAAGAAGTGAGTTTTCCTTAGTGAGCACCCAAGGCTTCATGCAGGTGATGCTCAGGAAATGGTACATAGAGGTGGAAGCTGTCAGGGAAACTATTTGCTCTGGACAGGTAAAGGTTGGCAGGAGATAAAAGCAGAAACTCAAAATAACAGGATGCTGAAAAAATTGTAAGAGAAAAATTACTTCAGTGAAAATCTCTCCATCTTAAACCTTCAACCCCCCCCTCCCTTTTAAAAAAATCTACAAAAATATCCTGCTTTTGATCAGTCTTGGTCTTCCTAAATAGCATTTCACACTCAAAATTATGAGGTAAGAGAGTTTAAAGAAAGCTTAGCACTGGGTTTTTCATTGTGACCTTAGCAGATCTTTTTTCTTTTTTTACTGCGTTGTAGGTCGGAGAGAGGCCACAAACCTTCACTGCAGGATGGTGAGACTCTGTTGACCTAAACAGAGATCAAACTTACTGTTGGACTGACTTGGAACCAGAATCTGGAGGGGACTATGTGAAGCACTTGACAGTAGAAAATGCTTGAAGCTTGGTGGTGACCCACAGCTCCCGGTTCAAAACCACAGGCAATGCCAATGGTGACGAGCTTGCTGCCTGCTCTGTGCAGAACTGATGGTCCTGAGCAGCAGGGCTGTGAATGAATGGGCTGATGGCTTTTTGAGGCACTCAGAACCTTCCATCTTTGCTGCTTTGCCCACACTAGAGAGTGCATTTTACTAGAGCAATACCTGGAGAGCGGGAAGGATGAACAAGCCTGACCTGCCACTGGCTGTCAGTGGATACTGGGCTTGTTACAGGCATTCAAGTTACATCTTGTACAAGTCCATGCTGTCAATCCACAGGACTCCAGGCTGAGCTCAGATCAGCTCTGTCATTTACCAGATGAGTGAGGACCAGACTCTGCATCACACTTCCACAGCTGGAGACGAATGGGTCAAATCCCGCCTGTCAACAAGATGAGGAATGTGTCATGTCATGTCTTGTCTTGCCATGTACAGCAGATATCCTGATTTAAAACAATGCTGTCTTCCCAGATTCCACTTCTTCCTGTGCCTCCTTGCATGTGAGAGGACCCATCCATCTTAATCCTGTCACTTTGTCTCTCCCGCCCCTACTTCCCTTTTCTACTAATCCACCCATCCCTGTGAGGATCTCCATTACTGGAGTAATTGGCACTATTAGATCAGCCTTTGATGAGATCATCGGTGGATTTTTGTAGTCAACATGTCAATTTAAAGTGCTACAAATGAGAGATCAATTCCTTCTTTCCTGGAGAAGAAATTAAGGAAAAACCTTTTCATGTTACGAACAGAGTGTACAAAGCTGAAGAGGTTGAAGGTGGAGACGAGGTTGTCTCCTGAGAGGAGTAAATTTTTCAATTTAGCAAATTAGAGAGGATATGCTTTCACCTTTGAAGTAGTCAGGTAACAAAATGATGCCACTTGGAGTAGGCAGGACTGGGGTGGGAATCATTCACATGGATTTTGACAGATCTATTCACACAAGAGCCCATTTGCTAATGCCAGCTCCCAAAGCAGGGCCTGGAGAGAAGGCTGGTCAAGGACAATTCCTCTGCCTGATTTTACAGCATGTTGCTACAAGGCTGTTTGACAGTGTTTTCCATTCCCTTTTCATCCCTGTGGATGGTGTCCTTGATGAGACCATCCTGCCACACACTTACAGCCTGCACGGTGACACCAGGGTGGCTTTGCTCAATGCACCCGTTTCTGCAAGGGCTCTGTCCCCTTTCACTCAAAGAGAGAATTTAATAAATTATTTAGCAGCATCAAAGGCCCTGTAAGAAATAATCAGTGCTGTGGCAATGTAAGGTAAAATCTGAGGGTTTCGTGTTATTTGGCAGAGGATCAGGTGCTGCTGCAGAAGCTCTGATCCAGAGTGCAGCACTCCAAGACATTGTGGAGAGGGATGAGATATCCCCTGCAGCACCTTGGCCCCACCTGGCACAGCTTCTTGTCCAAAATCAACCCAGATCTCATTCCTTCTGAAGAACTGCTCTTTGTGCTTTCTACCAGAAACAGGGCAAAAACTGGGAGTGGGAACCAACAGAGGAATGCTGAGGGCAAGAGCTCTGTTCCCCAGGGATGCCGTGGAGAGGGCTGGAGGCAGCAGCGCCCTGCATGTGCTCATAGGTGCTCACGCAGTGTGTGCCACCCAGTGAGTCCCTTCTGCAACTGCTAACGTGCTCCTGACTGTATTTAATGAATTAGCAACATGATGAGAATCCGGAATTGGGGTTGTGCTGGTGGAGTAGCAGGAAACAACATGTTCTCTTGGCTCTGGGGCTCCTCTGACAGTACCTGCGGCTGCGCTCGCCAAGGTAACGAGGGCAGTGACTCAGAGGATGAGCAGGAGCATCTGGCAGCGCAGTGCTGGCTCCATGGAGGCTGATTTTTGGTGCTCCCAAGCACAGATCTCATGTCCCTGCAGCACCTTTCCATCCAGGAATGAGGTGGAAAAGGGTGGTGAGTGCCCAGGGTTGCGGATCCAAGAGGTGATTGATGAGATGAATTTTCCACATATCAGCCCTTTCTTGCTGTGTTATTTCCTCCTCTTGTAAGATGATGTGCTGAGATGTTTTTTTCTTTTCTACTTTTTCACTGTTTCACTCTGGAAATCTGAACTTCAAAAATGCATTTTTGAGTTTTAATTTTTTTTTAAATTACATTGACCTGTCTCTTTCAGTGGGGTTTGTTGCTGTGTGGAACACTGAGGTTTTTCCTGTTTTTTGGCCCTGATTTTGTGAGTAGGCAGGCATGTGCTTTATTTTAAAAGTGTGGTCAGTCTTGTCACTTTCTAAGGAGCTGGTCATATACCTAAAGTTAAGCAGGTTTCTGTTTCCCAGGTACCTACAGCTGTAATTGCAATTTAAAATAATTTCTTCCTTTTCAGTCTCATGCGAATGATCTATTATTTAATTTCTGGTACCTCCTTAGTTGGGTTAATTTTTATTTTTTTTTTTGCTAACTGTGCTTCTGCTATCTCACTGCCAAGATTACAAAGGAGCCCCAAGAAATCAGCCTGCCAAGCAGATAAAGAAACAGATGTTGTAGAGTGCAAAGGTCAAATAAATACAGACAGCCTGGAAAAAAGGCTTTGCGAAACAGTGGGAAGCTGATTAGGTGAAAAGCAAGGGGTTTGGGAATGGAATTACACAAGGGAAATCTTTTTCTGGAGAGAAATAAAACACCTTAGTCTCTAAAAAATATCTTAGTCAATTCAGGGCAATAATAGAGAAGGAATAATAACTTACATTAGGTAAATGTGAAGCCCTGCCAGCCCGTGCACTCTGCAGGAGCCCACGCAGCCTCTGCAGCCCTGCAAAGCTCTGCCTGGTGCATTTAGACTCTCATTTTCTCATTGTTTTCTGGCCTCTGTCACACAGGGAATAACAGGGAAAAGCTCCAATCTAGGAAAGCATTTAACAAACTGTGGTAGGTAGGACTTGTATGTACCAGTCTAGCTGGCTGCTGACCCTGACTGTGGCTTTACTCCTTATTTCTGAGTAATTTAAGTAATTTCTAGCTTATTAGAAAAGAAACATTCTTTAATTAAAATGCAGTTAATTCCCGCCTCATTAGCCTGGGTTGTATTTCACTGTATGTTCCCTGTATCACAGGCAGAGATAGGACTTGTACTTATTTCATTACAGATGCAGAATGTCACCGGGTGGTCGCTCTCGGGTACAGACAGTGACTTACGCTACAGGTTTGTCACCACTGACTGCAAAACTGTCACCCAGATCCATCCTAATGACTCCATCAACCAACCTGCCATCCCAGAAGGGACTGATGACTAAGGGGCAGCACTAAGTGCCTGAGTCTCTCTGTCCACCATGTGCCCTGGCAACACTGATCCCTCCCAGCGATGCCCAGACCCTTCTCCCCACAGCGTGGGAGGAATGCAGAGCTGCTCTCAGGTCTGCTCCCACTGAACCACAGCACTTGAGGGTTCCCATGTCATTTCATCATGTTGATAAAAATTAACGAGCCATGCAGCTCAATTATTGGACTGTGGCTGCGTTCTGAAATGGTGAAGTGCATGAGGAGGATGTGGAGCTGCTGGAGGGAGCCCAGAGGAGGCCACGAAGATGCTCTAAGGACTGGAACACCTCTGCTACATGGGCAGGCTGAGAGAGCTGGGGTTATTCAGCCTGGAGAAAGGAAGAACCTGAGGGGACCTTAGAGCCCTTCCAGTACCTAAATGGGCTCCAGGAGAGCTGTAGAGGGACTTTGGACAAGGACCTGGAGTGACAGGATGAGGGGGAAATGGCTTCAGTCTGACAGATGACAGGGATAGATTTGGTATTGGGAAGAAATTCTTCCCTGTGAGGGTAGTGAGGCCCTGGCACAGGTTGCTCAGGGAAGCTGTGGCTGCCCCTGGATCCCTGGAAGTGTTCAAGGTCAGGTTGGATGGGACTTGGAGCAGCTTGGTCTAGTGGAAGGTGTCTCTGCAGGAGATTGGAATGAGGTGGTCTTGAACATCCTTCCTACTCCAAACCATTCTAGAATTCTATGGGCTGCTGAACTCAGCCAAAGGAAGAGCAACATTGCAGAGGTTAAATGAAAAGGGAGACTAAAACCACCTGTGTTTGCTAATTAAATCCCTTCACACATCAATTAAGATTGTTCTGATAAAGACCAGGCAGCACTCAAACAGATGCTGAACAGGGTTCATCTGGTGTATCTCTGGGTAAGATCACAAAGGAGCTATTGTTGCTCATTAGTCAGGGCTGAAATCTAAATCTCAGCAAGTGCAGCTTGGAGGGTGACGTGTGCTGGCACCGGGGCCCCAGTGTGGGTCTTGTTTTCAAAGAATCAGGAAATGCAGAAGAGAGGTTCCTGAAAACAGCCGGAACTGAGGCATCTGGCCAGGGATTTCATATTCACAACCGGGAGGGAAATCTAATCAGGACTTGCTAATTTTCATGAAGTCAAACACCTGGGATTCACTTCAGACTCGCATTTTCCTGGAATAATTCAGCACAAACACTGTATATTTATACATGGGCACTTGACTTTTCTGTTGTTTGATGAGACTACAATTTGTCTTCCTCTTGTGGTTCCTGCAATCCTTCCTCTCCTGCGGTTTTCAGTCAGATTACCCACCTCTACCCCAGGACTGTTCATCTGTTATGCTTTGGATATTGTTGGTTCTTCAAAGGAAAGTGAACAATCCTTGTTTAAGCCAGCCCAAGATTTTATTTAAACCAGGTCCTGCATCAATCCAGAATCCAATCTCATCTCCATTGTTGTTTTTCCCCTATTATTTTTCCACTTTTCACTGCTTTTCCATTTCTTCTTCCTATGCAGTTTTCATTCTTCAGCAACATTATTCAAAACTACATAGAAATCAAATGCTTCTACTTTTATATTCATATCTGCTGTTACCTAATCTTAGCTAATTCTCTATTTAACATCTAGTTTTACCTGGGCTGACAGGTGTATTTTTAAACTGTAAATACCACAAATAAGACATACAGAAATTTTCTTACCGCGTGAAGCTGATCAAGGTCCTTTTCTAATATGTCACTGAACATCTGAATTCTCCCTTTCTTCCAACAGCTTCTAGTGCTGGTTTTGGCTAAGATAAAGCAGGCAGTGCTGTTTGGATTCACTGCCTAGCTGTATTTCCATCTCATTCAGTGGCTGGGGTAGGATGGCTGATTGGGCAGGCAGCTTGTGCAGGCAGCTCTGGAGAAATACAGAAGGAAAGCAGAGCTGTGCATGGCCAGTTTGATGCCTGTGCCAGTGTGAGCACCAGGCCAGCTGAGACACTCAGTCAAGGAGCTTTTTGTAGATCCACAGAATCATTTAGGTTGGAACAGCCCTCTAAGATCATCCAGCCCAGCTGCTCTCCCAGCAGTGCCAAGCCCACCACTAACCCATGTCCCCATCTGCCACATCTACATGTCTTTTAAATCCCTCCAGGGATGGTGACTCCACCTCTGCTCTGGGCAGCCTGTGCCAGGGACTGACAACCCTTTGGATGAAGAAATTTTCCTCATATCCAATCTAAGCCTCCCTTGGTGTAACTTGAGGCCGTTTTCTTTTGTCCTGTTGATTGTTTCCTGGGAGAAGAGACTGTTTGACTGTTTACACACACACATGCAGGGACAGATGGACACATGGCTTGGGGAGTCCCTGTGATTTGTGGTACAGAAACTCCTGTGGATGGTCCTTTTTGTTACACAGTAGGTAAAAACTGGAGCAGCTGAGATGTATCTTAACCAGGGAGAGATCTGAAGGCAGGGGGAAAAAAGATGTTTTGAAATGAAGTAAAACTTGCTGCCATGTTTTCCTCTGAGAGCAAGTCCAATTTCTTTCTCTCTTTTTTTTTTCCTTTTGGTGCTGTGCTATTCCTCCGTGGGCAGGAGGCTGCAGGCATTTCAATTCTCTTCTTCAAGTCCTTATTTCAAAAAGGGCCCAAAATATGTTCTCTTCTAAGAGGCAGTAAACAGCAAGTGCACAATGCAGCTTCTCTAAGCCTCTCTTCTCCTGTCTCAGGGAGAAAGGAATTCACCAAGCCCTAGAGCCTGACTCACTCGCTGTGTGAGCATGAATTAACCAGGAATGTTCGAGAATTATTCCTGAATAATTCATGAACCTGAATTAATCATGCATTTTCATGAATTATTCATGAATAACTCATGGAAATGCAAGGTTTATTCATGCTCCAAAAAACCCAAGGCTTTTTCTCTTCTATTCTGCTCTCTCTTCCAGTAAGAAACAGACCTGAAACAAGCTGAGGAAAAAAATAATGTATGTATATGGAAAAATAACAGGAATAACAATACAAAACAACCAGGAAAAAAAGAAAGCCAAAGCTCTCTTTTTCTTTGCAGTGGGGACAGCAGGTGGGAGCTTTCCAAGCCAGACAAAGGAGACCTGACAAGGAACTGTGGTGAAGGGACAAGCCCAAGGCAAAGAAGTGTCTGGTCACCACCTCTCCCGGAACAGGCAGCTGAGACCTGGAGAGACAGGAGACATCTTGCAAGACTCAACACCTGGAGCAGTGCTAACCAGGCAAGGAGCAGCTCTGTTGCTGTCAGGATTTTGATCTCTTTCTTTCTCTGTGTGTTTGTGTAGTTTTGCTGCGTTCATTAGGGTAACTGAACAACTGGTTAGTGGGGAAGGAGGGAGCAGCAGCAGCTAAGAAGATCAGTGTGTTTTCTTTAAACGTTAAAGCAAAACCCCTCTAGAGAGCTTTTTGGGCAGGGGTTTTTGCTGTTTGGAATGTGGAGCTGTGTTTCTGGGAGGGAGAAGGCTGAGTTATGCATTTATCTCAGTTTCTGGTCTGTAGCCTTCCCTGTGTTTGGGAGAGGGCTGGAGGCAGGCTCCTGCTGCAGGGAAGGGGATGTGGGGAGACAGGCAGTTACCACCCGGATAATTTATATATGGCGCTACCTGATAAAAATAAATGTCACTGTGCCTCTGCCAGAAGGGGGTTGGAGAGAACCAGGTGTGAGACTGTGCCAGCAGGGCAGGCTGGCAGGTTTGGGGAGAGTTATGGTTGCTGCAAGGGGGTTTTCTGTAGCTGGTGATGGTGGAGGGGGGAGAAGGAGAAAGTTCTCCAGGGTGAACTTGAACCTTCCAAGTGAGGGGAATCACATTCAGGCTTGACTTTAATGTGGGCGTGGAGGCAAAACAAGAAACTGTAATACATTGGCTCCTAGCTGCCTTTCCTGCCACCTTGTCCCTGTTCCACCTCTCCTCTCCCTGTCCCAGCTCCCTCCCATCAGCTTTGGACACTGGCCATTCTCCACACTATGCCCAGCACACAAGCTCAGCCCCTGTCCCCAGAACCCTTCTGCCAAATCCTGCTGCCAAGCAGAGCAGGCAGGACTGAGGTGATGCTCTTCCAGGGCCCTTAGGAGATCTGGCAGGTGATCTCTGCTTGATTTTATCCCCATCCATGGTTGAAAGGTGCAAAGAAACCCCTCCTGAGCTCAGCAGCCTTTGTCTCCTTAGCTGCTCCTCTGGCACAGGAGGTTTTGGAAGTCACCATCAGCCTGGCTGCTGTTCGATTGCTGAGCACTCTGTTTTCTCCAGGGCTTTAGGTCTGCAGGTCCAGGAGGGGAAAGAGGCTATCTCAGTGGGCGGAGAAGTGGCCAGGACCCAGGATCCAGCTCCTTACAGCTTTGCTACTTGACTGCCTTAGATATATCTGTCACTGGTCTGTGCCTTGGTTTCCCCATGTGTGAAATGAAGGGAATTTGCTGTTCCCCTTATCAAAGCACTTTGATGTTTACTGGGGAAAATAACTGCACAGGCAAAACAATGATCATTTCCTGGAATACTCCTGAGTCTTTTTGAGTCTCTTCTCTGTACTGCCTTGATATCATACAGATACAGCTCTGCACTGTAGCAAATTGCTGTAGAACCACTGAAGCCATTTGAGCTGTGATGGTTCACATGGGCAGAGGAACCAGCCTGTATCTGCTCAGTGGCTTATCCAGCATCTGCCCAAGGTGTCCTGTGTGAGAGCTGGTCTTGCCTGACCCCAGGTGAGACATATCATGCTTGTCCCTGCAGTTCCACTTCAAATTGAACTTGGATGCACTGAAGGCACGTGGGTCTGTGCTCAGTCAGAGCCAGGGCATCCTCCCAGCCAAGGGGTTCAGAATGAGGCAAGCACAGACAGGCAGGAACGGGAAAGGAGAAATAACTAGTAAAGATACAGGGAGAAGTATTTTCTACCTGCAGGCTGCACTGCCCCAGGCAGAGCATTGTTTGCCAACACTTCCAACCATGGGAGAGCCTGTAGCTGTGCTATAACATTCCCCTGCTGCTCCCCCTGCTCCAGGTGGGCAGCCCTGATGTCAGCCAAGCTCTACGTCCTCATCAGCTGGCCTGACGGCAGCCGGGTGATCAACATGGAGAACATCAAGGAGCCCCGCAAGCCCTTCCACCTCTACACGGTGGGTGAGCAGGTGCTGGCCCGCTGCCCCGGCTTCAGTGGGCTCTACTGGGGCATGGTGGAAGGCATAAGTGGTGAGTGACACCCCTCTGCCCTGGGCTTTGCAATTTGGGGCTGCTCGGGACCGACCTGTCGAGAGGGAGCACTGAAAAATCCTCTCTTCCCACAGAGCACAAGGATATTTTAGAGAAGAAGCTGCTGGAAGACAGACAGCTCCTGGAGAAGTTAAGTGAGTAAGGTCTTTTGGGGATTGCACCCTTCTACTTCCGTGGGGCTTTTGGGGTGGGAGGGTGCTGGGCACATTGTAGTCCCATCATAAATTTCACATCACGGCAATCAGGGTAAAAAGCACTGGGAGGGAGGTGGGAGATACACAACACTGATGCCCCACTGCACTTCTTGAGCACCCTCCTTCCTTTCAGAAGCAGAACCGGCTGTCCACAGCATGATGCCATCCCCACCAAAAAAATCGAGGAAAACCTTCCCAAAATGGACCCCAGGGAACACATCCAGGAAATACCACGGTGACAGGGCCTACCCTGCAAAGCCGCTGCTGAGGGTGGGTGAGGACAGTCTGCCCCATGACGCTGGCAGCTCCTCCATCCTCAAGGAGAGACGTGCCCTGGGCACTGCAGCAGGAAACCCCTGCTCACTGGCAGGTCCTCCCCACCCAACCAGTGCCTTCACACCTCCATCCACCTTCATCACTATGGCCATGCCGGGGCCAGGGACTTCCCAGGGTGAAGAGGAGAGGGCTGGTCCAGCTACCAGAGGTAACCTTGGGTTCTTGCTCTCCTGCCTGGTCCTGAGCAGCACAGTGGGATGGGGACCTGCAGAGCAGCCAGGAGACCTCTGCTTTGCTCTGGGGCTGTGTGTGCTTTCTCTCAGGGCTACAAAGGTTAGAGATTAAATTTTGTGGTCCTTTTCACTTGGGAGATCTCCTCCAGGAAGGCTGTCTAAAGGGAGATGCCTCTGTGATGGTGTGTGGTGTCTGCTCTATCAGCCATCAGCTCTGCCTCCTGGGATAGCAGTTCTCTTCCCACAAACCAAAAGGCAATGTATCCTGCCTGAACAACTGTGAAACACCCCAAAGCCTTGTCTCAATTAGTCAAACCTTTCCAGATTTGCCTGTTTCCCTGTTTTTCCACTCACTACTATACATGTTAAATGTACTTATAAAAATATGTTAGTGTGTTATTTACCTGCTGACTGACAGCAGTGTCCAGAGACACGGCTCTGCTTACCTTGCCCATGGCTTCTTTTGTGATGAGAACAAGAGAAGCCCTTGAGTTACCACCTTTTTCTGACTACAAAATCCCAATTGATCAATCCTGGAAAGCATGTCTGGATCACTCTGTTTGTGCAAAGGGAATAACCTGTTGCCATGCAATCTAGCAGGAGTGCTTAGATACTCTGTTCTGGAGACAGAGGGATTCAGGACCTTCTCAACAGTTGATTTTTCAGCTTGTCTCCCATCCCTGCTGCAGATTACGTTGCCTTGCCAATGAAGAGGAAGTCAGATGGCATCTTGTCCCAGTGCCAGCAACACATCTGTCTGAACAGGTAACACTTGAAAGAGCAGTGAGGACCCTGAATGTTTCACACCATACACATTAATTTCATAGCACAGGGTCTGTCCACTGTTTCCATTCCCTGGTGGTGCTTGATTTGAGTAGATGTCAATGGAGGCTTAAACCCAAAGCACAAAAGGTAACAGGAGTTTGTGTGGGTAAATACAGCAGAGCAATTGAGTCCCTTTTGCTCTGGAGTCCTGGTTCCTTGGGGGGGGGTCAGTGGGAGGTCCCCCACATCTGTATGAGAGGGGTTGCACAGGAGATTGTCCATGGGAAAAACTTCTGATATTCCCTCTCAATCCATTTTATTCTTGCTGCAAATGAAAACAGAATTGACTTTGCTTTAAATTACAGCCTTTGAATCACAGATAATTCTCATCAGGTATGAATATGAATATGAGCATGAAGCTGCTTGTGGCAGTGCTGTTTAACTTGCTTGTTTCTTCCAGCCGTGAAGAGCAAAAGATTGACACTTTGCAAGAGATGGATGACTTCGAGAGGGTTCAAAAAAGTTTCAGTCCTGGTGAGATGGAAAGGTAATTAGCAAAAGAAGACACTTGTTCTTAACTGTGTTTTCTTCCTCACTACAAGAGAGAGCAGTGAGATCACAGCTGGGTGACAAAGTGGTGCAATTTAAGAACCAAAAGTTGCTGAGTCTCTTTATAATCAGAGCCAGGTGTTTCTGATTGTAGGGCTTGGAGTTAGAGAGGCAAGAAGGCTCTAAAACAGTGCAGAAACCACAAAGCTCTTGCCTGTAACAATCAAAATGACACCATGTTTGAACATGGTTGTGTGTTCCTTGTTTTATTGTTCATTACTTTGATGACAAGTATCCAGTTATAAAGGGATGCTAGGGGACAGTTTTCTTGCAAAGAAATGCGTGCCAAAAAGATTCACGTTACGGTTCTTACATTGCAATTTCCCACATTTCTGTTGTTTAATACCACAACTATTTGCCTCCTGGGACTTGCAGGATAGGGCTTACGTTTTTCCTTACAATTGAGAAGAAAATCGAGCATCAAAATCTCCATTCTGCATGACAAGGGGGAGCTGAAAGTTAAACTGAACATTTCTGAGTTACTGAAAAGTCCAGACCACGTCATTCTTCTTTCCTGCCTTACTTCTCACTGAGGCATAGTTGGATGGGCTGATACTCTGTCAGAGAAGTTGTCCTGGCCTTTCCTGCAGGAGATGTGTAATCACTGCTTGGGTGGAGGTGCTACATCCCTTGGCAATATCCACGGTGAGGCCATGGCGCCTTCTTGCCTTTACACATTCAAGTTTAATTTTTCAGGGTGGAGAAGATAGAGCAGTTGGAGAGGATGGTGTTTGACCTCCAACAGGATGTCCTCTCTCTGAGGAAGAAGGTGCAGAGGCTGGAATCCCTGTCCTTCCAGGAGGAGCCCCACCGGCAGCCATGCGAGGTGGTGGAGCTCTTCAACGGCTACACCAAGGAACAGCTCAAAGAAACCATCAGGTTTGACCAGAAAATCAGCACAGCCTGCAAGACACTGCTCTACAAGCTCTTCACCTCTGACTACATCCAGAGCCACTCCATCACAGGGCGGAGGGGCAATACCTTCCGGGAGGCAAAGCCCATGATGGATGAACGCTGCATCAAAATCATCAGGGTGCTGTTGAAGCAGAAGTTTGGAGATCACCTCAGTGACACTGTGATCACAGAGAAGATACAAAATGTGCAGAAGGCCCTGAGGCAGAAGTTTAAGACAGAATGTCTCTGAGGCACGGGGGGTACTTGGTGTCTCCTCCTGCCATTCTCGTGTGTGCACCTGAGCAGCCCTCCCGGGAAAAGATGAGTCCAATCTGCTGCTGTCCAGTTGATTTCCCCCAAGGAGCCAATCCAAGGGAACCATGTGCTAAACACAGCTCAAACCTCTCACTGCCAAACCTCTCCCCATGTTAATTGAGCAGGAATTCTGCCCAGCTTGGCCGAGTTTTTGGACATCTGCTAGCACTCTACAGGTTCCTTCCCACCCAGTCTGTGTGTGAACCTCACTGCAGGTGCTCGTAATTGTCTCTATGAGTTTTTGATGACGTGCTCAGAATCTGAGGGTTCCCACTGGGTCCAGGTATGGGTCAGTAAGTCAGCTCTGTTTAACTTTGCAGTGGGTTAGGGAGAAATGTTGGCTCTGGGATAGGGAGTCCAGCTGTGGATGGACTGTGTGTCACCCAACAAGGCTTCTCTGTGCATGATTCTGGTGTCCTCCTTCTGCCTGTGGGACAATATTTGTTCTCTTTGCTCCCGGTGAATGTGTTTTACAATTTCCTGCAGTAACAGAACAGCAGACTCATAAACAGCACCATAAAACTTTCAGAGAAAGATAATTTCATTTTTTTCCCCTCTATTTTAATGTAGCTGTATGGAAGAATTGTCTTCACTTACAAAAACCTCCTGAAAAATAGAAGTGGCCACCCGTGGAAATTACTTTGCATTAATTTTCCTTTCAAGACCAGATTATTTCCATGGAGAAATCCTGTGTCATTTTCATGACACAAGAGTGAGGGATGAAGGACAAAATAAGGCCAACTGTAGTTACATCTTTACTTCAAAGATCAGACATGTTATGGACACAGTTACCATAATTTAAATACAGTATTTATATCCTAGTTAAGAAATGCCAAGTATAACCAGAGAGTTTGCTGAGAGACTATAGAGAAGGGCTAGAAAGACACATCTTTTCCTAAATAGTTCAGAGCTGGAGGTTGGGTGGCTTAAAATTGTTTTTGACATTAAAAGAATAAGATACTGACACCAGTCCACTTAACAGAAGTGTTGCAAAATGCCAAACATTCTCTTTTACAAAGGCTTCTCGAACCAGAAATTGGTTTTCTAAGCTTAACTTTTAAATTATTCAGGAAAAGAAGTGTCAGTGGTTTTGCATTAATCAAAACATTTGGTTTAATTTATATGTTTTGTTGTGTTTTCAAGTATTTAATTTCTTCAGAGTTACATGAGAAATAATAAGGCAAAATAAATGTATTGGAAAAACAAGGAGCTGTTTTGAAAGGGAAAAAAAAAATAAATGTGTTATTTTCCGAATTTTCCTCCCCCCTCTGCCTTTTTTCTAGTTGAAAAACAGAATCATTAAAGTAGGGCTAATGCTATGAAGCATTTTGATTTTGGAGGGTGATACGCTTGGCAATGTTTCTGGCACTATTTTCATCAGATGTTTCTAACAGTCACGTTAAATTGGTGTAGATAACAACTAAAGATATTCCTTCTGTTTTCCCAGTGCAAATGCTTTTCCTAACTCTCTGTTATGCAAACATGCTGGTGATGATTTCTCCTTTGCAAGGACCTTGACTCGAGCAGCAGCTGGAGCAGGTCTCTTCTGATCACTTGGAGACGAGAGTGCAACCAATCCTTGAAAAGACACTCAACCTGAGCAGAACTGCCCCCAAACCTCCTCAGTGCAGAAACACACCCTAGAATCCAGCAGCCTTGCTGGAAGCATCTTACCTTCCCACCACAGGAAAGGCCTTAGGCTGATATCACTGCTCAGGGAATGTGTCACTGGTATCACTGCCCTAGGTGATGTTTCTAATGTTGACTTACCAAAGAGAAGGCACAAACAGTCTTATCCTGCAGAACCTTAAAGACCATCTCATTCCAACCACCTGCCATGGGCAGAGACACCTTCCACCGGACCAGGTTGCTCCAAGTCCCATCCAACCTGGCCTTGAACACTTCCAGGGATGGGGCAGCCACAGCTTCTCTGGGCAACCTGTGCCAGCGTGCCTCTCTCAATCTTCCCTCCTGATGCCTCATCAGATCCCTCGCCAAGCTGCAGCCTTGCAAGCCAGTTCACAAATGTTATTTATTAAAACAAGTGCTGCTGCTGTCCTCCCCTGCTGAGCCCCCTCTGATGAGCTGCAGATCATTACTGCAAGAGGAGGGAGAAAAAACCCCGAGAGAACGGGCTTGCTGTGGGGCGCGATGGCTCCCGAAACAAGTCGTCTCTAATCAGCTCCCCTGGAAGCAAATGAGCTGGGTGACCTTTCTGCTTGAAAGACCCTTTGGTGGCTCCCTCAGAGGTGACTTCACAGCCTAAAACACTTGCTGATATTCAGCGAGTGCTCCCGGTAAGTGGGCTGATGGATGCTCCCCGGCTCTGTGCGCAGCACTGCCACAGCACTAATGAGTCGATGCTCAAATGGGCCCTTCTCAGATATAAGAGTTGTCCTCAGCTGCTCTCAAAGGCTTTGATACAGCAGAGAGGGCTGGAGAAAGGCAACGCAGGCAGCTTTTCGTTGAACTTAATTTTTAAGGTGTTTGCGAGCCGGAGGCAGCGTTTCCAGGCTAATTGGGAGCCCTCGCAGACATCAGCGATCAGACTCAGACGTCACTGCGAGGATGCCGATGCCCTCACCTCCCTGAACTCTCCTGCTCTGGCTAATCAGCCTCAAGAGGGGGATCATACAGCACTGAGATGTGGCATCCCCTCAGGGATGAAGGGGTCAGGGCAGATAGAGGAGGAGGAGGAGCATTTATGCCAGAACCACTTCACTTGGGGGTGTTCAAAGCCCATCTCTCGCTAAGTGATGAAGGGCAGCTCTACTGAGTCCCATTAACCTCCCACTTTATGTGAATTACTGGAGAAAACTGTACAGGTCTCTCTGTTGAGATTAATTACTCTGCTGAATCCTCAGCATCTTGTTAAAAATGATACTCTCTGTTCAGCTTGTGGGCTGTCTGGGTGCAGGAGGACAGGGACAGTGAAAATAAAGGTCAAAACTCAGGGGTCTCTTCAAGGACTTCTTGCATTTTAAAAGGAAGCAGAAAGGGGACTTGTCAACTTTTGCAAATACAGGACAGGCATGGAACATCCAGTCCTCCCTCCCTCCAGCAGGGACCAGAGCAGCAGTTCTGTCCTCAGGGCTTTACATGATGCAACCAGGGTGTGCAGCAACTGAGCAGGGACCTTACAGGGCTCTGGGGCTCTCTGAGGGCCCTTGGTCCCCAGCACCTCAAAACACTGCAATGAGGCACTGCCACCCACCACCCACCATCTGGTTACACCTCTTTTGTTTCCTTAGGAGCTGGCTGAAAGCTGTGTGTTACTCACTGGCAGCAATACACGGGATTTCAGGAAAGATGGAGCCTTTGCCATTTATTTCAAATTAATTTCCTTGACTCTTCCAGGGGGATTCCATGTCCAGTACAGGCAGATTTTAATTTTCCCATTATGTGGCTTGTAGGAAACACTCACCACTGAGTCTCTCAATGTCTGCACTGCGTGCATCCCCTAGAAACCATAACACACCCCTTCAGTGACATGCAAACCACGAGTATCAGATAAAGGAAAAATGTTAAAATGGAACTAAATCCCTTCTTGGATCTTAATCAAGGCTTACAAAGCCTGGCTGCCTTTACATGAGTCCCAGACAGCCATTGCTGAGTCTGCCTGGTGCTCTGAGCTGGCTGAATGCAGTTGGAAAAAATCGTCTGACAGAGAATGAATGGAACAGCAGATTGTGGAAGTGTCCTGTGCTCGTGTCTTTGTCTTGGCTTGAGATCCTCCATCAGGCAGCTGAGGGACACAGAGAGACCTCACCTGGGGGGGCTCAATGAAATACCAGAAGAACAAGCCTTGACCTGTAGGAGCTTGAAGCTGTGTGGCATCTCCACAGTGTCACAAGAAGATTTTTTTTATTTTTGGTTCCGGTGAGTCTTTATCTTATTTGGCTTCAAAAAGACAGTGAAAGAGGAAAAAAAAGCACACGGAGATGTGGCCCCAGAGCTATATGTGTGTATTGTATTTGCATTTCTGGAATATTTTTTGATAAAAGTAATTTTTTGTACCGTTTTACATTTTTCTTGAAAGCATACCTGCATATTTTTTTTTTAAGAGTGCACACACACGCCTGGTAGGTGTGCAAATATATCAGATTTTATACTTTAAGCAATCTTTTATGTCTCTGCTTCAGTCACATATTCATTACACTTCATTTTTACCACTATTCCTCTGTCTGCAGTACATGATTGCATTATTCCACCTCATATCTCTCTATCTCCCCCATCTTTTCAGAGTTGAATGGAACTGGGGAGATCATTATTAAAACACAGAAAGTACAGAAATAAAATTAACCAGAGCATCAGTTCTCTGTGTGATGAATACACTGAGGAAATAAAAGGGCCTTTGACTTCTAATAAAATCTGGATAGGAATTGCCTCATAAAAGCTTAAATGAATTATATTCAGAGGCCAGAATGAGAGAAGAGAGAGAGCTCAGAGCCCTCTGACAGCAGGATTGCTGCTCTCCTGGCCTTGGTGTGCAGCCCAATGAAATATCCATGAAAGCTTTGGAACCAGGTGTGATGTTCTGCTCTGAAAGTGAGGACTTGATGTGAGTCACATGTTCACAGGTCAGTAAGCCCCTCTCAAATGAATATTAACCCACTGAGGTTGCCGGAGATCCTCCTGCTACCTCCTGAGGTCTCAGCCCTCGCTCCTGTTCCCGCCCAGGTCGCTTGACGGTGGAGGAAGGATCCCACAGAGGAACAGCGGCTTCTCAACCCTGTTCTTGACCCACTCTGACCCTCCCAGAGTCCGACAAAGCATTTGGGGTATGGACATGGCTTCTCAGCTTCTTCATCTCTGTGCTGGAAGATGAAGGGTGGTGAGGAACATGCCCCAGTTCTTCTTTGTAAAGCCCCAGTGTCCCCTTATCAACATCACTTATGTGCTGTCCCAGGACATCACTGTTCTCGTGAGATGCAGTTTGGGGACATGTTTTCTTTTTGTTGAGTGGGTTCTTTTGTTTGACTGAATGTTAGCTGAAGCCAAGGGGACTGCGTGCCTAACTCTGGAACAGAGAGATTAGCATCCCAGAAAGCCAGGACTGCATGGTGCTTATTGATTGTTTCTCTTAAATATAAGCAGTGTAGCCCAGAGTGTCAGGCATCCAAGGAAGAGGAGACTGCAGAACTGATGTACTCCAGGTAATGAATAATCATTAAAACTCCAAAGGAGTTTATTATTGTTACTGTTAATTTAAGTTGTACTGTGCCCAGAGACATGGAAGGTGGAGACAGATGAGTTCATGACCTGTGTATTACAGCCTAGGTTTTTAGCCTGGTAATATGAGAAAATCAATCATTTCTTAAGTGAGAAGACTGATAAAATCACTGACTTCAGAGGAGCAACATCATTGCTTTTATATGTTCAACAAGCTCACTGGAATGGCGCCAGAGAAGGGTCAAATCCCTCTTCTATATATCTTAAATTCAGGAGTTAGTTTGCCCTCTGTTTCCCAGAGGCAGGAGGGAAGCAGGTAACACCATCCAGCATTCACATCTTCACTCATGGCAGGATTTCCCCTCTGTGATAACCTACCCCTGTGCAGGTTGGACATTCCCTGTTCTATTTGTTGACTCCCTGAGGTTTTACATACCCTGAATTCATAATAAATTGCCAAAAGTGAAGGAAAGCCATAGGAAGACCCCTCCAGCCAAAAAAAGGCTGGGCTAAAAGTCAGAGGTTTACTGTTGTTCCTTAAAGTGGTTTGGTCCAGGAGTAAAACACTGCCACGATGTGAGAACCCTGCTCTTCTTCACGGTCCCCAAATTACTTAAGAATGTTCCTTTGTACTTCACTGTGTTGTGGAAATCACCCAAGCAAGAGGACTCCTTCCTCTCCTGGAAACTAAACAGCAAAACTAGCTACAAACAACCCACCAAAAAAAAAAAAAAAAAAAAAAAAAAAAAAAAATCTGTTGTAATTTGTGCAGACCACAAGGGAGGTGCAAACTGCTCTCTGCTTTTTGGGGTTTTATGCAGTATATTTCCAAATTCTCACTAGAGCTGAACCAAGAAGAAGTTGGGTTTGCTTTCTGCAGAAGTGCTGCTTTTCCGTTTGCAGATCTTTCTGTATTTCTTGGTTCAGAGCAGAAGGAACAAATATGAATGTATTCATGGCCCTTCCAACAGGACCTTTTGGGTGAGAAATGAAATCAGTCACTTTAATGGGTTGTCTGGGTAGAGGGATTTTACAACTTACTGTAGTCTTGCCTTTAATTCAACTAATTCCTATTTATATAGTACACAGTGCTGGTTTAGTCAATGCTCTGAGGAAAAGTCATTCCTGAGAGAACCAGGAGCAGACCTGCTTTCTGGTGAATAACTTGAAAGTTGCAACTGTGATGTCTGTATTTTTTCTGTAATTGCTGCAGCCTGTGACCCACTTTTTTGTGCTTGTACAGCTTAGAGAGCTGCACTTATTAGGTCACTCAAGAGCCAGCAGTACAAACCAGAAAAAGGTGGACATTTCCAAAGAACTGAGAGAGGGCAGGGACCAACCAGCACTGTTCCTTTGGAAAAATAACCCACTAACCCTGGCTGCCCTGGCAAAATTGTGTCATAAATCTGGAGTAATCTTTGCTGACAAATGGCCTGGAAAGTGGGAAGGGAGAAGGCTCATGTTCTCATCAAGAAAGATGAGTTAATTCTTGATTTAAAAAGACAGCAAGTGGAGGCACTTCCAGCTGCATGGACATTGTCTTGACATTGCCTGTTAAATGGCTAACAATGACAGTTAGTAGGAATTAGCTACAGAATATGTTTTATTGTAATTTGCTGTCCTCAGGGCAGACATGACAGAAACTTTTAAAGAGAATAAAAATGTAGAAGGGAAGGCCCCCATATAGGTTCATTTTGAATTTGTAATGTTTGTAATTAAGAATATTGCACAGCCAAAAAACCCACATGGGATACCCATATGTTACAGGTTAAGCTTCAACCTGGTCTGTCTTTATAGATAAAAGCATGGACAAGTGGGTGGATTCCAAAATGACAGGCAGAAACAGACCTGAACATGGGAATTATGGTTTCATTTTCCAGGCTGAAAAGTGGGATAATGTTTTTGGTAAGCTGCTGAACTGGCAGCTCTTCCCAGGATGCCAATGCAGGGTCCAGTTTTCATTGCTGAAGTCAGTGTGAGTTTTTCTCAATAGCTTTGACCATCAGAAATAATTCAGATGCAATAAAAAAAAAAAAAGTCATCAGAACTCATCAGGATTCAATTTTCCATCTCTGGATTTCAATTTGACAACAACTATCCATAGAAATAATTCAAATATGATTTTTGCTGCAGACAGAAAGGAAAGAGGGTGCTGAGAGCTCTCGTGTTGTTTGACAGCATTGAAGCCTTTCCTGTAGAAAGTGAGGTGGTGAAATTCTCCTTGAAATGTGCTGGATGGATTTATAGGCAGAGAGATGAGATGGGTAAACCTTCCTCAGCTTGGGGTAGTATCCCCCAGACCTTTAAATACAAGGACATATATAAATAGAGGCACTGGGATTTCCTTCCCAGAAATTTTGGCTTATTTAATTTCAAGCCCCCTGTTTTTCTAGTCCCATGGGGGACTTGAAATAGCAGTGGCTGCACAAGTGATGCTCTACAGCAAGATTCAAACCCATCGGGGCAACCGGTGTCTCATAAATGCTGTCAAAGCAGTGAGAAACCAGACTGTGGCACAGAGTGCTGCCTTTTTTCCTTCTCATTATGGCACTGAGAAAATGCTTTTGGCCTCTTCTGTCCTTCAGGGTTTCCCGAGGGGGCTGGACGCAGGTGTTTCACAGCGCTGTGAAAACAAAATGAGAGCCATCTAATGCGTGGGCGAGGTGTAATATCTTCACTGTCCGTGTCCATTTGGAAGGGTGCTTTAAGGCAGCTCTATCCCCAGCTTGCAGAGGAACTGGCAAGGGATTTCCAGACTCACACTGTGCCGTTTCTGAAGAGTTAACAGCCCTGGATATTAAATAGCCTTTAAGGGAACAGGAGCAGCTGCGTGATGTTTTTGTAGACCGAAGGTGCAGCTCTGGCGGCACTAAAGCTGGAAAGTCAACAAGCAGATTAAACAGTACAGTTTAGCTCTTAGAGCCAGCCTGAGGCTTGCCAATGAAATTGGTTATGAGAGGCTGTAATTGAAAGGAAACCTGATATTTCTAAACCTCAGAAGGTTTGGAAGCTGTGGGTGAACATGGGATGGGTGATGATGTGCATATGTTGGTGTGAGCATCTCCATCCTAAGAGGAACCACTTAACCTTTCTTGTAACCATCCACAGATCATGTTGTTCAGCATTACCATAGGAATTAGCACTTCCTTGCATCAAAATCTAGAGTAAAATTATTAATTATTTATTCCATTTCCTTTCCTTTGCCTTTTTGGTCTGCATGGAGGATGAATGTGTGTCTGGTCTGGGGTTTTGATCACAATTTTCTTTATTATCTCATACAATGAGTTCTTAGAGCCTACAGGTGACCAGCTTTTGCATCCCACACTTGGATCTACCCAGCACAGACCTGATTTTGCGCAAGGTGCCAACTTCAATTTCTCAGAAACAATTTGGTTTCTTTCTTCCCTGGACATAAATGCATCTGTTTTCTTTTGTTATTCAGGGGGAAAAAAAAAAAGAGGAAAAAAACCCTCACTTATTCCCACTGTTCAACTTTGATAAAACCATAGCTTAAAAACCTCTACATATTAATAGTGTGAATCACTTAAGTGAGGTACATTATGTTTTCAATTTCCATGATGCTTTTAGTGTAGGCAACTTATCAGGGGCTGCCTTTTAATCTGTTGTAGCAATCTTGAACATTAAAGCCAGGTTATTTCACGAAGGGATGTATTCTTTTCACTGGGGAGGTTAATATCACCTATGATTATATTTGACATTTGGGCCTGGCATATTATTTTTCATACTGTGTCTGAGAGTAACTACCCACTCTTCGCCTGAGCGGTGTTTGAAGTGGGTACATTTCAAATATCTGCACACATCCATGAGTGTCATCCTAACAGCCTCCCCGCTGTAAATAAGAAAAGACAATTTAATGAACAAAATGGGCAGGGTGAATTCGGGAAATGAATTTTATTTTCTGGAGGGTAAGCAAGCAAAAGGTAAGTGTTGTTGTCGTGCATTCCTGCTGAAGAAGCTACAGAAAGGGAGAGGGTACTACGCTCCTTGGAGGAGCATCTCCAGAGCATCGTCAGCGACAGCATCCCTGAACAAACACTGCTGGGAGGCAGCCAGGCCTCCCAGCTTCCTGCAGAGATTCCTTCCATGATGCAACCCCACAACATGGCTTAGAGGTCTTCTCTCCCCAAGAAACAGGGATGCATTTGAAGAGACAGGTCCAGAAGGTGATGTCTCAGACTGAGCAGCACTTCACGTCCTGTAAAGCCGACGGACTCCAACTGGCTGTCAGTGCAGGGCTGTGTGAGTGTGAGCCTAAAAGGACTCTTCAGAGCTGAAGATGGTAAAATTAATCTTGAATCTCCGTGCTGGCCTGGTGAAGATGATAGTTCTCAATTAGGGTAGAGTGCCTTTAATTTTGCAATCAAGGGAGCCTGTGCCATGGACAACAATGACTCATCCATGTCTCAACGTGAACAGATCTGCCCACTTCAGCTGCTCATTCTCTCTGTGAACCCCACTGACTTCTTCTTGTTTTGGTGAGAACAGGTTGCTGAAGAGGAAGCTTGAGGAACTTAACAAGATCCTAACAAGATCTCAGCAATACCTAGAGCTGAGCAAGT
This sequence comes from Corapipo altera, assembly GCF_003945725.1. Taxonomy (NCBI): domain Eukaryota; kingdom Metazoa; phylum Chordata; class Aves; order Passeriformes; family Pipridae; genus Corapipo; species Corapipo altera. Next base: position 8,776,105 of record NW_020884893.1, on the reverse strand, counting down.
TCTTAAGGAAACCAGGGCCTTTCTACTTAAAATATGAGTTCCTGGGTGCTGTTTCTGTCATTAGCTGTGATATGTGGAAGCCAGCAGGGCCTTGAGGTAGCCTTTGGATGCTTGGTAGTTTTAAATCACTGACCTATTTTAGGCTTTGTTTGTTCAGCCATAGAGCCTTGGTTAGCCTTCGTTACGTCCTGATGAGCTATGAAAACAGAGCTGAAAAGGAAGAATAGGGCATGAGGAGACAGCAGTTCAGGAGAGGGAAAGAGTAAGTGGAACTAAATTACCACCAATTTCTGAGGCACGACAGTGCATTAGTGGATTTCATGGAGGACTCCAACAAATGAGCTTGAAAAAACTCATTTCCAAGTCCCATTCTTTGATTTATTTTCAAAGCTACCTGATTATCCTCCCATAATCTCTTCTGCCTTTGAATTTATCTGTTCCTGGAACTGAGTCTACAGTGGAAGAAAGCCCCCAGATGGTGGCAGTAGCAACTCTACACTTTGTTTCATACAGTGCAGGTAATATGAGACGAAAGGGAGTATGTAGGACTAAAATATCAAACCTAAACAGCCAACAAAAGAGTCAATATCCAGGTTTCAAGCTCTCTGAGCACTGCCAGGGTGAAGACACCAATATATGGGATCAGAGGCCACTGCCCTTTGTTTCCTAACACAGCCCAGTGCTCCCTGGAGGGACTGTTAGATATCAGAGGGTGTCCTGCAAGTGGAAACTTCACTTGACAAATCTGAGTAGAGTCAGAAAAAATGTCATCAAATTGAAGCCATTTGGATTAATTGCAAAACTCCCTGAACTTAACAGAGCCAGGATTTCAGCCTGAATTTCCCCTATTGCTTAGATATATATAAATACAGTCACAGTCATGGAAAATGGGAGAGAGGGCATCAGGTCATCACAGAAATCTGCTCCTGCATCTACCTGGAGATCATTTCTACTATCATTTCATCTATCATTTCTGCAAATTCCCATTTCTACAAATCTCATAGACTTGGAGACTTCATTGTTCCCCACACAATTGGCTCCAGTGTCCTTACCCCTAGAGAGGTTTCTCCAATACCTGGTTCCTACCTACTGTGGGTTGGGGGAGCTCCAGAGGTGAGTTCAGAGTCATTTTCAGAGTGATCAAATGAAATATTTTATGTTTTGCAAGACATACCTTTGGGCTAGCTGGTGGCTTTTTATGCATCAACCCCAAATTTTTGAGTCTGCCAGTTTTCCCCTGTGACATAGCACTGCTTAAACAGAGCTGCTCATGAGGAGCCCAGCTCTGGTCATGGAAAGGTCCCTTGTGAAATGTACCTCTGGAACTCCTGTTCCCTCCTCCTTGTCCCCCAGCACATATGCTCTGCATTCAGACCCGGTTCCAATGAGGACTGCTGTACTTATACTGTGAGTTTTTTATGACTGCAATTTTGTTTAACACTGCCCCTGAAGAGCTCTGTAGTGTTTTTCAGAGCTCCAAGTACAAGAGCTCCTTGAATCTTTCCCCTAAGTATTCCTATTGCTGTCAAGAAAGAATATTAGCAGAGTGTGGTCCTGACTTCCACTCTCTCATTTGGAGGCTGTGATTCATGTTTTATAGCATCCTGCTCCCATTACGCCGGCTCTGCTTTCCGGGGGTTCTTTCTGCAGCATCTCCTACAGCAGGAGGACTAATGAGTTTTTATGTCCCGTGGGTTTGTATCCTTTATCTCATATCTGTTCTCTCTCATTTCAGCAAGCTGGATCCTGTATCCTGCCTCTTGGCCATCCTGTCCAGACAAGACAGGGCAGGGGGAGGGATGTTCTCCAGTTGCACAGGTGCAAGCTGGTCCACCAGCATGTGCTGCCTGGCCAGCAGCACAGTGCCAACAGAAGATGCAATGGGTAACATTTTTGCTTGTTTCATTTGTTTTACTCAGGTCATACTTTTCACAAAATTTCTATTTCAGACCCTTCCTTCCTTTCTCCCACCCACCCTTCCACTCATCACTGAGTGGTTTTGAACACTGGTAATGAACTGAACTTGGAGAAGCAGCCAGATCAACCAGCACAGTTGCAGAAACCTCATCTCCTTTGGAAACTGGGATAAAAATCCAGCTGCAAGGATTTTGAAAGTGCAGGGAGAGGATTCTACAAACAATTCATACCAGGGAATGCTTGTAAATGCCATTTGATAAGAGCTTGTCAGCACAGTGAGGTGGAACAGCTGAACTTGTTAATGAAAATGCCTTTTCTATCAACATTCAACTATTTTGCAAGGCAGGATTGTTACAAACAAAATAGTTATTTTTTAAAAAAAGAAGAGATTTCTCTCCTATCACATCTGATTGTGATATTAGCAAGCAAAATGTCATTTTGAATGGACTTTTTGGAAGGGAACTGGCTATTTATAGGCATACTTCGTAAAAATTGGTCAGAACAATAGTTTGAATTGAAGAGAAGCCATCAATTTTTTCACTCCCTTCCCTCTGCCAGGGCAAACAGCTGCTCGTGGGCTGTGCCCAGTGTGGACCTCTCTGCAGATGAGCAGGGCTGTTGTGTGGCTGTCAGGCCACACTGAGGGCAGCTGCCATCGTTCTCCTCCCAGAGATGGTCCCCAGGAGGAATGAGCCTCAAAGGCAAGGAGGGGACTTTCCTCATAATCTGGATGAAGCTGCTATTACCTTTCAAGCTTTTTTGATTAGAGGAGGAGACTCTTGAGGTGAGAGTGATTTAGGAACATCTGAGAGTCGCTGATGCTGGTGACTTCCCTGGTTTCCCGTGCTTGAGCTCAGGGCTGGGGTTTCCATCTAGGGAATCCATCACAGGTGTGCTCCTGGTGGCACTAAAAAACCCTGCCATGCTCCATCACCCCTGCTGCAAGGATGAGCTGTGTTCCCCCTGGATTGCTACCAGACCACATCCTCCTCCTCGGGCATCCTGCCCCTCTGCAGCTGCTGGTCTCAAAGCGGGTCACTTTGGTGAGCTTTGCAGCAGCCTTTGCCTGAGTTACTGAGAGGCTGGGCTCTGCTTGGCTGAGCCTTCCATATTCTGGGAAATGAGATCAGTTCTGGCACAGGCCCTGCATTGCTAATTAGCACACAGTGAAGGAGCTGGCATCCCCTGCAACAGGCACTGATGATGCTCTGATACTGGCTGGTTTTACATGGTGATATCTGGGATCAGAGCAGGGATGACTGGGATCAGTTTTACTGAACTTCTCATGCCCTTCCTGTCTGGCAAGGAGGGCACACTGTGATGAAGTAGGACATCACCACCTCACCTTGGCTTCTGAATAGTGCATCCCAGCCTCATCCCCAGGCCAAGATGCTGCAGGATATTTTCCCAAGTGTAAGAGGAGCAGACACTTTCAGGCTGTGAGGTGGACTCAGCTCATAAACAAGCTTGCCCCCAGAATCCTGATAGTTTCCACCTGTACCAAGCAGATTTATTCCTGCAGCTCAGCTGCTGGGGCTGGAAAGTGTTCGGCATCATGTCCACAACTCATCTTCCAGCACAAGGGAAGCCAAAAAGTCTAGTTAAAATATGATGGGGGAGAATGGTCCTGACAATTCAATTAATGCGGGGGTTAGGAGATAAAAATCCAGCAGGAAATGTTATGTACATTTGTGAAGATGGTACTTACTATGTAGAAAAAAAAAGTAACGATGGCACTTTATTTGAGAATTAATATGAGCTCATTTCCTCACCCGGGGTGAGCCAAGGCGAGTGTGTGACTGTGTGCTTAGATCTTCACACTGGCTTTTACTTTCGTCTGTTCAAACCCAGCACCACTTTAAATTATTGTTGTACAAATAGGAGTGAAAACAACACTAAGTCCTTCATTATGAAGCATAGAAACATTATTCTTCTCTCAGGCTTCTTTGTAAGTCGCCATATATTACAGCTGCAAAAGGAAACACTAATCCACCTGTGTGTGCCCACTAAATCATATCAGCCTCCTAGAAAACACAACGCTCTCCCCACGGACACAAAGCCCTTGCTGAGAAACCCAAGGATAATGTGAACTGACCAGAGGAGTGAAGGGCTCTATTTTCTTTTTTTTTCTAAAAATCTCTCTTTGATTTGAAATCCACCAAATTGCAGCCCTGTCACTGCTCAGAGCCATCTGCTTCCTCTTCCTGCTAATGAAGCCCCGGCTATTTAGCTCCAGCCTCCAGTTTTGCTCTTCATTATTTGCTGGCTACTCAGAACTGCTTCATTTGGGAAAACAGCTGTTTCCACGTGCAGGCCTGGCCACGATGTACTGTGCTCCAGCCTCTTGGCTGCTCCGTGTGCTCAGCTGCATCCGTGTGCCAGGTACAAACAGCTGTGAAACCTGCGCTGTAAAAATGTGAGTGCTTCCCCTTTTGGCTGTTGAACCCCTTCCTCCTGGCAGTTTGGGTGTTTGGCTACCTGTTCTGTGAGATCTTCTGTCTTAGGGCTGTGCTGAGGCAGGAGGGTTTAGTGTCCCTGTGGGTGCAGTGGGGTGAGGTGAGGTGTTCCCCAGGGTGTGAGCTGGGGTTGCTTGGGGTAAGAGAGGCAAAACACAGGCTGGGCTTCTCCTGGTGGGGGAAATCCGTGAGCAAGCCACAGATGAAGCTTTCTCCTTCAGAATATGGCAGTGCATCCCTATCTGAAAACCTGCTGGGGTTTGGGAAGCAGGTGAGGCAGATGGAGAAAGGGTGGTTCCCAAGGGAGTCTCATTGTCCTGGTTCAGGAAACTTACTTGCTGATGGTGCCAGCTTTGTTTTACATGAGGGAACACTCACTTTCTATATCAAATTCAGGCAGGAGATCCCATGGAGGCATCACACCCAGCAAGAAGGGCAATGGCATTTTGTTTCTCTTGCAGTTTCCTTAGTCCTACCAACTCCTAGGCAGGGATAGGAGAAGATAAAACTTTCTCTGTGTGCAACAAATTAGAGCAAACTGGAAATGGGACTTCCTGCCACATCAATATTTGACTGGGGGTGATGTGGGGGCGGCATTGATTGTGTTGTGGCTTTGAGGCGTTGTCACTTCAAAGCACTAAACTCCCTGAATAGTTCAGGATCTGCACAGATGTTGGCAGGTGATTATAAATCCATGCAGAGACAGGGAAAAACCAGTCTTTGGGGAGAGCTTCAGAGCCGAAGCTGAGAACATTGCAAATGTTATGAAATATTTCGAAGTCTGTCAAGTGGGAGCTATGCTTTTAGATTAGGTTAAGGAATGTGTGGGCTAATTTTGTAAGACTCTCCAGCATTTACTGTGGATTATGGATTCTCTTTTAATCTTTAAATGGCTGCACTTTTCTTTCAATTTTCAAAAAGAAAAAAGCCTCTAAGAAACCTGACAAAAGTGTTCCTCCATACACTCAGTTTGAAGACAGCTCCCAAATGACTGCAGTTAGTGAATTCTACAGAGCCATTTACTAACAAAAATGGGCAAGTAGGTCTAATGAGGAGTTCCCAGCTTGGAAAGTGCACCACTCCTGGCCCAGGGAAGGAATCAGTGTCAGGAGACAGCTCTAGGGGGACCACAGCCTGCTCATTGCTCCTCCTCCCATCACCTCCCGTTTTGCTTCTTTTGCTTATCCATCTTCAGCTTTTCAGCTCAGTGTTTTCCCAGCCTCACAGGAGCAACACAGACCCGAGAGAGGAGCCTGGACCTTCTTGACTGATGCATTTCAGCAGAGCTTCTCCCTTACTTATGACAGAATCCCAGAAGTGTTTGGGTTGTAAGGGACTTAAAGATCATCTGGTTCCAACTTTGTCTGTGACTTTCCCACCTTCCAACCATTCACCAAAGTACATCCCAAGTGGCTTGTTTCTTGCTGTGAATCACACCTGTTAAGATTGCTTTTTTTAGCTGCCTCTGCCCTCCAGGCAGATGCAGCACCCACCTAATTTTAGTTCTGTGAGTCATCACACCACAGATTTTTGACAGGGAAATATTTATTGCCAGTTAGCAGGTGTGGAAGCCTGCTCCACCACATCCCAAGGACCAGCACGTCTGCTCCAGCTCCATTAGTGGTGTCACTGTAAATACATGAGCAGCTTTGGACTTGCAGGGACAGACTTTTAGCAGGTGTGTCACCACAGCCATCAACTCTGCTCGTTAAAGCCAAGAGAAGGACCGACTGCTAATGGAGTGCCAAGTGAAACACTTCTGCAGAGGATTTTGTCCTTCTCCTTTTCTGTTCTGTATGCAGAAAAAAAGAAAGAGTGGGCTTCTTGAACCTCCTCATTGTAAGCTAATGTGTTGCTTGCTTAAAAACCTGTCAAAATCAAGAGAAAAGAATAATACTTTTGATGTTCAATTGCGTGATTTTTTTCCCCCTTTGAGTCAAAGCATTGTTTTAAATTATTTCAGCCATCAAATCTTATTTAGCAGAGATTAAAATTCAAAATCAGTTTAAGAAAAGATAAAGAACCACTTAGCCTGTTTTAATTCCCGTTGTCTTTGTGGGAGTTAGTGTGATTACAATAGAAAAATACATTTGGGTATGAGTGCTGGTGGTGGAGAGCAGAAAGCTGGATTTTTGAGCCTGAAAATCAAAACATACTTATGTAGCTGTGCTTATTTTTTCAGGAATTTTATTTCAGATACTTAAAGAACCCAAGACATTACAGAAATGACAAAAAAAGGAGAAACATCCTGCTTTATAGCTCTAGAGCTCTGGAGGCAGCTTCTACTTCTCTTGAAGGCAGTTTGCAATGTGGGAACTTTACTCTGGTCTCTGCATTAGGTTTTTAACCTGGCCTTGTAGGTACCTTCTGTATATTTAGACGTCTAAAGATGATGAGCAAGGGTCATTGTGCGGGAGTGAATGAAAAAGCTCATTCGGGATTTCATTTTGCAATAGTTGTTGAATTTCTTTTCAATCAGAATAAAGCATCTCTCCCAGCAGTGAATATTGCGCTTTTCCTGGCTTTCCAAAATGAGTTCATGAGCCTTCAATAAGGGAAACTGTGTGAATCACTAAAATATAATGTTTGCTGCTGAGCCTCCGTGGCGAAGCTCGCTCTCAGGCTGTGAGGAGCACAGACATCCTGAAACCACATTTCCCCCTGATGGCTGGTGGCAAACAGAGAGATAATGAGGCTCAGCCGTATTGCTTTCCCTGCCTGCTGCTTGGAGAGGAGGGAATGAGGTCCTCGGAGAGAACCTCTTAAATCTGATTCACAACCGATAGTTTTGGGAGATCTGTCACGTGCTGGTCGATGCTGGTGTGTAAAATGACATTTCCCTGGTACTGAGGAGGAATTGGTGTGTGAGTGGCTGCAGTGTCAGGTTTGCAGCATCACAAGGTTTCTTCTGGAAGCCCCTTGAGGGGGTTTTCCAACAATCTCATCTTGACCAAAAATCAGTGCTACTGCTCATACTTCTGTTCAAATTTCCTACTGACACATTTCAGCATTGTGAGGGGGTTCTGCCCTCCAGACCCCCTTGAGTGGGATCCTGGGAACAGATACAGAAACCTGTATCGTGGTCCTCTCTTCATCTGTGCAGCAAAGGCTGTTTTCCAACAGCCCCTGCTTCACTAGCCTTTCCAAACAGTGGTGAACGGATCAGAGCCTCTAACAAGCTGTAAAGCAAGTGGTAGAGATCACAAAGACAACTTGTAATTTGGTGATCCCATCTATTTGCCATGGAAACCAGCAGCTGGATTCAGAGGATGCATGTGAAACCTCTTCCCAGGTTGCCAGAGAAGGGCTCCCAGAGCTGGGCTCACCGGGCTCGTGGTGTTGAAATTGCAGATCTCTGCTCCCCATGAGCTGGAGCAACATCCTGAGTGGGGAAAGTTAATTAATCCACCAGACTGAAATCCCCAGTGTCAAATATTCTTTTCCACTGGAGTGTATTGACAGCTGGAGCCCAAGGAGTCCATGAGCAGCCTGAGGATGACAACCAACAGGAAACTTGGGACCGACATGGGGGAAGGAAAACCCAGTAGTGTTTTCTTGGTAAAACTTACAGTGGATGCTGCATGGGAATCAAGAGAAATAAAAGAAGCAAATATAAGGTGCCAGGGGAGAGAAGGGAGAAGTGAACATTTTTCTAATCCCTGAATTTGGCAGCCAGTTTATGTGAAATAAACTCTGAAGGCTCCTGCCTTCCCCAAGGTATTTTCTTTCTAAATAGATCTATAGATACACTAATTAGCCAAAGGAGAAGCACAGGAGTTAATCCCTAATCATGTAAATGTGTTGTTTCAATTAATTAATGCACGTGGCACTTGTGCTCCAGTGATCGGCACCCTAAGGAAAGACAGAGGAAAATAATCACGTTTAACAGTCTAATCCCATTTATTCCTCCAAACTTTAATGGTGTCAAACCTTCCCATAATCTTCCTCTATAACTCAGTGTTGTTTTGCAGTGGTGTGTTATAAATTAGCTGAAATCACAGGCTGGAAGTGTTAGTTTTGGAAAAAGAAAAAGCATTTTCTTGTTGACTCTGTGAAGGGATGCAAAGAGGGGAGAAGCAAAGCACTATTTTCTGGGTGCTGATGGGGCTTTGCCAGTCTGTAGCATTACAGGGGGATTGTTAGAGCAAGCAGAAAGACCTGGAAGAAGAAAACAAGTCACCAAAGAGAATATTTTCAGCCATGAAACAATTCTTCCTTTAATTAAGCACCATCCTGACCTTCTTAAAAGAGCTGCCCAAGCCATTTCTACTGTTTTTTGCCAAATGTTATAATTTCAGCTCAGACAGTCATGATGGAGGTTAATGAAAAGGATATGTTTATATAAACTTGAGGAGACTGTAAGGTCCTTTCAGTGCTGTTTCAGAGAACGGGAAGTGCTGCATCAGAATTAAAAGCTGCTTTGTTAAGGAAAAAGCACAAAAGGAATATGGAACGAGGTAGGTGAGGCATGGATGAGCCCTGCAGAATAATCAGCATGGAATGGAGTGTGCAGGAAAGTTCTGGCAAGACAAAAATACCCACAAATGGTAAGACAGAGGCATCTGTGGAGCCAGTAATTACCTCCTAGACTGGGCGAAGGCTGCTTTTATGAAAGGGCAGAGCAATGTTTGGTTTGTCTGAGGTCTCTGTGGAGAGCTGTGATGTTTGCAGAGGTTGTTGTTATGTGGTTTGTAGGGGTTTTTACTGACCAGCAGCAAACATGCCTTTATTGCAGCACTTCTTGTTGGGGTTTGGAGCTCTGAGGTGAGGGATGATGCTCAGAAGAGAGGATGTGCAGGTTGCAGAGATGCAGGAGCAAAGTCTTTGAGGTGCTGGTGGGGCCTGCAGAGTTTGTGGTCCACAAAGCCCTTCATCCTTGTCCTGACAGCAACAGCCTCCTCAGCCATGGAACACGCCCAGATGGTTCTTCTCCAGCCTAAATGCAACGATTTGAAATAATTGAAGAAGTAATTAGAGAAGAGGCAGGAGTCGACTAAATTGCAGAGGCCAGAGTGTGTCATGGCTGTGAAAGTGGGATTTTTTTGGTCTGTTCTGTCAGATGTAGCTGGTGGACAGAGCTGAGAGCTCCTGAGGAGCACTGGAGCACTGGTAGGCCAGGGAAGCTGAGGTTCATGGCTCTTGGGGTATGTTTAAGTTTGACTGCTGCACACGTGACTGCACAGCTCAAGAACTGATCAGTAAAGCTGTAAATACCTCTTTTTGGAAAGCCCTTTAGAAATACACTGCACAGGGTCTGGAGACAATGCTGGGGAAAAACACACTTGGACCTCTTTGGCCCCATGGGTCAAATCTATATATCATAAACTTGATTTTTTGGAACTTTTTTTCTTTTACTTTCCTGGAGAACTCACACTGGGGCTTCCTTGAAGGCTTTCTCTTTCTCCTAGAAAGCAGGCAAACAAAGCTCTTCACAAACCAGTCAGGGTTTCCCAGCATTCCTCAGGCTGATGAAGAGAAAGGGTTTGCAATAACAAACCCTGAGTTTTGCCCTGGCTCTGCAGCATCTCAGCATAAACCCCAGCCCATGTTGGCTAAGCCACTACATGCCTGTGTGATGCTCAATGCAATTAGTTGGGTTTTTTTCTCAAAAAAAATTTTTTTTGGGGGGGGGGAATTTGAGTTTTCTGTGACATTTCCTACCTGTTGCTACGGTAACTGTTTTGTCAGTCCTCCAATTTGGGTGTTTGAGTGGCAGGAGGTTTAATTTTGCTTCAGTAAATTACCCCTTTCCTTTGAGTGTGATTTCCTCTGGTGGAAAATTCCTCTTGCAGCTTCCCATCACTTCAGAGAGCATCCTTGTTAAAGATCACATCTCCCTGATTTCCACTCAGAGCGTGAAACCTTCCATTTGTCCATTTACTGGACTGGCTGAGATTCACTTCTCTTCTTTTAATCTCCAAACTTGTGCCCTGATGGTTATTTAAAACCACAGTCAGCTCTGAACTGAGTCCTTGGTGATAAGAGAGACTCACAACCTGCTGAAAGTAAGTGGATTGCATGGGGGAAAATCACGAGCTTGCTCTGAAGCCCAAGCACATCCCTGAAAAACCATGTCTGCAGGAAACTTCTTCTTTACCCAAACTAAACCAAACTTGTCTCTGTCCAGCATGGAGTGATGCTTAATCTCACTGGCAGCATCAGACTGCAAAGGGCTGGGAGTTGCATTTATTTTGCTGCTCTTCCTATGACAAGATAACGCTGATTTTTTTTTTTCCTTGCTGGTTCTTTCTCCTTTCAGTCTGTTTTTGTTTGTTTGTTTTCATTTAATTGTTCTGAAACTTATAAACTTAATGTTAGTCTCCTGCTGAAATGTGTTTATAAACAGTTTATTGCCACTTGTTTAAACAAATTGTAGTGGGGCAGATCCTGGGAGGACAGGAAGAAATTGCCAATTTCTGAACAGCTTGGAAAGAAATCTGAAAAACTAATATCAGATGTTGAAAAGACAGGATTTCACTCCCTTGGTCTTTCCCTTAGACATGTGTCCCACAAGGAGCCCTCCTTGCTGCCATCCTCTTCAGCCATGTACCTCCCCGTTATCTGCCCCACACTCCATTTTCAGAGAAGAAGGGGAAGGGATGAGCCCAGCAAGAGGAGAAGGATGTTTCTATATGCCAGGTGACAATGTTGAAAGTCAGGAATTCTGCTCTCACCGGCCATTGTGTGCTCAGCCTCAGGGCTGAAACCCTGGTTATTCCCCCCCTCTGGAACACTACTCTAATTTCTAACAGCAGCTCTTTCCTGCTTGAGAGTTTGCATTTGCTTTCCCAGTTTACAATTCTCTCGAGTGGGCTAAGAACTTCCTGATAATTCCCAGCAAATTTTTTTTGAAACCTCAGTGCAGACAAAAAAAAAAAAAAAAAAAAAAAAAAAAAAAAAACCAAAAACCAAAAAAATTAGAGTTTTTGTTCGTTCCCATACCCTGGCCAAAAACACCCAGGAACTGTTGTTCCTGCTTTCAGGGCAGATTCACACCTAATTTACACCCGTTGTGGGGAAACTGGGAAAGGCTCAGAGGGCCCCACGGGGAGCCCCTTGCCAGGAGAAGTTTCGCAGGGGTCCCCCCGGTGTGGAACACCCCGGACCCGGGTGTTCTCCAGGAGAGTTTGGAGCATCCCCGCACTCGGGCGATGAGCGATGGAGCTCTGCCACCTTGTGGGATTGTCGCCCTGTCGCCTCACCCGCCTGGCACTCGGCAGGTTTCATATCCAAAGGTCCCTTTCCTTACTTCATACCTTATAGAAAGCTCAAAAAAAAAAAATTTGCGATGCATTGCAAAACATGGCTATAAATCCTTTGTCTGTGTCACAAAAATCACGAGGGATACAGCTGGTACTAAAAGTTACAATTTCAGTGCATCCTCTTGGAAGAAATGTGACCTTTGCACTGACTCTGCTGCTCTTCCCTGGTGGCTTTTTGGCCCTCTCTGTTCCTGTGCAGGATCTCAAAGGATGTGAGAGAGGCAAGGTGAGGTCTGCAGATCAGGACCGGAGGTGGGTGATATCTTGGGGTACCTGATGGTTTTGGGAGGTGGCTGCTGCCCAGCTGAGCCCCACACTGATGCGATGCTCTGGGGGGGACCTGTGTGATGAGCTGGAGCTCACATACAGAACATGCCACTGCCTTCTACCTTCACAGGCTGATCAAGAGTGTGAACTGGAGCTCCCTGTGTCCACCTCAGCCACAGATGGATTTTTAGAAGTCTCACATTAATAGAATCACAGAGTGGTTTGAGTCAGAAGGGGCCTTAAAGCTCATCTCGTTCCAACCTCCTGCCACGGGCAGGGACACCTTCCACTAGACCAAGTTGCTCCAAGCCCTGTCCAACCTGGCCTTGAACACTTCCAGGGAACCAGGGGCAGCCACAGCTTCTCTGGTCATCCTGTACCCAGAGTAAAGAATTTCGTCCTAACATCTAATCTAAACTTACTTACTCTCAATCAGTTTGAAACCATTCCCTGTTCTTCTATCACTACAGTTCCAGCAATCCCTCAGAAGTCCCTTGGGATTTGAAGACTCCTTCATCCCACAGGTAGGATGTTTTTGATGATCTTTTATGGAGTTTTAAGAATCTGATCTATTAGGCAGCAAACAAATACTCCAAGGCAGTTATTCTGAGACAAAACTTTATTTTAGCAGCAGTTTATCCGCCCTCGGAGCAGCAGAGATATTCTCCCATCACTTCAAGTTTATCACCTGGGAAACTTTTCAGCCATAAATAGTCAAGAGCTGCTATTCTGGACTTTCAGAACTGTGTTCTGAAAAACAAATAAAAATAACTCTTTTGTTAAAAACAAATAAAAATAACTCTCGAAATCAAAGAACATGTTTCTGATCTCTGCTGCTTCCCGCCCACAGGACTTGAAGGAGAATAAACTCCTACAGACTTGTTATACTTTAAAAGAATAGAGGTGCTAGATTTGGATGAAAATCTACTCTGCTTTTGTTTAAGTGGTTGCTATTGTTTGCTTTGCTCTTCTGGGAAGGGATGAATCACCACCTGAAATCGGTGTGTGCTCAGAAAATGTTCCAATCTGACTAAAAAGTCAACAAAATTCACTTTCAAGCAACTGTAGACAATTTGTGATGTCAAATCTCACTTATGGCAATACAAAATATAAAAACAATTCCCCCCTCCCAAGCAGAAGGAGTTGTAATTCTTAAAGGAAATAAAACAAACAAGGGAGCTTGAGCTAACACCACCAAACTGTAGGATAATCTGCAGGATTATCCTTTAGGTATTGATCTCAAGAAAAAGAGGAGCAGCTGCAGAATCCTCTCAGGGCAAAATAATTGTGTCTGAAATCTTGTTTGCCAACTGATCTGTATCCAGAGCAAAGGAATTATTTTGGCCTTTGTGGGGCCGCAGGGAGGGGGGAAATGTCAGACATGATAATTTAGTTTGCTGCTGCTGGGATGATGTTGGGAAAGCCTCAAAACATGTTGAGACTCTGCACTGCTGAGTTTCCTCTCAAAAAAAGACTTTTTAAAATTTTTTATTTTTACCCCTTGGAAAAGCCATGCTGTCCTGTTCCCTCTTAGCTGTTTTATGAAGGGAACTGATTTCACTCTGCAAATTCCTTCTGGCATTGCTGGAAATGACTGTGCTCACACCCCTCTGGTCCTCATCCAGCTGTGGCAGGGAGGAAGGTGTCCTGTCCCGTGGTGGGGGCAGCAGTGTGACACCTGGGTGACAGAATCTCTGTGAAACACAAAGGATTGTCTGGGGTTGAGCTCAGAGGAGTTGGGGAAAAGTACAATTCTGGGTGATGCTGGCTGCCAGGCTGAACTGAGCTGATATTTAGGCTGGAACTGGGAAACTGGTACTTTATGCTGAGTGTAACTGCAGAGGAGAAGCAGAACAGGGCTGTGGCAGGGGCAGCTGGAGGAGGGATGCGCTCGGTTGTGCATCTGGGGGAGATGCTGTGTGGTCCCTTTGTGCCCTCCAACAAACCTGGCTCTGTTGCAGCCCTGAGGCTGGAAGAAGATGGAGCAGGAAGGAATATTGCCTCTCCTGGAAGTGGGAGCTCCACAAAGCCTGCATTGAAGGAGGGGGCTGAACTAAGAGGGTCCTTTTAGTCCCTGGAAATCTTCCTGAATGAGTCTGAGGCGCTTTGGAGTTGTCTTTGCTTGCTAAGGGATGCATTGACAGAGCCTGACCTCATTTCCCCCATAGCACACACCACTCTGCATTCCCTCTGCTTTATTAATCCAAAAACTTTATCACTCTCACATTTGTTTGAACAAGATCCCCACATATTTTTCCTAGGTGGGGGCTTGGGGGGTGTTCTGCTCTCTTTCCTCGTGCATCCCAAAAATAAACCGTCTCAAAATTAACTTCAGATTTATTTATTACTGTTCCCTTCAAACTTTTATTAGATTGGACCCCTGTGAGCTCTGTGCCTTCCGCTCTGCAGCATGAAGCCTGTTGCTGGTTTTATGACAGCCCTCACCTGGATGGCAGCTCTCCTGGGGAGAAAGGGACCCTACAAAGACACTGCTTGCTCTGGCTACTGCTGCATCCTGGTCACCCAAGGTTTGTGTGACCCTTTGCCATCACTGCTTGGCTGAACTCTCTGCCCTGGCCCTTTGGTGTGCTTTGGCCTCCTCTCTTCCCTCTCTTGAAATAATTCTGGCCAGGGGACCCTCTCCATCCAAACCATGTCCCAAGGAGCACAGGGAAGGAGGAACAGCAGATGCAAATCAAAAAACTGTCTGGGGAGGATGAATGTGCAACTTAACCATGCAGGGGAAGCCAAAGATGTACAGAACAGAATTTTTTTACTCTAAGCCATGAAGTTACTCATCCATTCTCCTCCTCTCTCTTTTCCTGCTGTGAAAACTCTGCTTGGTGCCTGGGAAGATGTAGATGTAGAGATTTTTCCATTTGCCATCAGCTAGTCCTGGAAGAAGATATGCAGGAGACTAAAAATGTCAGTGATCCTGGAGGAGGAACAGGGCTAAAATCCCATCTGCAGTTTGAAGAGCAGCTTTCCAAGTTGAGGTGGTGGTGCCAACAGGACACTCCCATGTCGTCCCCTCATGTCATCACATCTGACCACAAGACCAGGGCAGAGGAGGCAGAGACCAACCTGAGTCAAAAACAGCATGTAAGAGGGAGAAAAAGGGAAAGGTAGGTATCTTCCTGGACACCCAGCCCTGGATATGCATGGGGGTCTTGTTCCTGGTGTTTTGGCATGGCAGAGCTCTATTCTACCAGGACTTTAGGGAAAACTCCTGGGGATACAAAAGAGCATGTTGTGTTATGGTGTGGGGATGGGAACCATGGTACTGGGGTTCGTGGTCTTCCTCACAGCAGGGAAACTTTTGCAGTGACAAATTAATGCTGGAAAATCCAGATTGGAGAAGTGCTGAGGAGCTGCCTGAGGGTGTTTCAGCCACTGTCCTCTGACTTCAGCCAAGGAGAAACTGCTGAGCAGGACACGCTTTGCAGCACGTCGAGCTTGAGACTGGTTTCGGGCCCCTTCTAAGAACGAAGATTTTTAGAACAGGGACCAAACCTGTTCTAGTCTCTGGGGTCTGTGCAGCTCGTGTGCAATGAAGCTGTTTCCATCCTGTCTTTTGAGCTGCTGCTGCCGAGGCAGCCGCGTTCCTCACATCAATAGATGGCAGCAGCTTCCCGGGAGCTGGTGGAGGAGCCTTCTCTGGGAAGAGCTGCGATAGTGTTGGAGTTCAGCCTTTCCCTTCCCTGCCTTCCCCTGGCTCTCAGCCCAGCCTCCTGCCACAACCCAAACTGCAGATGGCAGCAGGGAAAAGATTTTCCTATTTCTTTGTGACTTCTGCTCTGCAGAGTATTTTCCTGCTGCTGGCTGTTGGGGCCCGTTGGCTCTGGGGTTTTGGGTCAGCTCACAGCCCTGGCTGGGCTTCAGGTCACTTTATAGGTTTGCCTGAATGGGTTGAGAGAGTTTTGTGTGCATGGTCCTGCTTCCAGTAATGTATGTGGGGTGTGTGTTGGAAACACCTGGAAGTGCCTGTGGGGACATGGAGGGGGATGCTCCCACCAAACTGCACATCACAGCAGTCCGAAAGTTGTGATACAAACTAGTGCATCACAGCCAAGAGGGGGAAGTGGCTCCTGTTAAAGCAGACAGGGTTTAAACAATAGTTCTGCTGGTAGAGAGGTTGTGGCATCTCCATCCTTGGAGATTTTCAAAGCCTGACTGGACAAGGCTCTGACATCCTGAGTTAACTTCAAACTTAGCCCTGGTTGGAGTAAGAGGTTGAATCAGGGATGTCCAGAGGTGTTCTGTGCTTGTCAGCCTCATCTCTGACCTTCTGCTCTGTGTGTGCTGATCATACTCATCTGGGCTAATGTAACATGTTTTTCTCTGCCTTGTAAGTGGTCACATAGTCTGTTACCCCTTCTTGAACCGGGATAGATGCGTCTTTGGAAGCTCCATCCAGCCTTTTTGACACCTTGCAAATAACAATCAGTGTGTCTTAGGGGTGCCTGCAGGACCCTGAGGTCACCTCCATACATACCTCTTAGGTACAGCCATACCAAACCTTCCTGAGGTGCTTTTGAGGCTCTATTTGGTCAATTAGTTTAAAGCTTCCCTCTTGGCAGATGTAACAGGAGTTTAGCAAGCTGTTGTTCTACGGAACTTGGATTCATTTGAAAAAAATACCACTCAGTGGAGGAGGAAATTGTAACGTGGTACATGCCAGCTAGGAAGAAAAATCAAGATTGAGGTGAATCATAGAAAATGCTGCCTTGAAGTGGGAGCTATTAGCTATTAGAGTAACTGGTGAGGAGAGAATATTTAGGCTATTTAATGCACCATAAATTACACAGGAATTCTCTACTTTAACTCAGCACTCGCTTGATTTAAATCTGCTTCTCTCCCCTATAATTACAGTGTAGCTACCAGCCACATCCCCAGCCACCTGCAGCTCCTGTTCCCAGTGAAAGGGACTCCCAGATGTTCAGCACCTCTCGGCACTGGGTCCCACATCTATGGGGTCTCTGTGGTGGAGCCGCCGAGTCCCCGCTCCCACCCCGCCAGCGGCCCTTGAACTGCTTTTCATGCTCACATCTCTCTTTGTGGAGCTGGGAAAGGATCCAGAGCAGCTGTGTAAGGACCTGTCAATCTCAAATTGCAAAGTCATAAGGAGGGAAAATAATCGTCGTAATAATAATAATAAAGTCGTCAACTTGTCTTACCCTCCAACAGAAAAAAGGTTTTGGTTGGAGGTTTGCATTAGTTATAATTTTCTCCAGGCTGATTTCTCCCTGTGATGCCACTATACAGACTATAAATGATGCTCAGGCAAAATCTCCTCTGACATTCATCTCTGTTTACAGAGCTCATCCAAAAACAAGAGGCTTTTTCTTCACTTTATTCAGCATCACCACGACTCGGTTGCCAAGGCATCAGCCTGTGATTCCTGCAGTTTGGCTCTTACTAGTGATGCCTGACACCTCCTGATCACTGTGACTGGCGAACTCAGACACCCCAGTACTGAAGCTGTGGCTGATGGCACCGTGTCCCCATGGTGGGACATCTCCCTCGGCTTCCCAGCTCCTTCCTGGGCCTGACATCGGGACCTGCCTTCGAGCCTGATTTGTTGAGGGTGAAAAAGCAGGTGAAAAGACTCCTGCAAAATATTTTGTTGGAGCTTGTGCATTTGTGGCTGTTCAACCAAAACCACCTTCATTCTTGTCTCGTCAAGAAGACCCTGACAGAGTGGTCATGAAACCTGTGATGGGTCAGGAGCAAAGCTGAGGCTGTTGTAGCTCTCTGGTCTGCTCACTCTCTCACACCACCCCACCTTCACCAGCTGATGCACATCTGTCCTCAAACACCCAAGGTTTTCTAGGAAAACAATTTCTAGCTGCAAACCCCGCTGCCCTGAGTCAATCAGTTGTACAAGGCCTGAGCTGATCTTGGATGAGAGGTCTCTTAGCAGCCCCTCTAAGCCCCCCATCCGTGCATTTTGCTGCTAAAGCTGCCAATATTTACTAATATCTCCACATCCAGGTGTGATCAATGGAAAAAGATGTTTCTCCTTTCCTGGTTTTCCACCAAAAAAAAAAAAAAAAAAAAAAAAAAAAAAGAAACGTGGTCTAAGCTGCACAGCATACCAAGGGAAAAGAGTGGAGAGAAGTGAGTTGGGGAAGGGACAGGCAGTGCATCTTGATGCCTTTAAGTCACTCAGATGAAGTTCATTTCTCCTTGTCTGTACAAGGTTGGACTCTTTGCATTTTCATGGTAAATTTGTTTACCGAGCCGTTGTTGAAATTCTGGAAGCAGAGAAAATGCATTTGCTCCATAACCTTTCCGGATCTGACAAGTCCTATAAAATCTATTAAAGCCTTTAATGAAATCCCCGCTCGGAGCCAGCTCCCATGAATGAATGTGGAATCGGAATTTAAATTAAAATGTTGTTTTTGTAGTCTGTGGGCTTTAGCCTTGACAGAAATTAAAGGGACAGTTCACATTTTGGGGGTTGTTGCTTTCTCCCTGTAGTTTTGTATCACCACAAAATGCCTCTCCTTGCACAGGGTGGGTGTTTGAAGCTCTTTTCCTCCCACTGAGCCTGTGGCCAGTTGGGAGCACTCAGCTGCAAGCACAAAACCTGCTATACTGAATAATTTCAATTAGAAAAGAGGAAATTACTTAATAGGCAGCACTGTCCTTTAAATAGGATGCAGAACTCTCGTTAGCAAATGGAGGAATATTGGGTTCAATCTCCCCTCTAAGGAGCATGGGGCTGGCCAGGCAAAATGTGCCCTTGCTGCAGGTGTAACTACAGTGCAACCATGGTCAAGGGCATCCCAAACACTTCCCAATCCCTCTGCCATCAGCCACTCGAGACCATGCTGTGGCTCAGCCCATGAATTTTGGCATTATGGAGATACTTCCAAGCAAGCCTCGGTAAGGAGCCTGATGTAAATCCTTTGGATGTGCTTGTCTTTGCCTACCCAAGGATTTAATTTCCATATGTAAATGCAGGGATGCATGTGCAGGGGGTGTGCAAGCAATTCATTATTTTTGATCTCTTCTGCAACTGAGTAAAGAGAAATGTCCCACAGTGAAACATGTGTGTCTGAGCCTCCAAAAGAAAAGGCTGCTCAGGACTTTGATTACATTCTCCTGAGCTTTGACCCTGCTCCAGCCTTACTCAGCACAGGTCAGGGCTGGGCCAGGGTTACATGAGTCTCTGACATCTCCTTCCCCCAGAGAAAATTTGCCAGGATTTTCTGGGTTTGGCTTCCCATGGAGTGATGCCACATTAGTCTCCTCTACATCTTGGGGTGTGTGTTTTCCAACAAGAAATGAAAAAGTATGGATTTGTTTCCTCACAGTTACTTTTTTTTTTTGATATATTTTTTATTTATATATTTGCCCACAACTGCATCAGCTCTTGCCATCCCATGCAAGGAGTCAGCTCTTTACCTGTGAGAAGAAAATCATCCCTCCTCCTTCCCTAGGAGCCAAAAGCTGCCCCAGCTCTGGACCCCACCAGCTGCAGCTGCTCATAGCTGGGCTGGGACCTGACCAGAGGAGCCTGCAAAAGGTACCTGCCTTACTTCATTTTGGGAATTTGAGCTTCTATTTACTCTTTTCACAGCTTGCAACTCCTTCTGTTTGTGTATCTTCCTTTGCAAGGGTTATTTTTATCCAGAGGGGCCTTTGGCACCTGTGCTTCAGCCTGGATTTATGCCATATGATGGGCTCCCCTTGCCAGGCTGGAGAGTCCCATCCAATGTCTGAAAACATGCTGAGGGTGCCTGGTGCCCCATGGTCCTGACCTGGGGTCGAGTGTTATTCAGCTTCTTCTTTATTTCCTTATCATGAGGGCAGCTTCCAGGAACACCTTCCCAATCCCCTGACCCTGCCCTGGTCAGTGTTAGGCTACAGCAGCTTGGCACAGAATAGTGACTGTTATGAGTGAGGTGTCACAAGAAGGGTTGCAGATCACAAGTAACTGCATAATAAACACATATAAACAGCCATTTAGTTCATGGCTGATAAACTTTCATGGTCCATTTTATCTCTGTGTAGGCAGAGGAGAAGGGCTCAGGATTCAGGATGCTGCTGGCTGTGGACAAACCCTCTCCCCCCTGTCCTGCAGGAGGTTTGGGTGCAACACCTCCAGACTGGGAGGACAGCTGTGCATCCAAAGTGTGGTGGGAGACACAGGAAAAGGGTGATTTCTGGCACGGGTGGTACCACAGAGAGAGGTTTCATTCTGCAGGATGCTCAGCACCCCAACAGTAGAGAGGGAAGCTCTTCTCCCAAGGAGGAAAAAAGCATTGCTGCTTGTGTTAAAACTTCTTTGGGCTGCAGTGGGCAGGAGATCCTCCAGAAGGGAGGATCTTGGAAGCCAGGCTAAGGCGAGAGTCTGTTTTCAGTGCAGAAAAGGAGGGGAACTCATTAGTGCAATGTGAAGTGAGAGAGAAAATGCTTAAATTTGTTGGCAAAATGGCAGGAGGAGGGAAGGAAATGCTCTTTCTATGTCAGTGCGTTCCTGGAAAGATGATGAAAAGTTTTCTCCTCTTTCCTTTTTCTTTAACTCAGGTTATTACAAAGCAATCCATGCTGTTTCTAAGAAAAAAATATCATTAAGTTTCACTCTGAAAATGTCAAAACAAAATGTTTTGGCATTTCTGAAGTGAAACATTTCATTAAAAATGCTGCATCTGAGTGTTTTGACATTTTTTAAATCCGCTCTCCTCCTCCTCCTCCTCCTGCTATTTTCTCAACCTAAATTTGTTAATATTTTTAGCCCTTCTAAAACTTAATTTTCCAGCAAACATAGTAGTAGTTAAAAAAGTAAAATAAATTGCTGCCTTGTGTAAATTGAAAGCTGTGAGCAGTGTGAGAGCCGAGGTCACTGCTGTCTTACAACCTCAGTTATCATTTCCATGGTGTGAAACAATTGTGTAATTTTGCAGTAAGAGCTTTGATTTACTTTTTATTCATTTGGGATCAGAGTGGTAAGAATACCTGAAATGCAAAAATTGACCTGGTGGTGGGTAGTGAAGCTGGAGCAGGTTGGGAGCTGGGTGGTGATGCTGATGTCCCCTTGACTTCCTCCTGTTCCCTTGTTGCACCACTGGTTCGAGCAGTGGCTGCATCAGAACACTGAAACAGTGGGGAATCATCTTGGTGCTTCTCCCAGGGAGGCAGGTGGAGGTGGTGCAGGGAGGCAGACCACCCTGCAATGCAACAGGTTGGGCTGCTTGCACGATTCTGGGTGTTTCTCACCTGCCAGCAGCCACCATCATGCCCCAAACCCTCCTGGCATGCCCTGGGCATGCACTAGGCCCCCTCCAGCCAGAGCAAACTGCTGATGCTCGGAGGTTATTCAAATACAGGCTGAGTCAAACGCCATCAAAAGCTGCCTTTAAAGTGGTGCTTTTTGTGCAGCAGAGGGAATAGCTGGCGGGACATGTCACTTGTGGCAGAGTGTGATAGTCACCTACAAAGGCTGGAGGTGTTTGTCAAAGGGGATGGGGAAGCCTCTGAAGCCGAGAGATGCTTTCAAGAGGAGAGTGTGTGAGTGTGCACCCCATCACTCGGAGATGAAAGGCTCTGCTGTGTCACTGGTTGATTGCCACAGCCCCAGCGGGCAGCAATTGCACAACCTTCCCCTGCCAGAGCCTTAACACTGGCTAAATTAAAGTGAGGAATGTAAGGAAATACTGAGTTTTTATATTTGGGTTCAAAGCACCCGAGTCCAGGAGTTGAGGCTCAAGGTAGCACTGCTGGCTTGGCTGGTGTCACTGGATGAGGGAGAAATCGAGTTTATCCACTGTTGGCCCTCTTGTCACAGAACCTTGCAGTCATCTGCTGGCAGACAAACCAGCTGTCCCACCACGAGCTCCAGCCAGAGGAGAGGTTTACACCAAGGAGCCCCAGTCCTAGGTGGAATATTGCAGCTTTGCTGCTGAAATACAAAGGCACCTGGATCCATCTGCCTCTGAGCAACCTGGTCTAGTGGAAGGCGTCCCTGCCCATGGCAGGAGGGTTGGAATGAGATCATCTTTAAGGCCCCTTCCCACCCAAAGCATTCTAGGATTTTCTTTGGTGACTAGTTGCCTTCTCAGGGCTGCAATACCTTTGTACCACATGACTGTGCACTTGACCTCTGGATAAATGACCTTTAAAGGTCCCTTCCAGCTCAAACCACACTTCAGCTGTGCTCATGCAGGGCCCTTGTGTCTCCTCAGAGCCCTCCACTTCTCTTTTCTAAACAAACATTAAGAAAATAAGGCGGAAGGGAGGTGGTGTTTCAGGAACATAAAGTCCCACAAAGAAAATTATCTTCCTTTCACTTGAGTTTTTTGAAAGCTGCTGGGTTGCAAAGGCGGTTCTGTTGATTGCAGTTTTACTCCCTGATTATGCAGTAATGGAAGCATCAGAAATCATCAAGCTTCCTTCCTCAATTTGAGTTTGCCCTTCATCCCGTGGTTTCAGACTAAGGAGAAAATGGTCATTTGGAAGAGGAAGGAAGGAAAAAAAAACCAACAAGCACAATATTGTTTATCTCCCTTAAAGTCACAGCTCTTTATTTGCCATTCCCATTTTACAGCTTGGCCATTTGACAGATCAATTAGTGACTGCCTCATATATGAGCAATAAAACCTTTCCCTGGGAAACTTTTCCCCAGGCTGAAAAGTACTTTTCTGTCCTTCTTACAGAAGGAGGAAAGGCCAATTGGTTCCTCAAATCAGGATTTCCCAAGTAAGAAGTTGACACAGGCTGTGAAGAGGGTTTCAGAGGGGTGTCAGACCCTGCTCAGCAGGCTCTGGGCTGAGGGTGGGGCATCAGTGGGGAAGAAATGAGATCAGAAGCCAGGAAGGGAGGAGGAAAGAACTGCAACGGGAGGTTTTGGTGATGGAAATGAACTTACCCATCCTCTCCCTTTCACTGTACTTGTCCTCTGGGATCACCTGGATGGGGACAAAACAGTTAAACCACTGCATTAGGTTTATTCTTTCTGGGGCAAAAGTACAGTCTGTATTTTAAAGTTTATAATATGTGCACACATCTATGTACCTACTAGGATTTATAGACATTTGTGTAGACAAAGATGATCCAAAATTCACAAAATTGGGCCAAAATAACTGCAAATCCCAATTTTAGGGCATTGCAACTGAACAAAGCCTTGGATTTTGGGATGCTGGAGCTGCTGGGAGTGACTGCCACCTTGGCACCTGATTTCTGGGAAAAAGGTGAAGCTTTGGCCGTCCTGAAATTCCTCAGAGACTGCTGCTCTCCTGGTGCTCTGGGCAGCCAATGTGGCTGCACCTCTCACAGGGGCTGAGCACTTTTCTCTCTCCTTTATTATTTTTTTTAAAACTCCAATCTGTTTGCACTTCTCCCCCCTCCCCATCTCCAACCCTTAGGCCTTCTGGGGAAAGAAAGAAACAGCCTCTCTGTTTTTAATCAACCTAATTAGTGTATCTTTAATACAATTAGAGGGAAATTTTACCGCTCCCCCCCTCTTCCCCGTGTATCAATTAAAGCCCCGCAGTTGCAGGGTAAATTTTTAATCCATTTAGGGCCATCTCCCCCCTCCGAGCCTCGCATCCCCCTCCTCCTCCCGCCTGGCAGAGTGTGTTGCTTCCTCCTCCGTTTTCTTTGGGAGTCTGTTCAAACAGCACATTGTGAGGAGTAAATAAATTACTCTCTGCCCCCTTGCCCTCTCCTGCACGGCAGCCGGCCCCGTTCCAGGCAGCTGCCCTGATTGTACGGGCGGGTGCAGGGGGGAAGGGGCTCGCACAAAGCCGGGGCTGCGGGGCTGCACGCTCCGGGTCAGGGGGGGTCGCGCTGTTCATCCTCCTTTCTTCTATTCTTCACCCCCTCTTCTGAGTCTTGATGGGTTTTATTTATTTATTTATTTATTTATTTATTTATTTATTTATTTATTTTTCAGGTCTGGAGGTGTTTGGGGTAGTTGGGGGGGGTTAGTGTCAGTTTTTGTGGCGTGTAGGGGTTTGTGGCTGGAGGAGCCCCCCTCCCGGGGTGGGGGTGTGTGTGTGTGTTTCTCCCCTCGGGAGTTTCAGTGGGGTGGTAGGTTATGGTCCTGCTTCTGTGGTCGTGGATCCTACCCCCAGGATGCTGTGTGGGGAGTCGTGGGGTCCTACTGTGCCAAGCTGCCTCCCCTTCCCACTGCCATTCCCATACGGAAAAAGCCTTAGGCTTAGGTAAACCTGGAGGGAACAGCCCTGCCTCATGCCAGCACCTACAGACCACCTGGTTCAGCACCTGTGAGCCCCATCCTGCCCTGCACCCAGCAAAAGCACCTTGGGGAGCACAGGGTATCTGGTGGTGGAGCAGCACCCAAATAACAAGAGCATTTTCTTGGGTTTGGTTTTTTTTTTTCTTGTACTAAAGGTAGATGGCAGATGGATCTGCAAAACTCGATTGAAAACCACAAAATGTGGCATCCTGCAGTTGGAGTTCATAGAATATCCCATTTCTGCTCCTCTGAAGCTCCCTGAGATGGCCACTATGTGGGATGCTTCTGCAGGAGTTGAGGACTCAGGCCAGAAACCTGCTTAATTAGTACATGTTCATTTGTAGACTCCTGAGAGAGGTTCAGGGCTCTGGGCTGGACACCTGGAGCGTGGTACCCTGAGGGGATTAAAGCTGGGAGGGAACCAGGAAGGAGAAGGCAGGATCCCACCTTCTCCCCTCTCTTTTTCCACCTGTATGTAAGAGTTTGTTCACAGAGGTGCAGGTGAGGCAGTGGGTGCTGTGGGGCTGGGTGCTGACCCTGCTGCTGGCCCTGCACAGGGATGCCCTGAGAACCGGACCACAGCCAGTGACTGTCCTCCAAAAAGTCCTGCCAGTGGCTTGTTATCATCATGCAAACACAATTAGCAGATTTGCTGCTGCCTCTTTGAGGAAGATGGGTGAGACTTCCCCTCTCTGAATTTCTCCCCAGCTGGCCAACAACTACAAGGTCCTGCCTTTATGGATCACTGAGTCCCTGCGCTTTCTTAATGAACCTGCGTTTAATGCTTGACTTCTCTGTGTCATGTTTAATTACAGCAGCTGTAACTTCCTCGTTGGTTGGCTTGAAATAATATCTAAGTGCTTCTGAGCTTTAGAGCCTTGTTATTCTTCTATAATTAGAGTTTTAACACTGGTGTGAGCCATCTCTATAAAATAGGCAGGCGTTTGCCAGGCATGCTTATTGCATTATTGCAGGCTTCAGGTTTCCCAAAGATGGGAAAGAGATGCTGTCAGTGAAAATCTGACAGGTTTAGGTGGAAGGAGAGGTGGGCTTGGGGTGCAAGAGGTGGCAGACATGCTCTCTGAATTGCTGACATTGGAGCAATTAGATCTTGCTGAGTGTTTCAAAACTCAAATGTCACCAAGGAGTAGATACAGAACAGTTCCTCAGGGTTTATCAGGCACAGGACTGTGGGCTTGCCTTTGCTTGAGGTTGATTTTGCCTCCTTTCTTCTTTGAATATGCTGCATTTCCCATGAGAAGGGCTGGGATTGGGAGGATTTGGGATCCTTGCTGTCTCTTCATGTCCCCTCTGCTTCAGTCTGTGGCTGGTGATCCTCTTGGGAATACAGATGAGCATCAGCCAGTGTGAATAGTCTTGGAGACCTGAGGTGACATTGTGGCTCCCTGGGAGACCATGGGTGAGACAGCAGCCAACTTGTGAAACAAGTGCCCTTTTAGGGCCTGCCAACTCGGGAGAGAAGGGGGCTTTGAGAGGGTAGAGATCAACCATTTATTCCACATCTGTGCTACCAGCAGAGCAGCCACAAGTGTTCCCTCCTCTCAGTCTCTCTCTCTATATTTGCTGCCTTTTAAAGGAAGGTTTTTGTTCTGGAAAGAGGAAAGTATGGATGCCTTTTTCTTAACTTTCTGTTTGGGTACCTGTGTTATCAAGGCAGCTGCAGTGGGAGGTTGATCATGCAGACCCACAGCCCAGCTGGAGGGGTTTGTGCTGGCCAGGGTGGTGGATTGAGCCCCAGTGACCCCCCAGTTCTGTTCTTGCTCTGTCTGGGTGTATCTGGGGGGACATGGGAGACACAGGGACTTGTCAGCTGGAGAGTCAGGGAAGCACTGGGCTCACAGGGGCTGGAGCAGGGGAAACAGAACACCCCATGGGCCACAGCAACTCCTCAGCTTGGCTTAGGGAGGAGCTATCCCTTTGTCCCTTTGGAAAGCAGTTCCTTAGAAGAAAAGGGCAGCCTGCTGATCCACCCCTAAACTGGGATTAGTCTAAACAGGCAGGGACAAACTGCCCTGATACACCAATTTACACTGTAAACCCTTCCCTGAAGCATCTGCCATGGGCCACGTTTTGAGGCAAGATCCCAAATCCATCAGAGGTCAGGATGAGACCACGGCACAGGACCTTGCACTCGTGGCCATGGAGAAGCTCATCTCTTCCCAAGATCCTCACTGTACTACTTGTGCTGAGTATTAAAAGGGCTTTTTCCATCTAGAAGGGGATGGTGAGGAGTGACAGTCTCTGAATTGCAATTTGAAACGTTTACAGCCCAGTCAATCCTAATTCATTATTAGCTGTAATTGTTTCAAAGAAAGTGTCCACTGTTATGTAAAATGCAGTCCCAGATGCTGCTAATGGTCCAGGCTCTCTGATTGCTGTAATTTGCAAAGCTTTCGCCTTTTTCCCCCCCTCCCTCTGTAGTTATGATGTGCCTTTTATGAGCCAGCGAGGAAGAAAGAGAAAAGCACGCCATTAGAGCAAAATAATAATGTTGTACCTGAAAGGCCATTAGTGAGTCTCATATAGAAGTATGCATCTGGTCTGTGCCCAGCCTGGCCCGATGCTCCCCCGCACCCAGATGCTGCTTGGGGCCTTTGGAGCCTGGGGATGGGGACAGGCAGGGCTGGGGACAGGCAGGGCTGGGGACAGCTCTGCTCGCAGGGAGAAGGGCTACAAACCCGGGCGTGCAGCCCAAAGCGATGCTGCCCTCACCCAGGCGTCAGGATATGTGGACACCAACACGCTTCAGAATTAATTTTCACAATTAATTTTCACAATTAGGGGTGGACGCGTGGATGGGAGATCAGCTGGGGTGGAGCAGATTTTGTTTGGCTAATTTAATGGGGGGTGAGGGGGTGTTTTCTGGTGAGGGGGGTTTTGTCTCCTTTTTTTTGACACGAAGGCAACATCCATTTCCCACTTGCATCCTCTGAGGCTGCTCTGTACAAAGGCAGAACCGCGGGGATGTCTCTCGCCAGGATACCCAAGCTGTGAGCTGTGGGGTGTTTCAAAGCTCTCATGACTTGCTGTCTTTCGCCTCCACCTCTGCTTTCAGCTCAGGTGTTTGTTTTAGCCTGTCTGTGTCGATCCTGTCACCAGGAGCTTCTTAAGTCCATAATATCAACCTAATTTAAGGAAGGCTTTACTTGATGAGACAGGTTTCGGCCCCTGCTGTGTGCAGAGGAAAGAAATGAAGGTTGATTTGGTGTTTCCATCACACCCTACCAAAGGCTGAGATCCCACGGGATCAGGCATGATCCTTGGGCCGAGTTTCTCAGTGCAGTTTGCCTGGATGAACTGCATTAGATCTACAAACAGGATCAGACAGAGAGTTCTTTTGGAGGTTATTTTTAGGAAAAAAAAAAGAATAGAATAGAATATTTCAGTTGGAATGGGCCTACAATGACCATCGAGTCCAACTGTCTGAGTAACACCCAAACTCATTGTGAAAGAGGTTGGAGGATGTGAAAACTGAGATTGGGTCCAGTGTCCCCCCCATGTCCAGCAGATGCTGCATCCGTAAATTATCTGGGAGTGAAATACTCCATGAATTGTGCAGGGATTTCCCTCATTCTGAGGCCAGGCTGGGGGGAGCAGCAAGAAGGAGGAGCAAAGGGCAGAAGGAGCGAGACACGGTGGTGGGGAGGGCGGGTGGTGGGAAGGCAGGGCTGCCCTTTCACCTCCGTTCTCCCATTGCTCCTCCAAAACTCTCTGCCGTGTGACCCAGCCTTGCCACTTCCCACCAGACAGCCCTGCCCTGGCCCCCTCCCCAGGACCCGCTGCCCCGAGACAGCCTTTGTCCAGGGAAGATTGAGAGGGCTGATGGAGCGGGGCGGCCGCCTTACCCTTCACCTCCCAGGAGGGTGGTCCTGTGGGGTCATTGCCGGGGGCACAAAGGGCAGTGCTTGATGACGTTGTCTGTCAGGAGCCTTGGGACAGACTTTTAGCATGGAGAAAGGCACACAGCACCCATCCCAACACCTTCCATTTCTCAGCGCCCATCCCAGCCCCTTGCACTTCCCTCCCCCGTCCTGGTGCTGGCGATTTCCTGGTTTTGGGAATAGAGGGGATAACTCTTATTCATAGGAAGGGTTTAACATGGGTTAACACAGGGGCTGTGGGTCCTGCTCTGACAATTAGCAGCATGCATGGGCTTGGAAGTGTCAATTAGGCTTTTGAGCCATTGTTTCCTCATTAACACAAGGTCTCTAATTACCCTGACCTGATGCTATGGGGATGCTGAAGTTGGCTAATCAAACATGCAGAGCCTTCAAAAGGAAATTAGGACTCCGTATTGAGAGAAAATGCCCTTTCCATGGGCTAAACCCGTGTTGTTTGGGGATTTATAACTTCCCACTCTCCCATCCCTGCGGAGGGGCGAGGAGGAGGGAGCGGATGGCCGGGCTCTCCAGGTGTCTCTCCCGCTGCCGGAGCAGCCGGCAGGGCTGAGATTACTTTATTGCCTCCCACGTCTGTGGCCGCGCGGGGCCGGCAGCCCTGGCTCCTGTGGGATGTGTTAATGCAGGTCGGGGCATAGCTGGACTCGCCGGCCCCGGCAGGAGCGGGGACAGGCGCGATGACAGCAGACAGACACCTCGCCAGCCCCAGGTGGGGCTGCACAAGGAGATGGGGTTGATGTGGCTGGAGAGCCTGGCTTTGCAGCCCACCAAAATGATGATTTTGGGAGGGGTGAGATAAAACACTCTGAAATCCCCCAAATCAGAGCTAGAAAATGGATATCACGATCGTGAGCACAATGGTCATGCAGGAACCAAAGCCGCCTTTCTTGTTCGATTTTTTTTTTCCTCCCCCCTCCATCTCAATTAATTCTCTTTATTTTTTCATCACGGAAATAGTTTGTGCCTTTAACAAATGGGAGGAACACTTGCAAATGCCTTTTTGTCTGAAAGCAAAGCTGCTTGGTGCTACTGAACTTCAAGGGATCATTCCCTGTTTCCGCTCCTCTCCCTTTCTCTGCTGAGGCAGAACGTAGCGTAACTTAAAAGTCAGTGATTCAGACTGCAATTATAACCTAAAAGCACAAATAAAAGATAAGCTGGCATCCTACTGTTCCCCATTTGCATCTGCGTCGCATGGGATGAAGGGAAAAATAAAATCTGCTTTTATAAAGTGTTGAGCCAGAGAATCTCGTCCAGCAGAAAGAAGAAAATAAACAGATCCCCTGAGGCACCGGCTGTTTGAGTTGCAAATGACAACTCGGGTGGAAGATGCTCTAGAGAGGCACGAGGAGTTTGCACACAGTTGGTCACCCTGGCCATGTATGGAGCCAAACCGTCAGCCTGATGCTGGTAAAAAGCCACCTTGTGCTCATTTTTTCATGTCCTGCGAGCACCACACATTTTATTTGGGTGTTTCCCATTGCTCCCTCAATATTTGTGGTGATTTCCAACGATGAGAAGTGGAGGTGGTGGCTGTCCAGGTACAGGAGGGCTCGGTGAGGCCATGGGGCTGCTGTGGTTTGCCCATCCCATCAGACAGCCACCCCATGTGGCTCTTCAGCAGCTCAAACATTACCCTCTGTTTTGGGGAGCAATGGCTCGTTTTAGCATCAGCAGAGATTTCTAGTGCTCATGTCTTGGTTGATTGAAAAATCACCTCCCAGGGTGTTTCAGGTTTCTCTGTTTGCAGAGACAGCTGGGAACTCACTGGGGCCCTGTAAACACTTCTTGCTGAAAATAAACAGGAGTTTGAGACAATAGACACTTTTTTTTTTCTTCTCAGAATATGATGGGATTCGAACAGAAAAAAAATGCACAGAGAAGACAGACGAAGGAGGGGTTTGGCTGAGATACTGAAGAAATCCAAAGGTATTGTTTTGGGGAGCAGGGTGGGGGCTGTGCTTTCTGTTTCTGGGGCTGGAGAGAACTGAAGCCCTGTCATCAGGTCTCAGCTGCAAGAATTTTCCTTCCAACCTGGGAGCAGATTGTTTCCCAGCCGGGCACTGGGCTGGACACAAGGAGCCACGTCAATACAAAAAATGCTCTAGTTTGGTCTTCCAGACTTGGCTTTGTCCTTCTTTACCTTCTGCTTCCCCAAAGATTTACCCTAATGCTTTATTCTTCCTTGCCCCTATCCAAGACCCTTCAGCACCTCGTAGTCATGGCAGACCACGGCTGTAGGACGGGCAGCACTTGGGGGCTTTTCCTAAATTTGTGCCATGCTTTAGTTGGTGTTTCCATGTCCCAGGTCCCGCGGTGTTTCTGGCCGGAGGGGCTCGGGCCAGTCTGCCCGGCCCCGGGAATCGGAGCAGCTGCGCCGGGGATGCTCTGAACAAAGTGCCTCTCCCGGTTGCCGGCAGCCTGCGATTTGCATACAGATGCGTAAGAAATCCTGTCAGTCCCGGCACCGAGGGGGAAGGGGACCACGGGTGTGGGAAAAGAGGTGAGGCTGCCCAATGCATGCCCCCCAAATCTCCATCTCGTTCTGGCAGACTGGGGGGCCCCATCAGCCAGGCTGTCCCAACCTCCAGCCCAACAAAGCTGGGGTGAGGGATGTTCCCCTGGGTGCAGCACCATCCTTCCCATTCTGTCTGTCTGTCTATCCTTTCTCCCTTTCCTGCCACATCTCTTGTTCCTCCTCTTCCCTTCTTACTCAGCCTGTTGTCCTGCTTTTCCACTTCTCTTGTCTTTTGTTGAAGATCAAGGGTAATACTTTAAAAAGGTGTTTGGATCCTGCTCACCAGCTGTCCAACAGCTTTGGGTGCCCTGTGCTGGCTCAACCAGAGCAAACCCCCACCTGACTGTGCAAACAGTGTCAAACCCCATCCCACCACCCTCACTCCTTGAGTCTCATCCCATGCCAAAGATGGGCATTCACCACCAACAGTGGATTTTGCAGGTTAAGGAGGGTTGAACAAACCCTCCATCAACAAATGGGGATCAGCTAAAGCCTGTGATCCCCTCACCTCCACTCAACAGAAGGACTCCAACTGGAGACTGCTGTGGTCCATCAACAGTCTCTTTGCTTTATTTTAGGGAAAAGTTATCCATCAAATCTGTTTGAATAGTAAATAAATGCAGAGAAGCTGTGAGCGGCCATGGAGGGTCCTTGGGCAGAAGGGGAGGATGAATTTGTCAAACCCACTGTTTGTACAGCTGAATCTCTGAGTGTTTTGCAGCATCCAGAAGGCTGAGGCTGAATATGAATGAAACCCTGACTTCACCCCTCACTTTTTGTTTCTCCAGATGTCAGTGGGTCCATGTTGCCTTTGCTGCTGGACTCCAAATCCCATTTGACAAGACACTGGCGATGGAGGGATGCATGGCAATGTAGAAGAGCACACACTGGCTTTCCAAATTTTCCAAAGGCCTCAGAGAGGTAAAATGGTGTAAACAAAAGCATCACATCTCAAGGAGGAGCTCAGAAAACCCCTCTCCTACCACCGTGCAATAAAGAGAACAAAACCCCAGCACCGTGGAGGCGCTGGAAATGAGACCGCTTCCTCACTGGCCTTGTAGCTCCCATTTTCAAATATTGTCCACAGCATCCCAAACACATGACCTCGGCAAAGGCAAATTGAGTCTGTTTATCACGTGGCTCCTTAAGAGGTGCTTGCCTGGTGAATGGCCTTGGCATACATTAAGTGAATAAACTGCCCCATTGTTCGGCTCCTTCAGCCGCTCTGCTCAGTTGACCCATTCAATAACTGTTTGTTTGCACAGATTTCCCTTCACAAGTGCAACAAGCTGAACCCTGGATCTGAGCAGATGTGTTTGGAGTAGGCTCCCTCTCTTTGCTTCCTTCCCATCAAGGTGTATTGTTGCGTCTTTTGAGAGCTCAAGCTCTCACCAGTGTGACTCATTCAGGCAAAATTTCTGTGCTGTTTTCAGGAACCCTCAAGGATTTCCAGGCACGATTTACCTCTTCTGTGGTCATATTTCAAGGCTCAAACTAACCCAAAACTTCCTCCTGGGAGTTTTCTTTGTCTTTTATCTCAGCATATCTGCACATGGGAAAGGTGTGCAACTGTAGTTCAAGGCCAGAATTTGATCAGATGTGTCAGCATCTCCTCTCCAAGGCTGCTTGGCTCTGCAGTAGGTGCCCTGAAGTCCTCTAGGAGTGTGTCCTCCCAGCCATCCTTTGCCTTGAACTCGCAGCGTTGTGCATCCCAGGAGCCTGAAGCTCTGCCTGGACTTAAAGGTAGGAAAGGCCCAACTTCTGGGGTGCTGGGAGGCCAAACTGCCCCTGCAGGTTGAATTTCTTATCGACTAAAAGGGAAATGATGTTAAACCCTTTGGTTAAATTTTTGTGCCAAACCCAACCCTTGCAAGTGCCTTTGTTTCAGGAACTCCATTTGTCAGACCTGGGATCTGGAGGATTTTCACAAAGATAGAACTTCTTGGTCTGAAAACTGTAGTTTGACCCCTAAGTTGTCTGATATACAGAACCCACTGCTTGTAGTTCATGTCTTCTACCCAGAAGTAGCAAAGCACTGTATAAATGTCATGAGTTCAGGCTGATCAGGCACAATCTTGCTCTGATGCAGAGTCCCAATAGCTGAAGGATTCATGGAAAAACAGTTTTCAGCAGGAAAAGTGAAGAGATGTCCCCTTGTGTTTTAAAAACGTAAGTAACTGGCCAAGGAGTAATAGTACATCCTTTAAAACAAAGAACTGGTGGCAAGCTCTGGAGTGTGGGATGCTGCTGCCTTAAGTCAAAGTCAGCTCAAGTTTAGCTAAAAATACAGGAGGCACATTCTGTGGGACTGGGGGTGCCAAGACCCAGTAAGCTATTAAAAGTTCTGGAGATTTAAAATCCTTTTTTCCATCGATGCATCACATGAATCACAAATACCCTCAAACGAGCCATTTGTGTGTCTCCCTCCAGACGGTGCTGACAGGGGGATAAACCAAACGCATGCAAATATTATTTCAGGGCAGGCTGAGATTGGATGGGGTGAAAGAGAAAAGTTAAACATAGAAGCATATTTATTTCTGCATAATTTTGTCAGCTTTCTTCTGGCAGTGAGAGACTAAACTTCGGAGGAGCCCGACCTCCGGATTAACCGAGGGAAGACATGTGCTCGCTGTTTCGGAGTCACCATCTGTGAGGGAGATTTCGGGGAGCGAAGACACGTGGCAGGGAGACGGGCTGCATCTGCCCAGCCGAGAGAGGGACCGCGGGACCCTCAATTCCTGAGCATCCTCCTAGCCCTGCCCGTGCATTTATCACCGCAACCAGTTTCTGCTTGACAGGAGGGTTCTTCAGTTTTTCTATTTCTTCCCCCCCCGAACCCTCCAGCCCAGCTCCGGGGGACATTCCCCCCTCCCGCAATCAGCCCCGAAGGGTCCATTTGCTTTTGTCTCCCATTAATTGCTTGCTACTTTTCACCGCCTGCTCCTCCCCCTTTTAAAGATAAATTTTAAAGCCCGAGCGGGGGTGGAGAATGGCTGAGCCCGCTGTTATTTTTGACATTCGCCCCAGTGACAGCTGGACCTTGCAAGGCTGGGGCCGTTCGCACACAAAGCCTATTAGCTGTGCCCACTCACTTAATGAGCCCTGAAGTCTGGAAGGAAAATTTCCTCCCCGAAGTGTGGCAGAGCCCTTTGTCATTGTAAACAGGCGCTGCTTGCCGAGCCCTGCCTTGCCTTTCTCCTTCCTGCCGCCGTGGCTTTTCTATTTACTCAGGAAACAAAAGCGAAGCCGTGTCGGCGTGCGGGGGAGAAAATGCACCCAGCGACTGTGGGGCTCGCACGCACACGCCCCTGCCACCCACCCACCGCGGCCGGGGCTCCCCGGTGTCACCGACACGAAGGGGACACCCAGGCACGGACCACGGGATGGGGAGGGATGGGGATGCGCCCGGGATTTGCAGATCCGTGGGAATCGCTCCCTGTAAGGACCGTCCGTACAGGTCAGAACAGCGGTGGAAAGAAGGGCACGATGCTTCCTCCAAAATCCTTCACCTAAACATGGTGATTTGGGTCTCCAGAATTAGCCACGAGGTTGGTTATGAGGGGTTCTGCGAATTCCTGTAGTTATCTCCAGAATTTGCATCATTCTATTCTTCTGCAAGGAGTTTCCTTCCCAGCTCTACAAATAATTCATGAAGGAATCTTTCCTTCTGCCTCTTGTGAACTTGCAGCCTGCCCAAGTAGGTTTGCTACTTTTTAAGCCCCAACATGTCCCATTTTACACCCATTTCCAGGGGGAGCTACTACCCAACAGAATAAAACTGTAAGTCCCTATAAAGCATTTTAGAAATGGAAGCATCTTTGGTGTAACTGGTCACACGTGTTTACTGACACTGTTGGCAATATGCAAGAAAAGAGCAAGGAAAGTGGGAAAAAAACCATCTACTTTCCCTGAGGAAGGCCACTGAGCAGAGGGTCCTTCCTTGGGCTGAAGGTGACCAGTCACTTGACACAGATCCTGTCACCAAGGGCAAGCAAAGTTACTAGGATGAAAGATTTGAAGTATAGGTCTTGATGAGATTAAGAAGATGAAATCCCCATGTCTCATGATTTGCATGAGATGCAACCTTTAATGTCAACCAGGTGTAAAAAAAAGCTGGAATATGGTCTTTGTCCAGGCTGGAAAAGAGCTGGGAGGTGGGAGCTGTCCCTGCTTTGTAGTGTGGTTAAGGGAGTTTAAAGAGCATTTAAATTTCTGTCTCTGAGTGTGTGAGAGGGCAGGCTGAGGCTGCTGCAAACATCACAGCCTGCATGGCCTCGATTTGCTTTTGAGGTTCAAGTGTGCTTGAGAGCTGGATCTCAGAGGATGTCCTCATGCCACTGCTTTCCTGGGCTGTCCCTGGTGAGAACTTCCAAGAGGCTTCAGAGAAGCAGCTCCCAGCCTGTGACATCTCTGTATTTGCTGGCACCCCTTCCCCCGCTTCTTTTTTGTTCTGCCTTCTGCAGGGATTTGCTTGCTAGTTTTTAAATATTTGCATATTTCAGTGCTTTCTTTCTGTTGGTAACCAAGGCTGTTTGGTAAAAGCTGAGACGTTCTCTAAATGTAAGTCAGGCAAAAAATTACCTTTTTTGTGTGCTTTGCAATTATCACAGCGAAATGATTCCTTTCTTCCTCCCGCAGTCAGTAATTTATTTTTCAACAGAAAAATCTAAAATGTTACTCCAAGAATGCCGGGTTAATGCTGTTCTTGTTTTCCCTGTGAAGTTAAGCTGGCTTCGTGACTGAAGTGTTTGTCTTCAATTTATAAAATTGCTTGTGGGTATGTCCCACTTGAGGAAGACACAGGAGGCATTCACAAGCAAGAAGATCTCAGATTCCAAATCGATTGTTTAGTAACAGAGGAAGGGAAAAGACCAATCTTCGTCCTGTGTTTTAAACTTGCCTTTGCCAGTGTTTCCGAAGTACCTTTTCCCTGTTTGCTGCAAAAATTCTTAGGTGTAAAACTGTCAGGAAATTCACAGGGATCTTTGATCACCTCTCTCAGCATCTCCTGCTTGTTCCTGCTGTTCCCTGTGAGTATGAGGACCCCTGGGCCAGTCCTGTGCCAGCCTCTCCTGAGCAGTTCTTCATCAAGAGATGACGGAGAGAAAAGTGGAACAAATAATGCTGATGAGAAGTTGCCAGGTCTTTCCCTTCCCACAAGCCACAATTGCCCTTTTGGTCCGTTTTAAGTTCAACCTGCTCTGGGGAACAGGAAAAGAGATTTTCTGCTCTCACTTGTCTTTGTGTCAACTGCTGAGAGTGCAGCAGCTTTAGTGGGGCTCCTTATTGACCATCCAAATTCTTGCTAACTTGGGCCAAGACCACCTCCTTCCAGCAGCTCAGTCCATTTGATGGATAGTGAGGTCCAGAGAGGCCATGATGATTTGGCAATCCAAGTGTTTACAGAGTGTCCACTTTAGGGAAATGTGTGTAAATGCTGATTGCAGGGTAGGAATGTGAAGGCCGGGGCTGGAAGAGCCATGCTAAAGTATAGCTTTTCCAGCTTCTTGAGTGAGCTTTGCAGGTACTCTGCTTGACAGCTCCTGTATGTCCAACACGTGTGAAAGCCTCTCAGTCACATTTCTCTGTAATGCTTGAAATTTTTCCCTAATGGTGATGGAGAACTTTTCTGCTGCACACAGTCACCTCATTATTGAATCACAGAATGAGTTGGGCTGGAAGGGACCTTAAAGATCACCTACTTCCAGTCACCTTGCATAGGGCGACTCTGGAGAGCAAGGAGCCTGCTGTGCTCCCCATCTATTCTTGTCGTCCTCTATGATTTGGGGGCTGGATTTTGACATGCAGAGTCTGCAGAAGCACCTCTTCTCTCTGGTGTCAGTTTATCCCTGTGCAAGGGGATTAAGACAAGGCAAGGAAGCTGCAGAAGTCAGGAAGGAGGTCGTGCTACAAACCCAAGTAAGGGCCAGGAGCCTTTCTCCATCACTGTGGTCCCTCCAGCTCAGTGTCCTTCTAATATCTGCTAATCAGCTTTTCATTTGTAGGCTCCATTTTAATTCACTGGTGTTCATACCTCCAGTATGAAGTTGGCAAGCTTGAGTCTGTGTAAGAGCTGTAAGTCAGGCCTGGGCAAATGGCTCCAGGAGTGCCTGTGAGCTTGGCGTGTGTCAAGGGGATTTGCATTTTGAAGGCAGAGCTAATCCCTTTTCTATGGTCTGTCCTGGAAGGCAGCTGCCCCAGAAGCATTTTGCCTGTCCTGTCCTCCACCCTCACTATAGGTGGGGATTTCAGAACAAAGAGGGCTGTGAGTCAGGGCTGGGAACACTGACCTGGAATGCAGGAGACTTGGGTCCAGTGTCTGCTCTCTCTCAGACACTCAAGGTGACCCTGGATAAGTCCTGCAGACTGCACCTACCGAGTGCCGGAGCAGGCTTACGCATGCGGACACCCAATCCACCCATGAAGCTGGCCTCCAGCCCAGCTCCAGCTCCAGTGGCCAGCCCAGGCCAGGAGACCTGCTGGGGGACACTGCTGGAAGAGAATAAATATATAAACACCTTACCAGCACTTCCAATCAGCCTTTTAAAACCCTGAATTGCATCTGCTCGGTATTGCTGGGGTTGTATTTTGAGAGCTCTCTGGAAATCTGGGCATGTTTTTCCCCTCTGATCTGCAGAGCCTTCTAAATAGCTGATATTGAGCGAGGGTTCTATTTCATATCATCTCTGCTTAAAGATGCACATGCTGCAAAAGTTGCCCTGAGGCCAGCAGCTGATGAGGGATATGTCCAGAGTCCCTGGATGAGACAGGATTTCCAAAGTCAGCTGCAGGATGCAGATCCTCAGCACTCACTGAAATGAATAGGAATCTTAAAGCTAAATATTCAGCTGGCTTTGCCAAGTGAGTAAAATTCTTGTGAACATCCCTTTTGCCACTATTTCATTAAGAGAATTAACCTCGAGATCTGTTCTAAAGGTAGGAGGATTGAATGCCAAGGAATTTGGCTGGATTTGACTTCTGCGCTTCATTTGCAGAGGCCAGAATGATCTTCCCACCGTTTAGGTGATTATTTGCACCAACCCTGTGCAATGACACTTTTATGCAGTTGTGACAAGGGATTTGGAAGCCAGGGAGGATTTTTTAGACCATTTCCAGCCCCTTCTGTGTGACTCTGGAGTTTACCTGCCAAGATGCTCTAAGACGCAAAGAAGTGGAGCTCCCTGCTCACCTTTCATGGAAGAAGGAAGAGGTACAATCTCTATTTCTGTTCCATGGATTCTTCCCTTTCCAACAAATCAACATTATCCAATGATGGGAGAAAAAATGTTTGCCTTAGAAAAATCTCTCACCAGCTTCACAGCTACAGAGCACACCAAGCCCTTCCTCAGGTCATGGAGGTATTTGCAAGTGTTTGGTATCTGACCCCTCCTCTTTGAATGGGAAGACTTCCACCAAAGCAGGCAGTCCTCAGTTCCTTAGTCCTGGGAAAAAAAGTCCAATGCTGACAATCTTTGATGTGATTATTTTATATCCCATGGTTGGATGGGCAGGTGGATGCTACCAGGGCAGGGAAATCACCCAGCACAGCTCAGACAGCTGAGTTTTGTTGGCTCCTACAGGATTGCAGGGGAAGAAACCAGAGTTGGGTTGCATTTGAAATAAAGCTCATGCGAAAATTTGCATAATAACATGTAAAAAAATGTGATATGAAACTAAATATAGTGCAGTGGTATTTTACCAACCTCTGGTTAATCAAAGTTAACAACATTATAATGTAACAGACGTCTCACTCATACTAAATTTCCATTCTTTCAAACCATCATCGTGTTTCTGAAAGGCAGCTCTACAGGAAAAGTGCAGTGGAAACCAAAATCCCAACTATACTACACTTCAAATCACCAGTAAACTTGTTCTAATATGGATTAAAAAAAGGTTTAATACTTTATTTTAGGCCTCACCATGTGATTTGAAGCAAACCTGGGTGGAAGGATTGGGTGGAAGGGCTACCAGCAGGAAACACCTGTTTCCAACGCTCTGGAAACAGCCAGATCTGTCTATCATGTCTGGAACAGACATACAAATATTTACTTCAGTCAAACCCACAATTCTGTGTAGAAAGCAAGAATGTTTTCAGGTAAAGCCTTTCAGCTTGCTCTATTTAATCTGCAATATTTTGAGTCTCTCAGAGTGTTGATGCTATGAGCATTAGCCAAGGCTGGTCCTGCAGGAAAGTCAGAGAAGAAAGCACCAATCCTTTCTTTGATTATTTTGTTTCTTTCTCTCTTTTTTTTTTTTTTTTTAAGAAACTTGCCCTCTAAACCTCGTATCTTTCCACTTTCTCCTCCTGCAGTTCCTGTCATGAACTGCAATCTCTGTCCTACCAAGTTCTTGCTGAGGCTCTAAGGTGTGTTGTATCTATTTCTGCATGGCCTTGATTTAAAAAGCAGAGGTTGTGTTGTAAATCAGACACTGGGCAGCAACCCTGTGCCAGCCTCACTGGCCTGGTGAATCCCAAACTCTTGTTGCTGTTCACACAGTGGCACTGGAGGCTCCCACGGGCTCTGGGGGGGTTGGATCCCATAAAACCCCTGTGGGAAGCACACAGGTCCTGACATGCTGAGAGAAACTCTCTCCTTTCTGAGTGGATAGTTGGTCGACTGCCCTCACCCGGGGTTTGATGCCACGAGGACCTGCCAGTGCTTGGCACGTTCCTGGCACCCTGTTCGCCCTGTTCAAAGCCCCCGTGGGTTGAACTCCTTCACGGCTGCTGTTAATAGGTTAATGAGACCCTCGTCTGGCGGAGTTAGAGTGCCTGGCTTTCTAAGATAAAACTATCCAGCGACATTAGGAGGTTGGGCCTCTTTATGACTGAACGCCATTCATCCTGAGTACACAAGAGCTCGCAAATTTAATAAGCAGAATCCATTTCAGCCCCGT
Organism: Corapipo altera; assembly: GCF_003945725.1. Lineage (NCBI taxonomy): Eukaryota > Metazoa > Chordata > Aves > Passeriformes > Pipridae > Corapipo > Corapipo altera. Next base: position 8,736,659 of record NW_020884893.1, on the reverse strand, counting down.
GGCCTACCATGGCAACAGGAGAGAGGGGCTCCAGCCTCCGCTGCTCAGGCATCATTATCTCCAGGGCCATCTGCTCCAGAGAAGCACAATCCCAAACTCATTTAAATAGAGCCAGCCTGAAATATGTGACGATTTTTCCCAGTCTCCCCCTTCCTTCCCGACGGCTCCCCCCCCCCCCATCCCTGCACGCAGCTACACCTCCGCACACGGGCGGGAGGAGATGTAATATTCAAAGGGTGAGGAGAGGGTACGGGAGACAAGATTATAGTGATAATGAACTGAGGGAAGGTGAACGGGGGAGGGAGGAACTTTCTGTCTTTGGCTGCCGTTCCCCGACAGAGCAAGAGGTTGCAGTAAATTATAAATGTATTTTTTTCAAATCATCTTCTTGGAAGAAATATTTCCCAAACAATGATTCATCACCCTCCCCAGAACTCTGCCTCTCCGGAACAATTAAGCAGTGAAGAAAACTAACCCAGTTAATTCATTTCTTTCTGTGTTTTTCTGTCTCACAGTGCACCATTCTTGTTATGAGTGGATAAAATAAATTACCTGAATGTGTTCACCCCTCGTAGCTGGGGACATTTTAGTAAGCAAATGGGAGGGGTTAGGGGGAAAAGGATTCAGTCTTTACGCTGTGGTAAGGATTTGCACCCATGCATGTGCTGTCTCATGTTTAAGGGCTCCCAAGCCAGACTTCAGGACAGGGAATTGTAGCAACTTTCTGAGATGAGTGTCCTCAAGTGCACCCCTGAAGGGGACAGAAGAGGACAGGGGCTATGACAGAGGGAGACAAACAAGAGTATACAAAGTTACACCATGTCTCTGCTTCTGGGCAAAATCACTTTTAATGGATCTGTTTTATTTTGGACACAGGCCTGGAGGCTGCAGGAGCTGTAAGGAGTGGTGTGAGCCAAAGCAGGGGCAATGGGAGATGCTGCCAGTTGGTTCTACAAGTCGTTGCCCCAGCAGTGTGTAAAGTTTGAGGGGTGCTTCAGGCTGTAACAGGGAGGAGATGGCCTAGAGCAAACTCTGAGGAGCCCCAGGGAGACATCCCAGTCGGCACCCAGGCTGGAAAGGGAGTTTCTCTACCTGGCCCCTCCACCAAGGCTCTGCATGGTGGGAGAGATGTAGCAGCCAGAGGGGAAAGAAACTACTGCAGGAATTTCTGAAAGATGTCATTTCTCATTTGTGTTCTGTCAGGGTCCTCTGACCTCTGCTCGCTGGGTCACAGGAGTAAATCTGTCATGGGCTGAAAGACGGGTTTCCTCGGCTGAGGTGGAGTCAGTGCCTGTCCGTTGGTATCCCTGTCCCTTCCGAGAGTCTGTCATGTGTCTGGAAACACCTGCCTTGTTCTCACTTTTCCAGGTCTGCAGGTCACATACACCACACTGCACGAGCACATGTGTGTGTGCTCTGAGATGTTCAGGATGGGATGGGATGGGATAGGGTGAAAGCCACAGACCTCATAACTTTCAGGGCAGGCATGCAGTGAGACACATGACTTTTCCAGCTGCAATCCATGCATATGCAGTGCCAGAATCTTTCACCTGAGAGTCTTTTACCTGACAGGTCTCCCAGGTCCCCTCTGTGGCATGTGCAGCTCGTGTGGATCACGCAGGGTGAAGCTGCAGTACATCAGCGAGACCAAATGAAAGTGTAGAAATGCATCTGGCAGACGGGGAGGGGGCAAATGAAATCATATATATTCATTACATTTATTTAGTGATGTGAAGCCTCCCAGTGCCCATAACACCCCGTATCTGTCGTCATCATTCACCCACAGCAGAGGCAGTGCCTGTGGGACACAGTGTGGCAGATGGCCAGGAAGCCAGTGCAGCATCACAGAGGCAGGGACATGATGAATGCCTGCAAGGACAGGCATCTCCGCCCCGGCCCCGGGGAGAGGTGAAGGAGGCAGAATGGAATTATATATCCTGGAAACTGGAGGCTTTCCACCATCGACAGACTCCTGGGGTATTTCAGTGACCCCTTCCGTGGATTTTTGCAAGAGTGGTGCTTGTTCAGGTGAGGAAATCATGGTTCCCATCCCTGGGCAATGTAATGACCAAGGTGCCCAGTGTCCCCTGCTGGAGGCTGAAACTGCTTTGGTCACGTCATTTACTTAGCACAGATATAACCTTTAAGTGTTCACTAACTCAAGGTGTCAAGTCACTGATTAGAAATGCAGACTCAGCAAACCCTGGGTGATAGATAGCTTGTGACATATTAACTTACATAGAAAGCATCTATTGCTTGGAAATCTTTTGAGGTTGATAAATTGAAGGATCTACCACAAAATCCATAATAACGTGTTTTTCTCTGTAGTGCAGTTAGAAATTATAAGGTTCCAAGTGTTATCAGAGATGAATAAGCTTCAAAGTATTTGCAGAGGTATTTTAATTTATTAAATGTGCAGAATAGTTGAAAAATTAATAGGAGCAGTTTTGCTGCACATTTCTCAGCTTTTTCTTTTCCTGGACTGGGTAGTGACTCATGAAGACCTGAACCTAACCAAGCCTTTGAGTTCTCCTCCTGGACAAAGATTTAGCCAACAAACAAACAAAAAATCCCTATGAAAACACAGTTTCAGCTCCTGTTTAACTCTTATTTAGAAGAAATATTATTTCCTTTAAGGGACTCTTGAACCTTTTTATCTCCTCATGGAAATCCTTGTCAGAAACGTCCCAGGAACTGATGTTCATGGTAAGATGCAGCATCTGCTCCAGAGGAAAGGAAAGCCAGATATCTTTACAGAGAGACTGATGCTGCCAACTCCATCTGATCATCTGTGAAAGCTCAGTCTGGAGTCACCAGCCAGCCTAGACCTTTGCCTTGAGCGCATGCATTCAATTATTTAACAAGGAAAATGGGCTCCTGTAACTAATAAAATACCTGATTGAGCCCCTTAATCCCACTCTAACATCTTTAAAACAGTGCCAACACAGGTGAGACCTCTGGGAGAGGAAAGCTAAATATTGCTTTCTGCCTCGTGGCTTGCTTTCAGACCTACATTTCATTCCATCTCTGTTGTTCAGAATTAATGTTGCAGGGAGAGCAGCAGAGAGCTTTTCTAGGAAAGCATGGCAAACTCCCAGCTCCAGCAGGAACCAGCCTACCACCGTGCAGATCTGCTGTAACACGGGTAATTCATCCTGGATGGCAAAGGCTGGGCTGGTTTGGGTTTTTTTTTTTTTTTTTTTTTTGGAATGCTCAGCTTTTAGCAATGTGAGAAAACCAGCTCACGGGTCAAAGCTCTTGGAGCAAATCTTTCTGCCTTATTTTTCAGGTTTTAAGAGATAAAGCCCAGCAGGTGGGAAGGAAGAGATGGAACAGGGCAGCTCTTCACTCTTCCGTAAGTAAATTGGTGGTTGCAGTGTCTCAGCTCCTGGTGTGGGGGTCTGACGTAACGAGCCAGGAGAGCCCAAAACCTTCCCTGTGTAATTGTGTGCCTCGCTGGGCTGACATTGGGAATGGATTTAGCTCTCCCAAGGCTCAGCTGGAGATGGGGTGGCTTTTGAGGGGCTTAGGCTCTGTCCCAGCATATCACCCCTCATTGACTGATCCCTTTCACTGCAGACTCTGACAAGAGGTATGAAATTGTCATTAAAGATGCCCCTCAGAAAGCCTCTGAGCCATTTTCTATCAGATTTACACTGTGCTGGGAGGAGTGAGGCAACAAGCTTCTCCCTTTGCTTCCTGTCCTCTAATTCTGCACCTGATGGAGCTGGCTGGGACTAAAGGGATGGGACAGAGGGAAAACTGTGCTGTGAACTAGGTCTGGGCAAGCCTGGGAGATCAGCAGATACCAGTGTTCTGGTTTTAGTCTGACACAACACAGCTCTCAATTTTGATCACATTAGCAAGAGGAACAAAAAAAAAAAAAAAAAAGAAAAGGCATAAAGTTTGACATTTTCAGATTAATAAAATAACATTTGGATTGCTTGTAGTGAAGAAGCATTGGGTTAAACATCGAGGAAAATTTGGGGCAGGCTATAGCTATAAATGTACCAAGCATCCTTCCTGGGATCTATTTCACACGCAGCCTCGTTTTCCTGCATATTTTCTATTTTTGTTTTCTTTAATGGGTTTCAGCCGTGATATTTTTAAGAGCGCTGTTCTGTGCGTAGCAGCTGCCACTGCCACACTCTCAGCCCGGTTGCCATGGCTGAGACACGGGGCTTGTGCCAGAATTTTGTTGGTCAACAAGTCACTGTCAGCGCTGTAGGGCAGCGTGTTTCCATAGCTGTCTGTGGAGAGGGGCATCCTCAGGTGATGTGATGCTGACTCTCCTTTTTTAAAGGACTCAGCCTAAATGCACTGGTGAGTTTGTAGTCTTTAATGTGACTATTTAGCACCCTAAGAGCTGAACTCTTTCCAAATTAGCCGGAAAAGCAAGTGAGACAATTTTTAACACAGCACTGGTGGAGCAGCTCGTTTGTGCTAATCAGAAGGGAGCGATCAGTTTGAAAATGTCCCCTCTTAATTTAATTCATGGACTTCAAAAACAAGTTTCTTCAGATGCAGGTGCCTTGAGAACATCCGTTTTTAACTCATTTGAAGGAGTGAATTCCTCTCGCCGGACTTAATTAGGGACAGGTATTAAATTGAGGAAGAAGATGTTAGAAGAAAAGTGATTTTATTAGGAAAGAACTGTAGGGCACTTTAATTAATGCCAGAACAGCTGTCCTTAAACTGTTTCTCCCCTATGAGCAGATTATCCCAGCAAAGGCTAAGAGGCCACGGAAAACAAGGAGCAAGCTCTGTTCAGGGATTCTGGTCCCCGTCTGTACCACTGTCACAAGAAACCGTGAAGCATTTGTCTGGTCCTCCCTTGGATCTCAGCATTTTTCTGTTTTCTTACAATATAGACTCATCCCAGTTTGTTTCTAAGCGAATTGCTTTTTTGTTCATGTTGCATATTCCCTAAACAGTTGTATTAGTGGTGGCAGCATGTCATTTTGATGGTGTTATGACAGTATGACGCCAAACTGGTATTATCATAACATTTCTCTTTAAATCTTGTCTGGAAACATATTGTTCTCCCTTGCCAGCGCTTCCTTGTTTCTCTCACCCTTTACCACGGTTCTGGGTTGTCTCTTTTGGTTTAACTCAGCTGTTGCAAACGGGATGATACCCAGTGTGTACGGAGGCATTTTACTGATCATTCAGCTGATGGGACCAAGCAAAAGAAGAATGAACCTGTTTGCCCAAGGCTGTCCAGAAACCTTAACTGTGGGAAACCCCAAGCCCACTTTTCCCTGGCTCTTTTCTCTTATGCTTCACCTTGCTCAGATTTATTGAGTTTGGATTTATGAAGTTTAGGTTTTAAGATCCCCATTGCTATCACTGAATTATTTATATGTCTTCTACATTTCCTTCTACAACCTCAATTAAAAGGTGGACTCTGATATCCCCCAAATGGTGTTTAATTTAAGTCAGTCTTAAATTTAGAGGATAGCACCAGGGAGCCACAAGGCCAGAGGCTCAGCCTCCCTGTGTGACTGAACCAAAAAAATCTGGGGGTATCTTCCCCCAACCCCTCTCACATCTCCAGAGGAGTGAATATGCTCTGGTGCAGGTTGGCTTAGAGTACTTCTGGCTACAGGATTTTCCTGACTCTCAGCCCATTAGGGATGAAGGGAGGATGGGAGGGGATCCTGTGACATGGGAAAGCTCCCTGACAGTGCACCAACAGGGGTGAAACACCTATTTTCCTCTCCAACAGCCTGTGGATGAGCACAGACACCACCTCCATCACCCTGGACATCTGCACCCCACAGCTGCTCCAGCCCCTTGTCCCCAGGCCCTTCCTCACAGCAAACCTTTGCTCAGGTTTGATTTTTGCCTGTTTGTTTTCCCATCCCTCCTTCTGCTCCCTGACCTGACAAGCGCTCCTTTTAGCAGAGTATTAATTATCATCACAGTGCTGGGACTGGTAATTATCCCTCCCTTGTGCTTTCTGGGCTTCCCAGCACGGCTTGCAACGAGGACAGGGTGAAACGGCTCAGCTGGCAAGGGGCTCGTGGTGTGTGTCTCGGAGCTATGGTAATTTTCCTGGGCCAGAGAGCAGGGAATGAGGGGATGAAGAAGAGGAAAAAGAGTAAATTGCCTCTTTGGAGTCAGTTTGGAAGAACTCAGCTTGTAGCCTTCAACCAGGGTGTTTTCTTCCCAGTGGCTCCCAGAGTTTATGATGGAGAAGAAAATGGGAGTAATCTTAGCCTGTCCACCAGGAGAGGGAAAAGCCCAGGAGAGCTGAGAGGATGATAATGATGTTTGCCAGTGCAGAGAACCTACCTTGTAACAAGAAGAATGAGGAAAAATTCAGAATAAAGACATATAGAGGGGTCACAGGGAGAAAATTTCACGGATATGGATACACCTACATGTTCCTCTGTGGGTGTTTGTATGTGGCAACTGCAGCAGGATTTGCTTTTTGGGGGACCACTCACAAGGCTCTCGTGGGCTGATCAGGTACAACTGGGCACAGCAGCAGCTGTTTAGTTCTCTCACTGGTATTAACAGCCATGCTTGTGCCTAGTTCACAAGGTCTGTCCAAAATAGCTCATACTCACTTAGGGCATTGCATTTCACAGCATTTTAAAATAAAAACTCTGAATTTAACTCTTTCCCCTCACACCAGCATAGTAATTCTGTAATACCTTGCTGTACTTTGATCCTAAAATTACATGGTGACTGGCCAGCCAGGGCTGATGCTCCAAGATCTTCATCATTCCAGCACTGCCCTGAGCAGTGGGATCTGCCCTGGGAGGCTGTGGCCGTGCTGAGCCCAGCGAGGAGGCACCACATGGGATGGCAGAGCCAGAGAGCATCAAGGTAGGAGCCTGGATGCCTTCCCAGGCACAGTGCTACTGCCACTGCCAGAAATGCAACAGCTCTGACATGAATAAAATGAAAAAAAAAAAAAAATACAGGCCAAAACTGTGTTTTTTTTCTTCAGCAAAATGGTAACACTGTGCTAGTGGAAATTACCTTTCATTACAGCAGGGAGGGGAAGGGAAGATAAAAATGAAATAAGCTGTGCTTTCCTTCCCTTTATGTCTTTTTCGTGAACCTGTAAGGATTCTTTCTGACTGTTCCCCCCCCCAGTTTCCTGCAGCAGTGAGAAGTTTTATTAGAATTTATTGTGTACTTTGTCTAGGAATTTAAGGATCTCAAGCAAATCACAACCCCGGCCTGGCAAGTACAGCTAATAGACACAGTAAGAGCAGCTTTTATTTGAAATAGAGAAGCCAGGTGTCTGAGGGAAATTGGATGAACACCCTTTCCTACCCTCAAAAAATCAGTGCCAGAAGTTTTCTGTGTGAAAACCTGCCCACTGGGGGATTTTTTTCCCCAGTATTAAGGATTAATTGTAGCAATGGAGCTGGGATGCTGAAATTCCATCCTCAAACACATAAGCATTGCAGCTCTGCCTTTGCAGCAAGGGAACTTCGAGCATCTTCCCTTATACAGTGGAGGCAGCTGGGTTTTTGGACTCAGGGTTAAGAAAGGTGATATACTTGGCTCTCAGCTCTGCCAGTGGCTCTCTATGTAACCTTGGTCAAAACACTGTCCAGTTCGAATGAGATGGAAGAAGATTCAGTGCAGCAGCTCCTGAAGGTGGACAGACTCAGCTTTCCATCTGCTTGGAGAAGTGGAAGTCCAACACCAAACTGATCTGCTGAGAGTGCCAGTACGGCCTCAGCCTCCTCCTCCTCCTCCATTGCCACCGATTTGGATAACAGACAGTCTACACTGGCTGTCACTTTTTTGGCTGTTCCCTCTCCAGCTCAGCAAAGACAGTCCAAATACATTCTGGAATCCTCACGTGCCTCGATTTCCCAATCTGTTAAATGAGGATAACCACTGACTTCTGCTTTGGGCTCTCAGCGCTGCACTGCCATGCAGAACCAGACAGAAAAGGGTTTTCTCAATGAGGGTGATCAGCACCCCGGAGCTGAGCAGCTCCCCTGGTTGGGCATCCCCCATCCACGGTGGCTCTGCTGGTTTTGGGCACGTGCTCATCCTTCCTGCACGCCAGATAAGGAACTGGCTCGGGAAATCGCATCCAGCCTCCATCTCCTCTGAAGGCAGATTGCTCACGGGCGGAGGAAATCTCCTGGAGAGTGAACCTTGTCAGCAAAAATGCAAATATTTGGAGACAAAGTGTTCATTACAGCAGAACTTGATTTCAGGGTCAACCCTTTTTGCAGCAAATTGTTAGCCAGCTAAAATGTTTATTGTCACCACACTCTGGCAGTTTTGACAGTACCTATCAAGTTGAGCTTGAAAATATCTGCATACGGCTTCTCCGGCTTTCCCTCACGCAGCCATAAGAGGGATTTAAGACAGAAGAAAACAGTCAACAGATAATTGGAACTATCCTCTTCTTTGTGGAAAAGCCAGGGCTGCCAGGGACTGGGGGAGCTGTTTAAGAAAAGGAAAGTGAGGCACAGGCTGTTGGTAAGACGGTGGTGGGGTATGTGGACAAACCTGGTGGTGATTTTAATTTTTTCTGGTGCAAAACTGTACACATGGAACAATAAATTCCCCCCAGTCTGGCAGTGTATCACCAGAAATCACACTACAAAGGGATGATGTTTCCTTTGGTCTTTTCCTGTGTGAGCTATATGGCTTCCCAGGCCTCTTGGCAGAGAATATCCAGATATCAGTGGAGTTTCTGTGATTCTCCTCCATTCCCATTTGTGTTCTCTTCTGCTCCCCTTAATGCCTGCACAGGACTAAGGCCAGTGGCACCTGGGAAGAGGATCACACTCCTGGCAAGCTCAGAGCCTGGAGGGATGAGGTCCCATCTCTGCACAGTGCTCCAAGACCCAGAGATGGAACAAATCGGGGCCAACTCTGTCTTGCTGGTGAACAGAGGAAAGGGGAGGCAGCAGCAGAAATTTTAGGGAAAACAAGAACCAGGTCAGACACTGATGAAAACAACAAGAAGGAGTAGATGAGGTAGCTGCAGCCACAAGGCCACCAACAAAATTTTGGGGCTCCCTTTGCTAGACAAAAGACAGCAGCTTCCTGCTCGAGGAGGGACTCTTTTTACTCTGCTTTTTGCTCCTCCATGCCTTTACCTTTTCCCCCGGCTAATGCTCAGGGAAGGTGAGCCAGTCTGGATCCACTGTGAAGGGGTTTTGTTTCCTTGCTTGCTGGAGCTGAGTGAAGGCTGTTTCATCTCAACAGGCTGCTCCCAACACCCCTTAATTTGAGATCTCCTGCATGCAGGAAGCAATGGAGTTGAGTGACCTTGCTGAATCCCGGCCGCTGCAGCTGCCGGAGAACAGGGGAGGAAAAGAAAAGAGGGGAGGAGGAAGAGGCACTTTGCTGTCTCCCATTAAAGCCCCAAGAGGCTGAAGATGAGAGAGCGGAAGTTTCAAATTGCCAGAACGTAATTCTGAAAGTCATTTTCCAAGCGCAGAGCTCTCCGCAATGTCACCTCTCATCTTCCGAGGTGGGGACAATAAAGCACAGAATATTCTGCAAAGGCAGAACTGTTAATTCAAACAGGGAAGAGGTGTCAGTCCCCAAACAGGCTGTCTCACACCCCTTTCTGCAGGGAGAGCTGTGCAATCAGATGTAGCCTTACAGGGGGCCCAGCTACAGCTCCTTTCCTGAGCCATATCCAGCCTGGATGCATGAACCAGCTGAGCTAAGTGTGGCTGAGCCCAGTCCTTCTACGACTAAGGATCCCAAAAACATCCCACCTATTCAGCAGTTAGATTTTTAATTTGACTCAAATGCCTGCCTTTCAATTCAATCCAATGACAATGATTATTGCTACTGTTATTTTCTTAGACCTCCCTGAGACCAGCAGAAGACAGTGATGGATGTGGGGAAGAAAAGATGGACTTTGATACTCACACACTCCTTCCTCAACCCAGCAAAGATGTTCCTCCACTCCCTCTCTTCCAGCTCTCTGCCTGCAAAGAAATCTGGATTAAGGCGTTAGGTGTAGTTAACAAAGAGTTTGGCCCAGGATCTTGCCCCAAAGTGTGAATTGCCCTCATTTTTTCTGCATACTTTTCCAACCTTTATTCCAACTGCTTCTCCCATTATGTTTATAAAATAAAAAATACTAAAATATTTAGGCATCCTCTGCTGAGGTAAGTTGATTTCAATTCTCTTTCAGTTAATATCACTTTTCCCATTCTTCTTATTACTGGTGCCACCTGTTCCTCCAAGCACAGGTTTTTCCCCTTTTCCAAATTAAGGAAGCTGACACTGGGCCAGTCTTGCTCTCTTTCTGCAAATACACTTATTTGCCCACCTGGGTGAGGGTGATGAGTTTTCACACTGACAATCAATTTTTGCCAGGCAAACTCTCTACTCAGAAATGGTACTTTTCCTTCTCTACAGGCCAGGGCTGGCCCATGGAAAGAGCTGGACTTCTTTTAGTCTGGGTTGATGAGCAGAGAGCAGGGGGTCACACAACGTAGAGATGGCACTTTGTCTTCTGAGACAACGGGGTGACAAAGTTCAGTGCTATCCCTGGCTAGTTGCATTATTATTATTATTATTATTATTATTATTATTATTATTATTATTTCCTGGTAACTATTTCCTTGCTTTTCCATCTGGGAGGCCAGTGAGAGTACTGCTTGCTGGCCTGTATCCAGTTTTCTCCAGCTGGGATCCGTTCAGTCCAATGTTGCCATCTGTCCTTTGAGGCAGGAGGACATCCTCTTCCATTCTGGATCTCTCCCAGAACAAATTCCCCCTTTCCCTTCCCCAGTGCACCCTGAGCTCAACCAAAGCATCCAGCAAGCTGTATGTGGCCACTATTAGCCTCATGGATTTCTAAACCAACCTGGACATGCAAGAGTCCAGTGACTGCAGTGCTGACTGCCCAGAGCCCTGCCAGCCTGGGGACTGCCCGCGGGACTGTGCCATGTGTCCCTGCCCACAGGGTGAGCTGGGGGGGTTGTCACTCCTCAAGCAGATACTGTGTCTTTCGGGGTCTCTCTTTCATAATGGAGGTGGATTTACATGGGCAGATAGTGATAGGACAAGGAGGAACGCTTTTAAATTAACGGAGGTGAGATTTAGATTAGATATTAGAAGGAAATTCTCCCCTGTGAGGGTGGTGAGGCCCTGGTACAGGTTGCCCAGAGAAACTGTGGCTGCTCCATCCCTGGAAGTGTCCAAGGCCAGGTTGGATGGATCTTGGAGCAACACGGTCTAGTGGAAGGTGTTCCCACCCATGGCAAAGGGTTGGAATGAGATGGTCATTAAGGTCCCTTCCAACCCAAACCATTCCATGACTGGACTCCGTCGGGATGCTTCCTCCCCCCCACACCCCTCCACTGGGATGTGCACGTCATCACTTCATCTCTCTCCTAATTAAAGGCAGGAGGGAGGTGCTGAGCCCCCGCCCGCTGGGGAGGACGGGTCCCCTTCCCCAGCCCCCCCCCTCTGAGGCTGGGAGGGGGGGCAGTGAAGGGGGGTGCGCATCCCCGGGCGGGGGGGACCGGATTGGCCGCCGAGTGCGCGGCGAGGATTTTGCGGCGCGGCCCCATTGGCCACCACCGCCCATAAGTTTTTGCTCCGGACGGGAACTTTTCCCAGGGATGATGGAGTAACCCCGGGCGGCTCCGCGCCCGCTCCCCCAGCCGCCCCGGGCCAGGCAGCCACCGCCACCCGGCAAGGATGAAGCTCTGCGGGACTTTCCTCGGTTCGTAGCCGTTCGCCGGGGGATGGGAGGGGTGGGGTGTGAGCGTAGGGAGGTTGTTCCTCAGTGTGTCTCCCCCGTTTCTCCTCTGAAACACTCGAGTTGCTTAGTTCTGCCTAAGTCACGCCTTGGCAAAGGGGCTTGGTTGCCGTGAGGGGGGAGGATCGCGGACCCACAAATTACCCGGTCCCTCCTTGTTTTATATTTTCCTCCCCAGTGTGGTGGCAGAAAGGGATTTCCGAGTATATTTCGGAGCGCAGTTCTCCCGTGTTTGCGTTTAGCAAGCGAGGTCCGGGTCTCATCCCCGCCCCTCCTCGCTTTGCTCCGGGCTCGGCTGCGAAAGGTTCCAGGTCCGAGGGGTGAGCGACCCCCGGTGCTGCTGCTCCGAGGCACTGGCGGGGCTTTGTCCCCGCTGCCGCGAGTTTCACCTAAATACAAAGGACGAGGAGCGAAGGGAAGGGTGGCGAGGAGAAAATCCTGTTTTCTGCAGCTTCTGGTCACAGTTCTTCAAGGGGAAAGGGGTGGTGGTTTGATTTGGCTTTGTGTTCCCCCCCTCTCCCTTGCACATTGTTGGATAATAAAGGGGCGGGGGGAGATGTTATGAAATAAAAAGTTAGTTCGTGCCTGTTCAGCTGGTGTGTGTTTCAGTGCCTGCATTAGCTGAGGCACAAAGGAGGAAGTTTTGGGATAATGTGAGGTGCCTTTTGCAAAAGATGGTGATTGCTCCAATTGTTGTCCTTCAGGGAGAAAAGAGCTCTAGATTTGGGTTAGACAAAGGCATTGCCTCTTCGGGAAGGTACCGCCCAAATCGGGGAGAAGGGGCGCGCTGGAGAGCGAGCAAAGGGTTATTAAAAGTTTTTTGTGCCTGTGCATGTTGTTCCATCTGCCAGGGGCCTGTAGTGGGCAGGTTTCTCTGCAACCCTTCAGCTGTTCCATATACAATATTAATGCTGGCCATTTCTATTCGGCATACAACAGCACTAATTGTAGTCTGAGGCATTAAGGCAGCCAGCCCATCTGCATAGAAGCTTTCAGAAAGAAACAAGGAGAAAAAAAAAGAATCTTTCACCCCCAGCTGGTAACCGGAGAAGTTGGTGCCAATTACGAATGCGTAAAGTTTGAGATCTAATTTTCTTTGCAACAGACTCAAAGAAGCCAATGGAACAGAGTGCGGTGGGTTTATGTCTGTGTTCACACAGGCAAATGGAGTTTAATTTTAAATAATTTCAAACTTGAAGTGCTCGATCTGAAAACACGAGTGCAGTAAGATTAAAAAAAAATGGCATGTAGAGCAGGCGAGGGGAGGGGCGTGAAGGGACTCTGCTTGTAAAAATCTTCTCTAGGTTCGGCCCCACAGGCAAGGACCCTCGGAGCCCCTGTCTCGACACCCCGAAGATGAAAACATGTGAACATTTAATTTATACCTCTCTGCTGCACGGCTCCCTTTAGGGAAGCGACAGCTCTTTCAGACCTGGAAACGCGCGATAATTATCTCCTCTCTGAAAACAGCTGTAAAGTGACTCTGGAGAGACTGTGGGGGGGGATGGGGAGGGAGGGAGAACATTAAAAAAAAGGTTGAAAAATGCTTATAAAGGTCGCAACTGCGCTGAGGAGGGAGCGGGCGGAGCTGTCCGTGGTGCTGACCCGCCGCCGCTCCGGAGCCCACGCGTGGCCTCCTGTTCCCCCGCGGGCTCCTCCAGTGTGGGGGGAGCGGGTTTTGGCCTGAGACAGAGGCCTTCAGGAGGTCGGGAGGGGCTTGGGGGGCGCGAGATGGGAATTCCTGCCGCTGCTGAAGTTGTTGTTGGTGGGAAACTCCAGGGAAAGCTGCTTGTTTGCAGCGTTTGCGGAGATTTTGGGAGGACGGTGGAGAGAAGACAGGGAAGTCTGGCGAGTTTGGGAACAAAGAAAAGCCAAACACCCTCTCGCAGCCCAGAGCTTAGTAGAGTGGTATCAAAGCTGTCAGCTGCCTCAGGGCTTCTAGGTGCGTCGCGTGTTAATAAATGCAACTACAGCAATAATAAAATTCATCTCTTAACGCTTGGAGAGGCACATGTGTGTGCTCATATCCATGCAGTGTGCGTGTGCACCAATTTATGGGGAAGCACACACAAGTAAACACACTTCCCTCCTGCCTTCCAGCCCATCTATTGTGCTTTTGTTTCTCAAGTTTTAGCATTTTGTGTCTAAATGAAATAGCGGTGGAGAGGAGCAGGCAGCATTGTGAGCGCAGAGGAGCTGAGTCCACCCAGCCCTCCCTTTGATTCTATCACGGGTGCAGAACAATGGAGATGCAGTGTAGCACCAGGCCTGCTGCCTGCAGATAAGAGTTTAATAGAATTTCTGAATGCCAAAGGTTTAGGATGTAAAATATCCCTATCTTCGTGGCGTGTCCAAAGGAGATAGAAAACAGCTTTTCAGGAGTACTCTCTGCTGAATATCTCCTTTATGTTAACGGTTTAGGAGCACACCAGGCTGGCAAGCCACGGAAATGGGCATCGTAAGAATCTCCGAAGTGGCCTCGACAGTTTAAAATTAGTATTTCTGCCAACCACTCCTCAGTAAAATGGCTGAGATGGGAAATCGAATCACTCCTGCCACGTGCCCTGTGATGGTCCATGGGTGAGACAACATAAGTGCCTGCAGTACCCACTTACACTCGTGCTGCCAGGCAGGTGTCCAGCTTTGGGCAGCTGGAGAGGCTTTTCCTGCTCCTGCCTGCACCTGACCCGACCAGGGCAGGGGTGAACTGGAGAGGTGTCTGGAGCCTCTGTGGCTCTGTAGCTGGAGTTTTCCACAGGAGAGCGCATCCCCAGCAGGATTCAGCTTTTCCTGCCAGGCTCTGCTCGCTCGGCTCTCTGAGGACTCCTGGGTTTTCTGTACATTTGTGAGCTCCTGCATCTTTTTGGAAGTCTTCATTAAGATGACAGTAAAGTCTTAATTGTCTCGGTGATGCTGGGGATGGCACGAGGGTTCAGAGAAAAGCGCTGGGTAGAAAAGTGTGTCGTCGTCCCCCCCTTGGGGCTGCAGCCTGCCTGTGTTTTCCCCCGCTATTCCCAAAAAGTTGTAATCTAAGTGCTAATGCTCAGATCTGTCAGGGAGCATGGATGGGATGTGCTAATGCCCTTCCTGCCACACGGTGCCGGGGTCTCTCCCCAGAGCCTCCCTCCTTCTAGCTCGGAGAAGACTTCTTCCTCCCAGAGTGGCCAGATCTCCACCAAACAGAGCATTTTCAAGGAAAAATGATGAAACGTGTGACTCTTTCTGAGAGGAAAAGATGCATAATGCAGGAACATGCACTTTTCCTCACTTAAAAACAGTCTCCATGCTATTTTAGTTACTGTTTTCTTTTAGGACTTTTCCTTGTGTTATTCTTCCCATCACAAAGTCCAGAATGTAACCCCTGAGCCATGATCTCTCTTTCCCGGAGTGAGGTGTTGTCTGCTGGGAATTTGCGTTGTGTCATCATTATTTTTTTTTTTTCCTTTTAAGGGGAGGGGAAAAAAAATAAAATATTTATACACCTTTTAACCACTCACTTTTGAATATGTATATCAGCTAATATGCAATACTTCCAGGTTCATAGAGGCGATAAATTTCCCAGTCTGTTCTTTATGGTGATAGGTCATCTTCCTAACCACCAATAAATATTGTAAAGTACTTTCGCTGGAGCTGTGCTAACCCAGGGCATCTGTCACTCGCTGCTTGCTGCTATTAGGAATTATTGGGCCGTACCACGCTTCGGGATGCGCGGGGGGGACACGGCACGGCGCTTGTCGTGCTCGCCGTCCTTTTGTGTTGCTGCTATCAAAGGAGCCCCGAGCCTCGTGCATATTAATTATGAATCAGCTCGGGTAAAATCATTCACCTTCTGCTGGCTCTTGGGGAGGGGGGAGTGCGAGGAGAGAGGGGCTGGCGGGGCTGGGAGAGCCCCAACTCTCTGTGCACTCAAGGCAGCAGCTCCATCTCTCTCGCTCGCTCTCTTTGATGCTATACTGTAAATTTATTTCACCTCAGAGAGTAAACAGATATATTGCAACCCCAAGGGTTCATGGGTAGTGTATTTACAAAGGGAAGGCGCAGCAAGCCCCCTCTGTGCCATTTCCATTAATGAGAGCGGTCATTAAGTAAATGAGACATTGCCTTTAGCAGGCTTAAGAGTTCACACACTAAGGAGTATCAGATATTTAATTGAAACCAACAACCCGTCTTACACGCGTGTTACTGGTGTAGGGAAGTGGGCTGCCCTCCAAGAACTCTCCCCCCACAACCTCCCCCATGCAAATTTCATGATTGGTTTCCGTGATGTCATTTTGTAAAGGGGCAGACAATAGCTGTGGGGAAAGGTAAGTCAATATTATGTTCTTTCGCTGACAAAGGCAGATAATGCTGGCTTTTTTCTTTTCTTTTTTTTTTTTTTTTTCCTTTTTGTTCTTTTTTTTTTTTTTTTTTTCTCCCCTCCCCTCCCCTCCCTTGGATTGAGACAGAGGGGAAAGGCTTTCGGAGCTCACAGTTGATGTAAACAGACGCAGGCGTTTCGCCTTTACAGCACGAAGGCTGGGTTGTTGTTTTGAAAATTGCACTGGAGAACCGAGGGGATTTTTATGATGATCATCATGCTCCTAGGTCCATCTTTGCTCGCTCGCTCTCTCGCCGGATGCGAGACGCTAGTGGACATGTTATGCTTCTGACTGAAAAGCGGTTGAATAAGATGAGAAAGGAGGAGATTTACTAAAAGAAAAAAAAAAAAAAAAGCACAACGTCGCATTCAGCCGGGAAACTTTCTGAATATTTCTGGAAGAGGATGCTTGCCGGGTTTGTGAACCGCGAGATCGGTGGATGTTTATCAGGAGGGAGGTGTTAGCAGAAGACGCTCCCGGGCGCCGGGAGGAGTTTGCGCCGCCGGCGGCGGCCCCGCGGCCGCGGAGCTCTCGGAGGTGCTGACGGCCGGGCGCGGGACCGGGGCTCCGCGCGTCCCTCCCCGGGCTCCCCCCACACCCCCAGCCCCCTTCCTGCAAAAACTCCAGCCCAAGTCCGCAGCTCCGCACTCCTGGGGCGCTGGGGAGCCCCGCGGACCCCTCGCCCGGGGACGTGGGTGCGGAGGGCTGGCGGCCTCCCGCTCCGCTCCGCTCGCCGGCGGCTGCTCGCTCCTGACACTGCCAGACTTTTATTTTTTTCTCTTTTTTTTTTTTTTCCCTTTTCCGCTCCCCCCCCCCCATCTTCTTTCCAAATATTGCCTACTTTAGAGTTCTCTATTTATAGCAGCGAGGCACAAGGGAAGTGTGCCATGTTTGCGGATTTCTCTCTATACGTTGACCACGACAGAAATCTGCGTGTTCTTATTTTTAGCTTGCTCGGAAGAGGCTTTGCTTGGCTAATCTCTTTATCAATTTTAGCAAAGTTTGTTGCCGTTGTTGTTGCGTGGGTAATTTGGGGAGAGAGCGAGGGGCAGGGGGGCTGGTGCCTGAGGATGCGCTTGTGATCGACCCCGGCGAGTTAGGCTGAGTTTGGGGCGCAGTTTGCCGGCGGGTAGGATCAACACTCCTCGGGGAGGGGGCCCCAAAAGGGGGTCTCGGTACCCTCCGAGGCTGTCCCATGTGAAAGGGCAGGTCGTGGGGATCAGCCCTGTCGGAGCAGGAGGCTTGGGGCATGCCAACCTCCCCGGAGCCGGGCAGGGCAGGGGGCAGGCTGCCCTCTCACCCCCCTCCCCCGAGCCGGCCGGGCAGCGGTGCAGGGGACAGCCGCTCTTCTCCTGCTATTGTTGAGCCCCCTCGCTCCGAAGAGCCCCTGAAAACAAGTGCAAAAAGCCCCGGCTAAACCCTCGCCATCGCCCTGCCGCTACTTTTAGTTATTTTTTTTTTCTTTCTTTCCCTCTCTCTCTCGTTGGCTCATCTGCTGTTATTATCAGCCTTTTCCATATGGCCACTTTAATTAATGGCAGACAAAAGGGAGTTTGGGGCTGGCAGGGGGGGGGGGGAATCTAGGAATTAGAGTTTATAGTTGGTTTGTCTCCCTCTGATGCTGTCATAGAAACCAGAAGCAAAGATGCCGCCTTTCCACTTCTTTGTATGATCCTGTTTATTGTTCCCGAGCGGCGCAGATTGGAGCAGGCGCGTGTTGCAAGGCACAAACCAGCGCCGGCTGCTGCGGCCGGGAAACCTGGGCATAACTTGTCCCCTTCGGCTCCTTCAAACCTGCCTGCCGTCTTCCCTCCCCTCCCCTTCTTCGCGTGCCTCAGGAAGAACAAGGAGAACTTGGTTTTCCTTTTTAGCTTTCTCCTTTTTTTTTTCTCCTTTTTTTTTTTTTTTTTCTTCCCAAGTGATGTTGTTCTGTGGGATCCCCGCCGCACAAGGAGTAGGAAAACTCCTGGAAGTTGGGGTTTTTCCCTTCCTAGAAAGCAGACCAGAGTTGCCCCCCTGTGTCCCGGCGGAATTGGGGTCCTTCTGGAATGGCAGGTCCGGCTCTGTCCCGGGGTGCTGTTACAGAGGGAGTACCGACCCCGCCGGGGGTGGGTGGCCGCGGTCAAGGGTGGCGACTTTCCGGGGGTCCCGTCCAGGAGGGGTCTGGGCGGGCAATCCCGCTTGTCTCCTGCTCAGTCCCGGGGGAAGGGACCGTGAATCCGCACCCCTTCCCCCATAGGGTCACCGCCGGCCCGCGGCAACTCTCGGGGGGAGAGGGAGCAGCGGGGCAGCTGTAAGAAAGCCAGAAACTCCTCCCGCCACGTCCTCCTGGGAGCACCTGCCGTGGGGACCCCAGGGCTTGGCCCGGCTGGAGGAGCCACCGCTGCGGGACGGTGCTTAAGGTCACTGCCAAGGGTGGCTTTGGGACGAGGTGCCTCCTCCACTTCGGGCAATTCCTGGGCTGGAAGTGGGCGAGAACCCCTTCTCTGTAGAGCCCAAACCTCCCCCTTTCTCTCCCCACCTCCACTCCCTCTTGGTCTGAGCTACTCGGCGCCCAGTCCCTTTGCCCCGGGAGTCACCCTTGTCCCCAGGGCTGGGGGGACAAGGAACAGGGGCAGAGCAGCCCGGAGGCTGGAGGGCTGCTCCCCCACATTCCCCGCCTCTTGTTTTAGAGAGCTGGGCTGTACCCGAGCGTGTCCCCGGGCTAGGGTGGGAGGGAAGGGGGGTTGCACAGCGAGCCCAGGTGCCTTCCAGCCGGAGATTCACCCAGCGGGGCCGGGACTGTCCCCAACAACCGGGAGCCGCAAACTGGGGGGCTGAGGGTGGGCAGGGACAGGCGAAGCCCCCGCTCTGCGTGTCCCCTGCCCCGTCCCGCAGAGCCCCGGGAGCCGGAGCGGGGCGGCCGCGGATCCTGGCAGTCAGATGATGATGATGATGATGATGATGATGATGAGGGCAGGGCTGACTTCGCAAGACGTAGCTCGGCGTCAGAGCAGCTGCCATTTTAGCAGACGGTGCTAAACTTCTCCCGTCCGCCCCCCCTCCCCCCCGTAAGGCTCGGCTTTGGGGTGCTGCCTCCAAACTTGGGTTCTGGATGGGACACGCTGCTCTTCTTGGGCTTTGGGGGGAGCAGTGCACCCTAAGGCAGCAATACACCCGGAATGACTGAATGACACAGCTTTAGAGCTCAGGAATATAAACTCTTCTCCCTCCCTGAAATCCCCCCATGGTTTTGCATCAGGGCTTGAGGAGAGCAGGAGAGGTTATACCCCTGAACCCCAGAAATCAGTCTGTGCAATGCAAAATGGTCTCTAGCTCTGGCAGGGAGTGAAGCTCTCCTTTCACAACCTCGGGTGGGGCTTATTTTGTAAGGGATGATGCCATCCCCATTCTAAAGTTTGGGGGACCCTCTGTCCCCCGAGAGCAGAGCAAGGAATGGGAAGCAGCAGGTTTACAGTAAAGTCTGAAGCCACGGCTGGGCTGGGCTTCCCAGAAAACATGAAACGAGGCGTGGGAAGGGGAGGGAGGGGCGGGGAAGCATTGCCTTACCGCTGGGAAGTCAGACGTGAGAGTTTAAGGGCAAAGTGGGGGACAGGACCCGCTCTCCCTTTTGCTTTGTGTGTGTGTGTGAATGTGTAAATGGAAGGGCTTATTTTTATAGCTGTAAACTGTGTGGCTTAGTTGCTAGAGCTCTTCCCTTAATGACAAAGGCCGTGTCCTTTGTAGCTGTCAGTTTGTAGCTGTTCCTCTTTCTCATACACGGGAGCTGAGCATGGAGGATTCACGCTGCAAAAACTTCCAGAGCTGAGAATACCCTGCTGTGTGTCCTCTTCTTCCCCCAACAAATCCCTTCTTTGGGTTATTTGTTGTGCAGATGCTGTTTGCTCCCTGGCTGTGCATGCTGACACTCAGAGGGGAGGCCGAGGTGGCCTCAGAGTCCAGGTTTATTTGGCTTTTTGGGAGCTAGCAGCTGTGTGAAAGGGATTAGCAGTCTGGCATTAACTACCACACAACCTCTCAGTTCCCAGGTATTTCGGGAGTTTTGACAGGACGGAAGTTGTCAGGAAACCTCTCTCTTTCCACCTTTTCTTGCCACCTTTTCAGTCTTTATCCTGGATTTTACTACTATTTCTACTAAGAATAACTCCACCATCTCTGTACACATGCTGTTCTTCTTGCTGTGTGGTGCAGGGTCTGGTCCGCTGGTGTCTGACATCCTTAAGGCTGGATTGTGTGAAACTTCCCATCGTAAAATATTCTGTATCACTTCTGAGGCTGTTTACCTTTGCAAAGTAGAAGTCTGATCCACAGGGCAATCCTTAGAGAGGAGAATCCTGGTGTGAATAGAGAAGTGGGGTGATAAGCACAGGCTGTGAAAAGTTTCTGGGGTGGAGAAATGCCTCAAAACACCTTGCTTCAAGAATGAAATGAGTTCACATGAGATTTCTTCTTTGGGATCTTGGAGCCAGGTCATGAGTAATGGCAAGAGCAGGGCCGGGACATCTCTTCTGCTCCCTTCATAGGGGGGAGAGAAATCTGTCACTTCCTGCTCCCCACAAATTTTTTCACCAAGGAGAAAAAGGGCTTTATGGGTGTATATTTGGAGGAAGCAAGTTCTCCCTCTCCGCAGGTTAATCTGTCCAAGGGAATTCCTGAAAGTGCAGTGTTGGAGAGTTCAGGATCTGCTTTGCTGGGAGCAGCCTGTGTGGTGGTTTGGCCCTTTTGGACAGGGCTGAGACATGGAAGGTGAAGAGCAGTCCCCAAGCATGGGAGGGGGGTTGTTTCTGCCCTGGGAATAGCTGGAGGTGGACACTGAGGTGAGGACTTCTCAGGGGCACGAACATGTGTTGAGCACACATGTTTAAAGACTGTAAATGTTAAAAATCACCAGAATGGAGCAGATCCTCAGAAACTTTTAACATTGTGGATTTCCTGTGGACTCTTTTATAGAAGGCACAAGCTGGAGTTGTAAGGAAAAATGGCTAAATATAGAACACAAAACTAGTGATTTTCTACTGTTGAGGTAATTGATCCTGACAATGCTTCTGTGAGGCTTTGCTGTGGGCTTGCAGGAGGGGAGGGGGAGGCAGAGAAGGTTTCTGGGCTGGAGAGGTCCAGTCTGGGATCTTGGTGTGTAGTCTCGGTCTCTTTAAGCAGGAGTTTGCCCTCTGAGGGGCTGTATTTTGAACAGCACTGGTTGCTTTTTAAAGCCATGCCTCCCTCCACACTACAGGAGACATTGATGAGGCAGGAAACTGGTCCAGCAGTGCCCTGGATGGACAAGGCACTGAGAATTGTGGCTGTTTTTGGGCAGATCCAAGAGGGAAAAGGCAGAAATGGCTCTGGCTTGTTTACAGGTGAATGTGGGGAGAGGATATGGGCTGAGAGCATGGCTGGGGCTTTATCCTAGTGCGCTGTTCCTCTGCTTCTCCCATCAGAGCATCCTGGTGTGCCAACTGCCACGCACACATTCCTATGTGACTTGGATGCCTGATGTGTTTTGGAACAGCAAGGAAAGGAAGGTAGCTGGGAAAGCTTGCCCAGGGAAGGGTGGTCTGGTGTGAAAGGAAGTTAAGAAAGAGAAATGGGGCATTCCCAGCATAGTTTGTTTGAGGAAAGGGTGGCCAAGATTGCCTTGTCCTACCAGCTGGGCTGTTTCCGGCAAATCTCAGTCTCAGGGAAGAATACTGAAGTGCCATGCTCTGCAATACTCTGCTTTTCAGTTTGGTTTGGTTTTGGGGGGGGAAAAAGAAAAAGAGGAAAAAAATAATTTTCACCTAAATTAAAATACTTTTGATCTTTGTCTTTCATTGAACTTTTTGCTTCAGAGAGAATAGATTAATAAACACTTTCAAATGGAAAAACATAGTTTAGAAAGGTTCCCCTTTCATCTTTAACACAGAGCTTTAATGCTAACCTGGGTATGAGCTGGCTGTCCCCCTGTTCCTATTCTCTTGCTTTTTTTTTTTATCTTAACAACAATAAATTTGCTTTTATTGTGATCATGCTGGCCTTTACTGGTCACTTTTTATTCTTTCTTTTTTTATTTTGAAGTCAGCACGTTAAAAAAAAAAATCGCAATGTTATTTTAATCAGACCAAATGAAAGAGCAAATCAGAGCGAGAATTTTAATCTGCCCCAAGCAAAACTGCCTTGTACATCTGTCATGTTGGGATTAGTGGAACTCTTTAAAGAAGCTGAAGACTTTTTAAACAAAGTATTAAACATTTGTGACCTGATTTCCATTCTTACAATATTCTCATTAATAAGAGTGCAGGCTGAAAAGACATCTGTTAGGTCCTATTTGTTTTAAGAATATTAAAGGCTAATAAGAATATTGGAGGGTGGGGTGTGTGGGGGGAATTTAAGTGTAACATTTAGAGCCAGATCTCAAAGCTACAGTTTTCCAAAGTGATTCTGGGTCTAACTTGGTGGGGAGAAGCACGAATCTTGGTCACGGAGCTGGATGCATGTTGGTCTTGGTCAGTTTAGGGTGTTGGTGCGTGGGTGAGGCTTCCCTGAAGGCTGGGAGCTTTGCCTGGGGCTCCATCCCTGGTTCAGGAGGGGAGAATGAGAAAAACTCTGCCTTTCCAAGATAAAATTTAGCCTGAAATGATACAGAAGCAGAGACAAACACGACTTTGTAGATAAATACAACTGGCATGTGTGTGTCACCTGCACTCATCCAGGGCTGCCTTGAACCAGCCAGGAAACAGTGTAAGGAGGGAGTGAAAACGTCCTTCTTGGTTTTGCTGCTTGTGTTTTGTTTGATGGGAAGGCAGTTAAAGTAAATGGCCCAGCTTGGACCCCTAAGGAAAAAATGAAGCCAGGCATGTGTTCAGTAAAGTACTCATTGAAAGAAGCCTTCACTATTACGGTGGGTATATGGTTTAAGAGAAGGTTGCTGTCGACTGCAATCTTTGCATCTTGTTTATGCTTGCTGGGTAAAATATTAACTAAAGCATCTGAACATAAAGTTCTGGTGTGAAAGAATATCAGCAGGGGAGAGCCATATGGTGCCAGGCTGCTAACAAAATACCAAACGCTGGAGATTCCTTTTTGCAGAAGACTGAAAACTCTCTCGTTCCCATCCATAATACATGAGCTCACGCCTTTGATTACTCTAAACATTAGTCCAAGCGGCACAGGCGTCTCTTTGGAGCTTACACAACTTAGGGCACGCGGTGCTCTTCCCCCCTCTTCCTTTACATAAAAGAAATCGATGTCGAGCTGTTAAGATACAAATATCCAATATGCTGTAAGACAATATGTTTCCGAAACTGCTGCGTAAGCTGCCTTTCCTCTAATTAAATATAAACTGCAGCAGAGAGTCGGGTTTCTTCGTTCCTTTGCTTGAAACTCTTTGGCAGGCGCGTGGCTCTACCTAGGACACTATCTGCAAGTCAGGTCTCTGCCAGTTTTGGGGAAGCCTCTTGCTCCTTGTGGGTGCAATCAGAACCTTTCTGATCGATGCTGAGGACTGTAATCCTCTCTCTGAGCAGCAGCTCATAGGCACATTTACCTGAACCCTCCCTGCAGGTCAAGAGTCAGATGTATTCAGCAGCGACAGATTCAAACCCCACATTAGGAGGATCCCCTGGTGAATATTATTAGAAGGTACAAGAGATGGCTCTGGGAGAGCTTTCATGCACACAGTATTTAAAAACCAGGGTATTGCTGGAAAAATCTATAGATGACACTCTAAGCACTTTTGAGTTTTCTTTTTCTTTTTTTTTTTTTAAGCAATCCCTTGAAACCAACAATTTGATGTTGAATAACTTGCGCTTGTCACTGGGCTCCTTGAGTGTGGCTGGTTAAGGTTTGTGGGAAGCGCCCCATTATGTGAGTGTAAAAATACCCACACAGTGCAGAGAAGCCTCCCCAGCAGCTGCCTTTGGTTAACCCACATTTCAGAGCTGGAGCCTTTCCCTGCTCCTAGTGCTGTCCAGCCTGGGAGAGGTAGCTCTGGGGGTTGGAATGTGATGGCTGTCTGGCAGCCACGAGTTTGGGGCCAAAGCTTGCGTTTAAGTCAGCTGTTTCAGCTCTTGGACATCCAAACCCTCTTAAAAGCCCATCAGAAGCCTAAATGCAGAATTAGGCTTTCCTCTTTCATCACTGGTTTTTCCCATTTTGGCTGTATGGCCAATGCAGGGTGATGGGAAGGATTTCAAAGCTGAAATCCTATTGACTGAATGTCTGGTGAAAGTTTTGGGGCAGGGAGGGGGCTGTGACATTGTGTCCCAAGTAAAGGTTGCTCCACTGTGCTGCTGGGATAAATGAAGGTGTCAGATGGGCTTTGAAAGAAGTTGCCTGATTTAAGCCAAAAACTGCCTTCTAATGGGGCTTGAAGCCTAAAATGAGCCTTCCTGGTGCACACACGTTTGGTCCTTGCTGTACCGAAAATCCAAATGCGCGTGTGGGAATGAGAGGAAAATAAATGAATTCCCTTCCCTGATAAAGGAAAATGAAATCTTGATTTGTAAGAAATCAAAACTGTTGGGTGGGTGAGATTCCAGGCTATCTTGACCAAAGTTAGCCCAACTTGAGAGGCTCTGCAGAGGGGCACAGTTAATTCATCCCTCTGAAATCTGATGTTGCCATGAGCATGTCTGAAGTCCCAGCTTCTCCTGCTTTTGCATACGCTTCTCTTCCATAGTTCTGAAGCTTTGCATCTAGTGAGCTTCTGGCAAGTGGAGTTAAAGGTTTGTTTGTTGCCCTCAATATTTTGATGTAATTAGTCAGCGAGTAACTCGCTGCTTTTGCCCAGAGAAATGCACTCTCCAAGAACACAAGTGACAGGAGAGGATTAAATAGCCTTCTGGAGAGAGCTGCTCCATTTTATTTTTTATTAAAAACAACAAAAAAAGTGAAAAAAAAAAATAGTGCCTGGGAGCAATGTTGTTGCTTTAAAAAAAATGACATTTGAAATGGTTAACTCCGCCTACAGTGTCTCAGCAGAGCACAGAGCTGTCAGCTTCTCTCTCACATTCCCTAGAAACTTTCGGCTCCCTCCCATCATGGAGCAGCTTCCCGGCTGCTGGGGAGGCAGGTGGCTCTGGCAGGTCGGCTGCTCCTGCTGTGCTCACCCACTGAGCAGGGAGCACTGCTGAGGAGAGCAGGGACTCCCTGCTGGAAAGGGGAGGACTGGGAGAAAATGATTTGGAGGGGAGAGAAACTTCTGACTCATGGGATATGAGCTGATCCTCGGTTGTGGGGCCCAGGCATGACTGCACTGCTGGAGACTGTGGGTTTTCTCCGCTCCTGGCTCAGTTCTGGGGCAAAACCAGTGCAGCACAGCAGGCTCAGCCTGTGCAAGTGGCTGGAAGTGGGGATGAAAGCTGCTCTGAGAGCAGTGCCCATGGGTGTCCAGCTGCTGCCTCATCCCTCCTCCTTGCTGTCCCTGAGTTGTATTCCCAAGCAAGCAAAGGCTGTGGGAAGGACAGAAAGGTATCACTCGTCTCTATTTAATTTCAATTACAGGGAGCCTGCAGGAGCACTCGGAGCAGTGCCAGCAGGGCTATAAACTTAACATATTTGATGATTCTCCTCTTCAGGCAAGCAGTGCACAGCAACCACCCCACTCAGCAGCAATAATCCTGGGGGGCTGGGATGCTCCGTCTGGCAGAGACTCCTGTTTAATAAGCTGACCCTTCAAAAGCCGTTAATTGCCTTATTTCATAGTGGGCAGTGGGGCACCCTGTGTGTGCCCCTGGTCTGGGGGGCTCGGCGAGGGAATGGGCTCTGTTTTGAGTGTACTGGGTCCAAGCCATGGGAGGGGGTGCTGGTGGGAGCTGGGAGCCAGCGGGCATTGAGCAAAGCTGCCTCGTACCCCAGGGGAGTTGTTGCTGCACGATGATCTCACCTCCTTTTATGCCTTATTGCTTCTGTCTCTCTGACTCCATATGACACACGCTTACGTGTCAACTTTTCACTTCTTATATGGCAGCAGAGAGGAAAGGCTTAATATCATAAAGACAAGCTGGCAGCTGGGAAGTAGCCCATTTAGTCATCTAACTTTGCATCAGAGGCACTGCCAGCCCCTTCCCTGGCTCTTCCAGGCAGCTTCTCCCTCCTCTGCCTGACCTGGTGTCACATGTGGTAGAAATCCCTGCCAGAAATCCACCTGCTTGAGCAAACACTGTCGATGGGCCCCAGTCCTGTGCTGGGGACAAGACAATTTGTGTCCCTCAAACCCCTCTCTGTGCCCAGCTTGGGCCAATGTTGAGCAGAAATAATGTGGGGGTTTTGTTTTAGCTATTGCGGGTTTTTTGCAGTTCTGTTTTTGTCTATAATCTGTGGGGCTGAGGGTAAGGTCCCACCACAGATTCAAATTCACTTTGGCTGTGACAGTCAACACTGGGGCAGCTCCAGATGTTTGGAGCCCAGAAGGAAACTCAGGTCATTGACAGCTAAATCTATGGATGACTAAAATGGTAGAGTTTTCTTCTACTCTCACTACCTGCTGTGGAAATTTTCAGAAGCAGGTACTGAGCTGAACCCTGTGCTGTCCTGTCCCAGGAAGGTTGTCTTTATCTGGCTTTTCTTCCTTGTTATTTCTGTATGTGAAGAACCTGATTTATTACCTTTGATTTTACATGTGGCTTCCCCCTAGTGTGCAGCCTTGCACCCTCCTCTGAAAGCACAGTGCTTGGGCTCTCTCTTCCTCTTCCCTCTTGATTTCCAAACTAATGATAGAGCAATTTGGATGCAGCGTGTCAAATACTTGAGCTGGATCAATGCATCCAACTCAGTCTGTTTTGACATCCATCTCTGCTTGGAGTACCTCCCTGTGCAGGCCTAGAGCAGCTGTGAGGAAGGGAAAGCTTTGATTTCAGCAGTTGCTGATGCCTCCTTTCACCCTTTAACTTGTTGGGGTGGTGTCATGCTACCAGTCTGGGGGGACAACCCTGTCCCCATCCCCACGGGTGGGGAGATGCACATAGTGCTGGTGTTGTGGCTGCTGCCATGGTGGAGATGGAATCAGAACCATGCTGCTCTCCCTGGAGTTTTACCCTTCTCTCACCAGCTGGGAGAAATAGAGGTGAACTAGAAGAGTCTTGGAGCTGAAATCCCCTACTATCATTTGTTCCTCTGAGTGCATTTATCTCATTGTGGCTGCTTCATCACTGGCCTCTTCTTCAGCCACCCTCGCCACTGTTCACCTTCAGGCCCAGGAGTCCTGATGTTTCCCTGCAGCCCCTTTGCACAGCACAGGTACAAAGTGCACACATGGCCCTAAAGATCTTCCCAGACCACTGTGGGTGGGGAAGGACATCCCTGTCCAACACTGGCACTGCCAGTGGATGTTCTCCTCGTGTCTGCTGTGCTCAGCCCACTTGCACAGGTGGTTTGGCCCTTCCTGAGGGCTCCTGAGCATCAGCAGCCCCGTGGGAAGAGTTTTACAAGACCGGAGATGCTCTTGTAACCTCACCCTGAGCCTCCAGGTCTTTTCCTTCAGCAGCAACGTGTCTTGGAGCTGCTTCCTTCCCAGCAGCCCAAGACAAGCTTATCCAAAACCATCTCTAAGAATTTATCTGTGCTGAATTCTCCTGCTGGTGTTTCGACACATCGGCTCCATGGAGGCTTTCAATTTGGTATGAAAAGTAATTATTGCCGGGGTGCAGTTTAGCTGTTGTGTTTTACAGTGCTGGTAAGGTTAAAAGAAATAATAATAATAATATAAGAAAGACTCAGCCAGAGTAACTGCCTGCAACATGCTATTTGCATTTTTAAGGAAATACTTCTTTGAGACAGCTTGGGTGAAAGGTCGTCATTTGCATATAAATGGAAAAGAAAGTGTGTGATGCTGGAAGTTACATCTATATTATTTTCTCAGCAGTGAGCTGCTGTTTTGGAGATTAAGGGACGGGGTTTGCATTTGGCTTTTGTGGAATAGAGAATCTACCAGGAAAGCCAAATTAGAACAAAAAATTGAGGGAAATGTGCAAGAAGAAAGAAGCAACATCACGTTTCCGGGAGATGCTTTCCTGTAAGCCTGACACCTTACACGCCTGTTTGCACATGTGCTGGGCACATGAACATGAGTGTGGCTGGGCAGAGCTCCCTCTGAGTGCATAAAAGGATGGATGCTGGAGATGAAGCCAGGAGCAGGAGTGGTCCATGCTGTGAATAAGCCTGGCAGAAGGGGAGGATGCTGGCACTCATCATTTGCAAGTGATAAGCCAGGGTTTGCTTGATATTTTATTTTCTTCTTTAATATTATTATTTTTCTTTTCCTTCAGACTCAGGTATGTTTGGAGAGGAATTAATCAGCTGTCTCAGTGAAGTTCCTCCAATTGCAGTAGGAACACTCACACTTAGCGCCTGGCAGGAGAAAGGCAGGAGGCAGAGACGTCCATGGCTCAGGTCTTGCTCTTGCTTTAGAGAGGGGTCTGCATTGCCTGAGAGCTTTTCCAGGCCCTTTTGCTGCCCTGGGCCTTGGAGACACCAAAGGGATTCTCTGGTGGAGAACCTCAGTGCTTTGTTTCACCTCTTGTTGGTGGCCTTGCTTGCCACACTCAGAGCAGCTTTGTGCTTTGACAGCTCCCCCACGGAGCTGGGGGAAAATGGGATGTTGAACAGTGTTCACTCTTTAATCTTTTTGATCAATACTTAAGAACCCTGTGCAGACAGCTGCACTGCTCTGGGCACGCAGCTTTTGTTCCTCTCTTGAACAGTACACAAGTGGTACAAGGATGGAAGGTGAAAAACACCTTCTTTTATACTCTCTGCAGTGCTGTGTACTGTGCTGCTGCCACTTAGTAGAAAAAGAAAAAATACTCTAATAAAAAGTCTTATTAACTGGCCATGAACACTGGAGCATGAATATTGCTCTTAATGAGGAGAGACTGCAGCCTCATTTGCTTCCCTGCATCGTGAGTGCACAGCTCTTTTGGTGCTGGCTGATGCAGAGAAACAGGATGAAATGTTTGTCCTTTCCTAGGGCTCACCTTGGTGTGCAGAGGTGCTGGGCGGGGATGGACAAAGGGCCCCAGGTGAAGGATGGCAGCACAGACATCACCAGGGCCTGGAGATGTCAGCTCCCATGGCAAGGTTTGAACCTTGCTCCTGGTGGATCTTGATCCTGCTACTGAGCCCCACCACTGAGGGCTTTGCTCCCTCTCCAAGGAGCAGGTTGCCCTGCTTCTTCCCTTCCCACTGCAACATGTTCTTGTATTTGGGATAGTTGAATAATCTTGTGATTAAACCAGTTACTCAGTGCCGTGTCCTAGGGCAATGGGGAAGGGATGATCCCCTTTTCCCATAAAGGACCTGACAAAGAGTTCAAAAGCATCCAAAAGTGCCAGGTATGACAGGGCAAAGGGTGAGTTGGCATGGCTGAGGTGACCACAGGGGCTGACACAGCCACTTGGGCAAAGGTGGCAGCTGACAGCATCAGAAGCAGGATGAGCCAAGGGCTGAGGTGCAATGGGGTTGGGAAGTAGAATGTGAGTCATTTGTGCTTCAGGCAGTGTCGGAGGAGGGAGCTGAGGCAGGGGATGCTCCGTGTGCTGCAGGAATTGCTGGAAGGAGAGTGGCAGCTTCTTGTGGCTGGAGATGGAGAAG
The DNA here is from genome assembly GCF_003945725.1 of Corapipo altera. NCBI lineage: Eukaryota > Metazoa > Chordata > Aves > Passeriformes > Pipridae > Corapipo > Corapipo altera. The sequence continues at coordinate 8,707,010 of NW_020884893.1, read as the reverse complement.
CAGCAGCACTGTGCTAGCAGCGACTTGTCCTCTCCCCCTTTGCATAGTAAGATGGAAACTCTGGTGCTCCCCTCCTCTCTCCTGTGCCTCCAGGACCTGCAGAGCTGAGCAGGGCTGTTCTTGGCTGTTGGCACTGAACACCTCAGAGCTGTGCTGGTGCTGAGCCGGCTGCTGAGTGTGTCAGCAATGCACGCTGTGCTGCAGGGGTCTCTTTGGCAGTGAAAGCACTAGGAAGGCTTTATCCTATTGAAATCAAGCCCTTCCTTTCCTCTGGGTAAGGGGAAAATAAAAAGTCAGAGTGCACATCACAGATTTCATAACCTTTGATGTCACAGCATGTGATTTGGTAGTGTGGTAGGTTAAGCCAACACTGTGTTTTTGTTGGAATGGTGGGATCACAAATTCAGCTCATTGCTTCAATGAGTTGTTGGGTCTCTGAGCAGCCATGCAGTTCAGCAAGGCACCCTCCTGCTCTGTGCTTCAGTGAGTGGGGCCACGGTGGGGATGAGGAGCAGTGAGCTCATGAGCAAATTTTGAGTTGTGTAAACACAGTCAAGGGGTAAGGTCCCTGCAGTTCAGCTCCAGCTTTGCAGGAAGAACTACTCATGATTCCTTCATTTCTCCTCTTATAGAGATTATAAACCCTTTGGGACTTGCCCAGGTGAGAACATTGAAGCTCAACATCCCCATCCCTGCAAGTGTTCAAGGCCAGGTTGGACTGGGCTTGGAGCAGCCTGGTCTAATGGAAGGCAACCCTGCCCATGGCAGGGGGTTGGAACAAGATGATCTTTAAGGTCTCTTCCAAACTAAACCATTCTATGATTTGCCTAGTGATTCCTCAGCTCTTCTCCAACCATAAGGAAAAGTATCTTTAGGGGTCAGCAAATGAACAAAGAACAACCACAATCTAACCACCCATGCTGCATCTCCCATCCATACACCCCATCTAAACTGATTATTAAATCATATTTGCTGATAAGTATGAGATGTAATATCTATTACACAGCTGTTAAACCTCAATTAATATGTTTTAATGATCAGTCATTTACTGTGCACTATACAATTAACATCCAGTATTAGATCTTAAATTAAATGCGTGTTTGGGAAGCTGAATTTGCAGCACTGAACATCACCATGCCACGGTACACAGCAATAATTGCCTCGAACAGACAGGCTTTCTGTGCCCCGAGAGGGGGTTAAACCAACACCCCTGGCATCAGAGAAGAATGAAGGAGAATTGCTACAGAAGCCAGGTTCTATTTTTTTCAGTGTATTTTGATCCCTATGGAGGTTTTCATTAATTTCCCTTGAAAAAAGCACCCTGATGCTGAGCTGCTGTGCATGTGAGAAGGTTGAGCTGCGTGGGGTACCGGCTCAGAGGGGTGTTTTCTTGGCAAGGGTTGGACAGGAACATGGGGCAATTAGCTGTGCTGAGTCCTGGAGGCTGTGCAAGGGGGTTTGGTGCTGCAGTTTGGATCTGAGACTGAAGCCTTAAATCAAAATTGATTCATGTTGCCTGCCAGGAGAAAAGCCCTCACTGCACCCTGGGTTTGGGGCCATGCAGGGAAGCAAATTCAGCTCCTGGTGTTCTCCAGGCAGCAGCCAGTGGTCACAGAGCTGTGGGTGTGGGCAGTGCACTGCAAAATCATAGTCATAGAATGGTCTGGGTTAAAGGGACCTTAAAGATCATTTTGTTCCACCCCCTTGTCATAGGCAGGGACACCTTCCACTAGACCAGGTTGCTCCAAGCCCTGTCCAACCTGGCCTTGAACATTTCCAGGGATGGGGCATTCACAGCTTTTCTGGGCAACCTGTGCCAGGGTCCCACCATCTTCTGAGTAAAAAGCTTCTTCCTAACAGCAAATCTAAATCTCTTCTCTTTTAGTTTAAAACTGTTCCCCCTTGTCCTATCACTGTTTACCTGTGTAAAAAGTTGCTCTCCCTCTTTTCTGTAAAATGCAGGGGTGTTGGGCATCCAGCAGTGCAGAGGAGTGCAGGGGTCCGGGAGTGGCTTCTCCAGCCTAGAGAAGTTGTAAAATTTGGTTTTGATTTTTTTTTTAAAATTTATTTTAATTCACACTAAAGAAGGGGACCAAAATGCTCCCTCTGAGCTCTGGCACTGCTGCTGTATCTGCTCTGAGAAGTGAGCCCACGTTGTCTGGCAGGACACTGAAGGACCCAGCTTGTTCTCAGCATGCTGCTGCCTTGTTAACACAGGATTCACCTTTCCCATAAAAAGTGTTCCTGAGCAAAGATGAAGAAAAATCCTTCTCCCTTCCTTTTGCTTTTGTCACACTTGGGGGAGCAAATGAAGATTGATATGTTTTTCTTCTAGTCTTTCAGTTTAAATATGCAGTGGAGAAAAGGAGGCCTTCACCCCCCATATTTTCTCTGCAGAAGTTTCTTCTCACCCCAGTGCTTTGCTACACCATGTGTAACCCCTCCTGAGATTTGGAGACAGGGTGGTACTGCAAATGTGGCTCCCCTAGTACTGTAAGGACATGTGTGGGAGCTGGCTGCCACCCAGGCAGCCCCCTCCTGAGGCATCCTGCCTCGTTTTTTATTCACTCTCCCTCCAAAGCTTCCTATGAGGTTTGCTGTGTTTATTTTGGGGGGAATTTTCTGCCATTCTTTAGGGTGTTTCATTTTTTTCTGGGAAATCAGTGCTTTCTTCTTTCTCTCTAAATGGAAAGTAAACCACACATGTCTGATTAACACTGAGAATTGCTGTGGTCTCCCTCCCAAGTTTCCACATCACCTTGTTTGGTGTTGATGAGACTGACCCAAGTGTTTCATGGAACCTGTTCTTCTGTGCCAGGACTGTACACAGCTTGCAGTATTTTGATTCACAGCTGACAGGTTTGGCAAAGAACATCATTAGGAAGAGGATGGTTGTGGATTGTCCTAAATGTTCCTGGGGAAAAGCAGCCTGTCCACTGGAGGCCCCAGTGTGTGCTCCAGTCCTGACTGCATGAAGGGTACTGAGGAGGGAATTGGTGGAGGAAAGCTGGTGGTTTTCTTTGGGATGTGAACACCAGGCAGTGATCCATCAGGCCAGTTGAGCATCTAGATTATTTTTCAAGGGGGAGTGGATGCAAGTGCTCCCAGCTGTGAGCTTCAGCTGTCCCAGTTCAGTGCCAGAAGGGGACTCCAGAATCAGCCATTAACTCCAGGATCTGCTTTCCATGGGCTAAAACTAGTATTTCAGGCAATATCCCACACCTTCCCTCGGGTGGCCCAGGTAGGGGTTAACACACATGTCCTTCACATAACCAGTGAGCTTTGTTTTTGCTGAACCCAGGATCTGGAGGGAGGTGGAAAAGGCAGAGCCAGCAGTGCAAGCTGATCCTCTCGGGAGACCAGACACATTTAAGCAGCACAAAGTACAGGAAATCTGATTCCAGTGTTGATGGAGCTGCTTTGGCCACCCAAAGTGGGCTGGGCAGAGGGACTGGAGCAGGCAGGAGGGCTCTGAGCTGGTGTGGCCAACACACCTTCAGCCTAGCCAAGGCTCCTCGCCCCAACACTCAGTGCCTTCCCTTCTTGCTTAAAGGGATGAAAATTTGGGAGGTTGGGATGGGGCCTGTGGCAAGGACAAGCTGGCACTTTGAGCCAGATTTATTCATGACAGCTTCCAGAATTTACCCTTAGCTTGTGACTTAGGCACACATGAGAAAACAGGCTCAAAAAGAATGAGTCTGCATGTGTTTTGCTAATTTTTCCTCCTTGAGGTTGAATCTCACGACGTCTCAACCTTTCAAAAATCTTAAACCCAAGTAGAGCTTTGATCTGGCACTTGGGATCAATTGTTTCTACAGTTTAACCCACTCTCTGCTCCATCCCATAGAGGATGCTCCTGCTTTAAAACATGTTTAGGAGAAGGATGCTCAGTGAAATGCTATAGATGAGCAGGCAGGTTGTACTGGCCTATGAATGTGCTATTGAAACATCTTTATTTCTTCTTATTTGGTGTTTTTTCCCCTCTGTTCTCCTTTCTTCTGTCCCTTTCTAGCTCTTTTTTTTCTCATTTTTCTTGGTTTTAATCATCTGCCTGGCCATCTGTGCTTCCCTGCTCCCTTTCCTCGGAGCTTCTCCAAAGCAGAATAATGTTTCAGCAACTCTTGGATTTTGCCTCCAAGCCCTGTGCCTTTTCTTGGGTCTAGGCTAGAACAGTGTTTCAAACAGAGTTTGGAGTCTCCCGTGAAACCTAGAAAAGTTCCCTTAGCTGCACTCCTGGCTTCAGAACAGCTGTTTAAGGACTAACACATAAAGATGACTTTCACAGTCACCTATCTTAGGCACTATCTTGGACGGACATCACCATAGGATCAAATTATCCCAGTCTTTCCATGTACTTGTTCCTGCAAGAGCACTGTGGGAATTACTGGTTGTTTTGTAGTCTGTTCTAGAGGTATAACAGACACAGGCAAGGAGGAGTCAATTCCCTGGTGATTTTCTGCATGTTCTTCTAAAAGCTGTTTTGTGGCAGAGCAGTTCCAAAGTTGCTTGGCTGGTGTCCTAAACAACAAGTTATCTATTGCTGGCAACACAGCTCCCACAGGTTTCCTTTAGCTGGTCTGAACCTTCTCCCTGCTTCTCCTGTCTTTGAGATCACCCCAAAAATAAACTTCAGGGTGAGAAATGACCCACTCCCAGGATGCTGATGCCAGAAAGCAACCATGGAAACCTGTATGGGGCCCCCCTCTGCAGTCAGTGATGTCAATTCACTGTTCTAGATGTGCAGATTTTTGTGAAATATTAAAAATTAGCTTCACCTCCGAAAAGAGAAGAGAGTGTAAAGGGAGAAGCCCTCTGCCAGGTGCCATGGGCACCATGAGGTCTCCAGCTCCCCAGTGATTACTCACTGTTAACAATGTGTTTTCCAACTGAGCTGAGCAGTGTTGTAAGGTTTGGGGTAGGCTGAGGATGCAAATTCTTCATGGCTGGGGGTCTTGGCCTTGGCGTGGCATCCTGGGGTCCTGCTCGGGGCCTGGAGACCCTGAGGGTTTGTATGGTACGGAATAAATATTGCATTTTCACCTCTGGCTGATGCTTCTGATGGGGTGCCAGGCTGACTCTGGGTCCTGACCCCGTGTTCCTCTTTCCCTCCCCAGAAAATGAGTTTCGGGGTGAGCTGCTGAATCAGAGGTGGACCTGCGGAGAGAAGATCAGCAGCTGCGAGGGAGCCGCCAGCCTGCACGGCACACACATCAAGGTGAGCACACAAGCTTTCATTTTTTAGCACAGTGACCCCATGTGTTGGCCATGGGACGAGGCTCATGTGCTGCTCCAGCCCCTATGGACCAGCTGGTCCTGGGGGGATGGAGCCTTTCCGGTACCCAAAGTGATGGGCAGGACTTGGAAGTCTCTGTTTCCTCGCTACAGCCAAACCTCCTGTATGGTGAATTCGGGCAGGGAGGGCTTCCAGCTGTCAAGATTTGGCTTTGAGTCCAGATAGTTAAATCCTTGCCTTCCTCTCCGGTGCCATCCTTCAAGGGTGGCTCAGATCTGGGTATTTAGGTCACTCCCAGGACTGTTAAAATAGGCCCTTTCTCCAAGGAGCCGGCTGGTCGGAAGGAGCCCCTCGAGCACCAGGTGAAGCTGTGGTGCCTTTGGAGGGGACAAGCGAGGCATTCATTCCTGCCGGGACCCCGGACAGCTCCCTGGGCTCAACAGAGCCACTCATTTACTGCTGCAGCTGTGGCTGATGAAAGAGGTACAGCCAAAGCTGTCAAACCTCCTGGCAGATTCTCTGCAAGCAGATTAGGAAGCTTTAATTAAGCAGAGAACTGGGCTGCTCACTACACAAGTGGTGCTTCCTGTCCTATTTTGACCTCTCAGTAGTGAGGCATCATCTCCAGTGTGTGGGTGGACCCACCTGGGTGGTGAGGAAGCCTCCTTGGGTGATTGATGCTACCGACCCTTCCTGTGTCCCCAAATAAACCAAACCCTGGTAAAACCCCAAGCCAGCAAAAATCCACCCTTAAAAGCCATCCTTCTTCACTAACAAGCTGTCAGCTGCACACAGGTGTCGCCAGGAAAGCTCACACCTTCTTAGAAAGCAGAGTAAGCAGTTGTTGCTATATTTAAAATGAGCTCAATTAAGGCTTTTCTATTGAACCTGCCAAATAAGCACTTAGATTAGATTTAATAAGATTGTCGTATGTTAATAAAGCAATGATTACAAAAGGTAATATTCCCAGTACCTGGTGCTCATCTAGTGCTCTGCCTCTGACAAGCACATCATGAATATTAACCATTTCTTGCAATCCCCAGCTCTGCTTATGTGCGTTTTAACTGAGTGGCTGATTCTGGGGTGAGAGGAGGAGATGGGGAGAGGGAGTCTGGAGGGAGCCTGGATACTGTGTGTGTGTGTGCAGCCCTCTTACCTCGCAGGGGGAGAGGTCTTGATCCCTCTCTAACCTTTGGATCTGCACTGTGTGCACACACTTGCACTTACAAGTGTGCTCATAAATACATATTGTATTTAAATGTAGTTTTTCATGCCAGTCACAGCTCGTAATCCACAGGATGCGCAGCGGTGAAGGACAATGGGATGTGGGGCACGTTTACTTATTTATTTTTGCCTCTAAAGAAGTCCAGGCATGGGATACAATTTCCCATGACAGGTTTGAAATGAGATCTCTGCAGTGCTGGCGAGAGCTGATCTCTGCACGGAGCCAGCTGAGCCTGTCCGCACGGACGCTCCTGGACCACAGTGTCTGATGGCAAAATGAATCTTTGTGTCCCAAATCTTTATTTTCCTGTGCCATGGGGACCTAGCTGGAGTGCAGCTGAAAAGCAGGCAGCTTGTTGGTGAAGGCTGACTGCTGGCAGGACAAGCAGGGATGGTGGTGGGGTCACCAAAGCCCATCCCTGCCATGAGTGCTGGCTATTTTGTCCTCTTTGGAGAGATGCACGAAGCTCACTTCAACAACCCCTTCACATGGTGCCAGTCGAGGATAATCTTATGGAAAAGGCAGCTTATTAACGAGCTGGAAAACAACAAGGTTGAAGAACTACGATTTATTCCCCCCCCCCCCCCCCCCCCCCCCGCTTCCCTACCCCTCCTATTGTGGCGTGAGAGCCATCGGCACGTACGGAGCCACTCAGGCCTCCCTGGCGTCGGGATTGCGTGTTGTAGCCCTCTGAGACAGTCAAGAGGAAAGTGTATGTCAACTCAAACTACAGCGTATGAAATCACCCGGCCCGGACGCGCACAGTGCAGCTGCGGCTGTGTCAGACGTTGATGCTCAGGAGCAGCTTTTCTGCTCCGCTTCCCTCATGTGGAGGATGCTGCTGTGTGGAGGATGCTGCTGTGTGGAGGATGCTGCTG